>NW_027397076.1:4515205-4668188 GCF_003265705.2 Callorhinus ursinus
CATAATATTAGGCAGGGATTCTTTAGGAAGGATCTTGGATATCCTACAAAGGTTTTTATGCCATGTCCCTTGGGAGGGATGGGTTTCAAAATAATTATTTATTTTCTCTTTGCTCAAAGGACATCTATGTGAAAGCCCAAAGTAGGAAATGGATAGCAATGGGGTGGCTTTGGTGGAAGGGATGCTGAGGACCTAGCTAGCACCTGTGCTCTGTGGCCTCCCCAAACCCGCCCCTATGAGCATCTGCCTGGCTCTTCCTCCCACGGACTTAGTCCAGCCGAATGTGAGCATCACGGCTAGAGTGTCAGAGTTGGTGAGAGAGAAGGATTTACAGGCATTTGGGAAAACAATTTCCATGGTGGTGTGGGGGTTGCGTGGGAAGGGGCCGAGGCAGGGAGCCCAGCTTGGGGTGATTGCAGTGGTCCTCACATGCCACCAGGCTGTGGCATCACAGGTCCCCATCCACGCTGGAAGCCGGAGATGAGCCCCGTCCAGTCTGGAGGGCTCAGCCACACTGGGCAAGTCTCTTAACTTCTCCAGGCTTCAGTGTCCCCATTTTACTAGTGGTAAAATTAGTGGTATTTCCCTGAAAGTTTGTTGCAAGATCTAAATGAGTCAGTACATGTCAGGTACTCAAAACCTTACAGGAGCCTGGCACATAGTAATTATTTCCTGTAATTGTCCGAATGTACTTAGGAAGTTTTGAGTTCACTCATTTGATAATTGTGACTTGAGCCCCTCGGTCAGCGTTCTGAGTGCTGGGGAGGCATCCGTGAATGAAATAGACCAACCCCCATTTACACTCTAGTAAGCGAGAAGAACTAAATTAATACACAGAATAACACAGAAGCGGGCTAGGATGGATCCATGGGATCACACAGGACCTGCTGGGCCAATTTGGAACACTGGGTTTTATTTTGAGTGAGATGGAAAGTCTAGAAGGTTTTGAGCAAAGAGGTGACAAGTCCAGCTACCCATTTTTGGGTTCAGAGTAGCTTGTGAGGTCCATATCGAATGGTTCATAGAAGGTAGGTGTTATCCTGCACTGTCCTGTGGCTGGGGGCGGCGTTCTGGTGGGCGGGGCTTTGGAGAACGAGCCTGGTGAAGGGCGGGGGGTGGGGAGCCCTCGGAAAAGAGAGGCACCTTTCCCTTCAGGTTGCAGAGGTGTGTCCGGTCACAAGAGCGGTGATGTCATTGTCCACCTGGCCGGAACACTCTCGCCCAGCTCCTCGTGACGTGGACCGGCCTGACTTGTGTCCTGACCGGTTGCTCTTGGCCCCCGGCTCAGTGACATCTCCGTTGTCCTCCCTCGCACCCTCTGGAGTCATAAGTGAGCTTGTTGGATAAACAGGGTGTTTGTGTGTTGCTGTCCCCCCCGCAGTGTTTGAGAACAAAGATAAGATTGTGATCATCATGGAGTACGCAAGCAAGGGCGAGCTATATGATTACATCAGCGAGCGGAGACGCCTCAGCGAGAGGGAGACCAGACACTTCTTCCGGCAGATTGTCTCTGCTGTGCACTATTGTCACAAGGTATGGCCGAGCCCCGCCAGAGCTCGGGGCACCGACGGTTTTGATGCTCATGTGAATGTTTTCACAGTATGCAGGCGATACCTGTTTACTGTCATCTGCATGGAGAATTTATGAAATAGAAGAAAATCACCATCACCCAGAATTCCAGAATCCAGGCAAAACCCATGATTGACATTTTTGTTCGTTTCTTTCCCATCTTCTTCCTCCTACTCCTAACATTTTTTTTAATTTGAACTTCTTATTTTGAATGATTTTAGATGTACAGTGAAGTTTCCAAGCTGGTACAGAGAGTTCTCGTATGCCCCTCCCTCACTTTATCCTAATGGGAAGAGCTTATGTTACTATCAGTACATTTGTTGAAACCAAGACACCAACATTTGGGCGCTGTTGTTAACAAAACTCCAGATTTTATTTAGATTTCCCTAGTTTCTCTGCCAATGACCTTCTTCCTCCTTTTCGGGATTCGGAGTACAACAGTGCGTGTATTTTTACATTTGTGTCTTGCCTTGCCGCTTAGTATTTTAATCAGAACACGTTCCTATGTTACTAAAAATTCTCTGTAATTATTGTGATTGTTGGACATTTAAGGCTGGTTCCTATTTCTGGTTAATATATATAGGGATCCACATCTTTATATGTTAACCTTTTCTCATTTGATTCACCTGAGGGAAAATCCAGAAGTGAAGTTACTGGCTGTGAACTTTCCTGTGCTCTCAGTATCTTTCCTTGCATAGGTCATATCCACATAGGTTACGTACCTACACATACATTTTATTGCAACACACCTAATGGGTTGTGCTCCCAATACAGTCAGGTTAGCCACCCTTTGTCTCTGGAGAAGGAAATGAAGTACACAGCTACTTCCAAGATGTATTTCAGCCTTCATCATTATTAATCATGTTAGTCATGATTCCCATTGTATTCGCACTTTCCCCCAGAATGGTCACACCTGGAACAGTCTTTCACTTTGAGGACAGTAGTGACTTGAGTCGAACATGACATCCAAAATAGAGCTAGCTTCTTTGTTCAAATGATTGCAACACGGGGCCTTCTGGTTTGTTAAATATTCCGGTTAATTGAGAGCGGCTCCGTAAGTAACTAGAAGATATTATTCAAATCTAAAACTTTTAACCCATGCGAACACTGTTGGACTTCTCTTTGCGGACTCAAAAGGCACTGATTACTCAGATCATACAGTATTTTTTACTTTATCATCAGGCGTCATCATAAAGGACTACAGATCATATTTTCATTATTTGAGATGTGTGAGTACTTGAGATTTTGTATGAATGGCGCTTTGTCAGACTCATTCCGTCTTACTCTGAAAACTAGGAATGCAATAATATAAACCAAAACTACTCCCAGTCTTTAAAATGAGAAAAAAATCGGGGACCTTAGATTCTGTATCTTTCCTCCGGGAGCCTTGGTTTGTGCCTTTCTGAAGTCAAAACACATCCTGGAAGGTTTGCGTTAGAAAAAGAGGAGTAGAAATATAGCTTTTATCTCCTCAGCCTGTGCTTTTGGAGGTAGTAAGGACTGTCAAATGGAAAGGAAAATAAACAATAAAGCACCAACTGTAATAAACATGCCGATTCTGAACTAAAGAAATCTTGATCGAAAGACAGAGATGTTCTAGCCAGTTGGTTTGCTTAAAAGAGGAGCTTCAATCGCAAATGTCCTTTATGCTGAACGATATGAAAAACTTACTCCTTGCTATTTGTCCGCCCAGCCCAAAGTAGCTGGTTCTTTCTGTTCCACCTCTGCCCATGCCCTCCCCGCATCCCATTAAAAGATCACTGGGCTTTACAAAGGACTGTGCATATCAGGTGTTACTGCGGGATAGACCAGCAGCCTACTGGTTAATGACTCCTTTCCAGCCTCAGCGGGGCTGTCTGCCCATCAGTGCAGGCCAGCCTCCAGCCTTGCCAGAGTTTGCTTGAACGGAAAGGTCACACGGTAGGGCAGCGACCTGCTTGGGTCAGCCCAGTGTCTGGGGTCTCCTGGGCCCCTCCCACCTTCACCCTTCGCCCTTGAGTCTAGCTGAGCCCAGAGGGTCTTGCAGAACTTCCCTCCCAGCCGCTCAGGAAATGCCCGTGGGGGGGCTTCTGCTATCCTGGGGGAGAGGGGCAGGCCCGCAGACAGACAGACAGACAAGCGAGGCCCACATTCTGAGTCTCCAGCAGAGAAATCTGCTTCTTCCCTGAGAAGCCCAGCACAGACAGACATTGTTCGCCGCCCGCGACTCTATTGCTTTCACACAGTGGAATTACATTCCGACCAAGAATCCCCCTGCTGTTTTACAGGCTCTGGGGGAGAATGGATTCCAGTCATTTTTCCCTTCACCGCCCAGCAAGTGACTAATGCTCTCCTGTCGCTGGTCGCTGGCTGGCGGGGGCCTCATGACAGTGAGAGAAGCCCTGAAGGTTGGAGGCAAAGACCACCGGGGCTGGCGCATTTCTTTCATCTGTCAAATGTCTCCCTTTGCTCACCCTCCCGCTCCCTCGTTCTGTCTCTCGTGCTGGCTGCCCCATTCACGTCTGCGCCTG
The DNA here is from genome assembly GCF_003265705.2 of Callorhinus ursinus. Classification (NCBI taxonomy): domain Eukaryota; kingdom Metazoa; phylum Chordata; class Mammalia; order Carnivora; family Otariidae; genus Callorhinus; species Callorhinus ursinus. The sequence goes on from NW_027397076.1 coordinate 4,519,285, forward strand.
TCTTCTCATTGCAGAATGGCGTGGTCCACCGGGACTTGAAGCTGGAAAACATCCTGCTGGATGACAACTGCAATATTAAGGTAAAGCTCTTGCCTGGTGGATTGATACGCAGGGTGGGGAAGGGGGCTGCTCAAGGTGCCCCAGGCTGCAGCCTCGGAGCCAGGCGGCTGCGTCCTGCCCTGGCCGGCGGGTGCGGGGAGTCACCTCAGTTCTGTTCCAACCCTTCAATTCGACCAGCATTTATCGATCTCCAACTACATGCCAGACCTCGATCTTCATGCTGGGAGAAAAAGATGATTAAAATACAGTCCCTGTCCTCAGGAAGCTCATAGTTTGCAATCGTCACTGTGAAAACACCTACGACCGTAACACATTGCGTGTGTATGTCCTGTCATGTTTTCCTGCTATCGCTTACCTTTAATTTTCACAACCCTATGAGGTGGGTGCCGTTATTGACATCATTTCGCAGATAGGGAAAGCAAGGCACAGAGAAGTTAAGTAATCAACCCGAGGTAACGCAGCGGTAAGTAAGTGGAGTTGGGGTTTGAGCCTGTGTGTGTCTGACTCCCCAGGGCTTGAGTTGCCAGCAGGGCCCCAGGTTATGTAAGAGTTGGAATTCTCCGCCCGCCACCCTTCTGTCCCCGCCGTGCCATGCCTTCTCCTTCTCTCTCCCGACCCTCCCAGCCCCCGAACCAGCTGTGGAACTGGGCAGCGGGCTATGGTGGTATGTGCTGCTGGGAAAGGAGCAGACCGTCCGGTGAGGGGGTTTACTGCCACGGAGAGTGTTTTTGCTGGCTGCCGCTGCAGTTGAAGCAAGCTCTCCTGGCCCACGGGGTTCAAGCGCCTCCTGCGGAGCATTCTCAATGTCCTTTTGATCACAGCTGCAAAATAAGCAAATACGGTTTCAAAATAAACGGAGTTCGCTGCATGGGTTTCATTATGAAATGGCCTCGGTACTCCTGACACCAGGGGATCCCTCTAATTGGCCGCCGGTGACGTTAGTGCCTCATCCCTGGTCCCCGGACAAAGCATGGGAACGACCTTGCGTCGCCCCCTTTCCTGGTTGCTCTTGCGCTCAGTGGAGGGGGTGGGGCGCATCACAGGGAGACTGTTGCCTTGCTCCGAGTTTGGATTAACACTGTTTGCAGATCGTGGCGGCCACCATTAGTTACCATAGTCCTTTGAGAGGATCCTCGAAGTCATGTGAGGATGACCTCTTGTTTTTGCGAGTCGTTGACCTCTTTCTGTGTTAGTCCATAGAATACGGAGGAAGCAGTTGGTCAAAGCAGTTTTTGCTAGGATCAGGAAGTGAGATCTCAAGGTCTCTCCCTTTCTGGATTATTCTAGCAGGAGCACTGGCTGTCCAGTCAAAAAATTCCCTCCGGTGTGGCTTCCTAGCTGCTTGCCATGGGGAAACCCACTTCATCCTGTTTCTGCGACTATAAAATGGGGTAACAGTGATGCTCACAGGCTTGTGTTCAGGACTAAACAAGATACCCTGTGTTTAGCTTCATACACTGCTGAGCACTGGGCAGTTGAGTCAAGATCAAGAGCGGTGGCTTTGGAGTTGGGTAGCCTGCGATTTGAATTTGAATCGCGACTCTGTCCCTGACTAATGGCAGTGTTTTGGAGAAATGAATCCCCTAAGTCTCAGTTTTCTGGTGTGTCTAGTAGGGATGCCAGTCCTAACTCTGGGGGTGGTTGTCTGTTCATCCATTTTCTCAGTGAGTATTTCCTGAGCAGTTATGTGTGCGTGCCCTGTGCCCGGGGTGCCTAGGGAATCAAGGGCAAATGTGAGGATTTTAGTACACAGAGCACTTAGCACTCAACTCTCAGTATCCAAGGCACCTGTGCCAATAGTTGGTCACCAGAGAGGACTCTGAACAGGGCGTCAGCTGTCGTGAAGGTGCCTGGGTCCTCGGGAGTGGTGGCCAGGCCACAGCTAGAGAACTGGGTGCTGGTCTGAGGGGCACATTTCTAAGGGTTTGTGTCATCCACCCTGGTAACTTTCTCTGCAGATTCTTTCTGCCACCTGCCTCCGGAGCTCTGCAAACGAAATGTAGTCTTTACAAGGCCTGGAATGTGAGCCTCTGGCTTGGGGATTGGGTTCTGTGGGACAGTGTGACCTCTTGGTCCCATGATGTAGTCCCAGAAGTGATAAGGCACATAGCTTCCTATGGAGTCATAGAATTTCCCAATGGAGGAGAAGAATAGTTAGAATTCTGAAAGCAATTGTGCTGGGAACAATGCCGCAGGAGCCCTGGGGAATGGCGCATTTGAATGAGCAATGGGGTAGTGGTGTTGGGCCTCCCAGCTCCCAGGACCACGTCCTTCCATCTGCGCTCCCTGTCCGTTGTATAGATAAATAGCAGACACACAGAACATTATAAAAATTGAACTTTCACTCATGGTTTTTTTTTTTTTTTCCTCCTTGTCTTTTCCTTAAGACTCTCTTCTCCTGGCATTTCCCAAGGTAAAACGCACACATGTGTGCACACACACACACACACAGAAACCAAACCTTCCCATTCCCCAACACGGGTTCTTCCTTTTGCTTGTTCAAGGAATGCTGCTAGGATCTGAGAATCCTAGAGCCTGATGAACGCTGAGTGTCATTTTCCAGCCCCCTTGTTCAAATGATGAAGGCCCTGTAGGTCTAGGTGACAGGCCCAAGGTCATGCGCAGGGAATCAGTGTGGGCTTACTGTGTCTCTGTTTCCTTGGAGTGTGGCCCAGTGCTTGCCACACAGTAGGTACCCTTAAGTTGTTTGGGTTTGGGGTGAAGGGATGACAGCCAGGAGAACTCCCATGTTTGACTTCTGGGCAAATTATCTTTCATCATCTCACACGCGCTTCCAAGATTTTTTTAAAAAATGCATTTCAGCTGGTGTTGATTTGTCTTCCGGCTATGTCTGCCCGGCTCTTCCTGACTCAGCATTTTGCTGGAAACACATTTAGAAAGGGCACTGGTGGCAAAGGCAGCGGACACATGGCCAGACGCTGGTCTCCATGTTCAGGAGAGCCTGTGGCATCAGCGTCTGGCTCCAGGGCCGGGCAGAGAAAGCAACGGGTTATGAGTAGCCAGGTCCCTCTTGGAGCCCCCTCTGCTGCCTCTCTAGCTGTGGTTCCATCTTCCGTATTCCAAGGGTGGGAGGCCTGTAAAAATGCTACTGGTTTAAACTTGCCGCATGTCACTGTAGTTTGGTGTGAGCTGTGTAGCTCATTCCTCCCCTCTTCTCAGCCTGATGTTGATTTGCAAAGAGCACATCTGGCATTGGAAATTATTTATCTGGCCAGGGCGAGAGGGCGTGGCTTCTAAAAATATTCACATAGTCTGTTGGCAGAAAGAATGAGAGCAATGTGCTTCTTTGGGTTGCATTCCGTACTCCGGAGAAGCCTGCTAAAGCCTCTGCGGAGTAAGCCTATGTCTACGAAAATAGACACCCAGCATAGCATTAATTTGCAATTAATAAAAATGGGCCAGATTCACATCCCACTCTCTGGGAGAATGGAATGCCGACAATTCCCATAGAAGGGTCCTGTAAAAATGTCTTACAATAAGAAGAGGTCCAAGCCCTGGGGTCAGCTCGCCTCCTCAAAGAGGGCTGGGAATTTGGTGAGCTCCCAGGGCTCAGAGGCGAGGGGCAGAGGGGAAATGGCCTGTTGCCCCTGATGACAATGAGATCGCTGCTGCTGCGGACAAGCAAAGCGGCTTTGAATGGCCGGGGCTAAGATGAGCTAGAAATCTCAGAGGCTGAACAAGGCCAAACAGGGCCAACTTGGGATATGGCCCCTGGGCTTTGATTAGATGCGTGTGAGAACTCTGCATTCGTGCGTTAATTAACCCATCGGTTTGTTTGTTCATTCCTCCCTTTATATATGTGTTTGTGTACACGTGTGTAGCCGCGCATGCCCGCATTCTCTCCTCTGTTCCTGCACTTACGCAGTCAGCAAACTGGGTATCTCCTGGGGGCAGGATGTACTCGACCACAGATATTTACTAAGTCCCTACCATGCACCTGGCCCTGTGCCGGATGCTGGCGTTCCAGGCCCTTGTCAGGGGGCTCGGAATCTCGCAGTTGTTCAGCCAGCAGTAACAAGGGGCCAGGAGAAGGATATAGAGATGAGTGAGGAAGATAAGGTACCTGCCTTAGTGGACTTGGAATTCCACTTGGGGACACAAGCAGCAGACAAATAAATACAGAATGTAATTGTCTGGTGGCGAAGAGAATCCGTGCAGAGTGAGGGCGGAGGCCTGCAGGAGCTTTTAGCTAGGGTGGTCAGAGAAAACAACTTGCGTAGGACTCACACTCCTCAAATCCACTGAGCTCTCTTTGGCTTCCTGGCTTTTGCACACATGGATCCCTGTGCTTGGTATGCTCTTCCCACTGCTCTTTGCCTGCCCGTCCTTTCAGTCTCAGCTTGAATGCCTCTTCTTCCAGGAAGCCTTCCCTGATCCTCCTTTCTCGGCAGGGCCAGATGGCCCTTCTATGTGCCTTGCCTCATAGTGCCCTGTGTAGTATTCTGGAAGTGTTAAGCAGGAAGTGGGGGGTCTGTGAACTATAAACGGACCAAAAAGCCTTTACTGGGGCAGTGGTGATTGAACTTGGTTTTGAAGGATGGGTAGGAGTTTGACAGAAAGAAATGTGCTGACAGCCTTCTACAGGGAAGGAGCAGCAAGCACAGGAATAGGGCATGGAGGCTGGAAAATGGAAGTAACCTTTCCTGAGCCTCTGCTGGAAGCCAGAGTCCATGCCAGACCTTCCATGTGCCTTATCTCATCTGGATCTCAGACTGTCTCCACCGGGGTGGGTCGGATTATCCCCCATTTTATGGATGAGGAGGTTCCTGCAGCTAATATTAGCAATAGGGCTGGCTGCAAACTTAAGGCCATTCGACTCTAAGGGCCAGGCACCTGATAAATTCTACCCTCTACTGCTACCACCCAAATTTGCCCCAAATCTAAGAGAGCATCACACGAGGGCACATTTTTGGCCCTTGCTTGAGTCTGCCTTACCTTGTCTATAGGCAGCTTGCAGACAGCCGTTCCCGGGAGGGACTCTCCAAGTGCTGATGGTGGCCGATGGCCAGGCTGCCTGTGTCGTGGTGGCCAGAGCACCCACGTAGGGATGCCCGAGTCGAATGAGTGGTGAGTCGTGACAGGTTGCTCACTGGGGTCCCCTGAGAGGCTCCTTCCTGGAGGTGCCCTCAGTGAAGAGCTTCCCCAGATGGCTTGGGGTCGATCATTTCCCAGCTGGTACCGAAGCTGCTGGTCCACGGACCTCAGTGGAACAGGGAAGGATTAATTAACTGCCTAAGTTCAGTGCTGGTAAGAGGTGGGGCTGGGATTTGAACCCAAACCTTCCAACCCCGCATCCTTTACTTCTCCCATCGTGCAGTGCAGCCTCTCACCCTGGGCATGCCTATTCCAGAAGTGGGTGACGATAATTCCTCTGGGCTCTGGGGTGGGCACTGGCTCTTAGCAAACAATTGTTAAGAGACCAAACCACCAGCAGTGTCGTAATTGCTGTCATCTAGAATCAGCCGGTACAGGGACTGTTCCAAGGGCTTTTCATCCCTGTTCTTCAGTCTCCACACAGCTTTTGAGGTGGGTTCTGTGATTATTCCCACTTTGCAGATGAGGAGACTGAGTGACTTGGCAGGGCCCGCCCATCACCCAGGAGGGCCAAGTCCAAGGCTAGCCCCAGGTTCCTCTGATCTGTCCAGCCCACTGTACTTCCTCTCAGACACTGCAAAAGACCATCAGCCCTTCACTTACATTATCGACCTCATGAGTGCTTTCCCCCAGCGTTTACCCACTAGCAACCGGATACTTCCTTTTTCATCCGGTGAGCTCACAGCGATTATTCACAGAGATCTGAGGTTAATCCCCCTTTAGGTACCGCAGAGAAGTGGACCCACGGAATATTTATCCTTTTGCGTCTGGCTTACTTCACTTAGCTCGGCGTCTTCATGGTGCATCCGTGTTGTAGTGAGGCTAATTGTTTGGAGATGTGAAGAATCACTTCCTACTTTGTCTTTCTAACTCTGATTTTTATCCAGCAGCGCACACCTCCAGAACGGCTTGGTAATAACAAAAACTCCAAAAATGAAGGACCTGAGTGTTGGCTTCTCAGATTCCTTTCCAGGGCCCAGGCTGAATGGGGTATCAGCCCAGTGTGGGGACATGATTGGGAGCCCGTAGCAGGCAGGGGACAATCCCATCATTAGCAAAAATGCTGAGTAGTTACCTTTCTCCAGAGGTTACCTATATGTCAGCAAAGTATGACTTTCGTTCAGTTATTTTTGTTTTATTATGTTTAAAATCACTGTTTCCCCAATTTCAGCTTTTTCAGATTTCCCAAATTTCTATTCTTTCACTGTCTCCTTGGCTTTCACCTTTCCCTCAAACCTTCTGTGTTCTTTTACTTAATATTTATACTTAGTGCAGTTCCCTTCTAAAAAGTATATTTATTGGGCACCTGAGTGGCTCAGTTGGTTAAGCGACTGCCTTTGGCTCAGGTCATGATCCTGGAGTCCCGGGATCTAGTCCCACATCGGGCTCCCTGCTCGGCAGGGAGTCTGCTTCACCCTCTGACCCTCCCCCATCTCATGCTCTATCTCATTCTCTCTCTCAAATAAATAAATAAAAAATCTTTAAAAAAACTAAAAAGTATATTTATTTGAGAAAGACGCTTTAAAATAATTACCTGAAATGGAAAAGCCAGTGTTGTTTTGAGTATCGTGAGGTTGATAAAGCTACTATTACGGATTTAAGGGTGGGAAGCAAAGATTTCTCGAGGCCAGTTTTTCTGTGCCAGTGACTGTTCCAAGCATTTTACATACTTTCCATCATTTAATTTTCACTACAACACTATGGCAGTCAGTGCGCTTCCTACTTCCGCTTTACAGATGACAAATTGAGGCTTTGAGAAGTTTTTATACCCGGTGGCCATTCCTGCTCTTCTGGCCGATAGAGGCTCCACAGGGCGTGAAATCTTAGAGCTGCCGCCCGAGTTTAGGTGGTTCAAGGTTTGAGAACTCTGTGTGTGTGTGTGTGTTGATTCATATTTCTTTTCCACTGAAGTGCCAAGAACACAGACTAATCTACATTTCTATGAATCTTCTGTCAGTGGCAAATGACAGTTTTACTGGGAGAGGCTAATAAACATCAGTCTGTGGGGATGGGAGTGGGCCCTAACATAAACACGCTTCTCAGGATGGCTGCAGAGAGAGCAAGCGTGCCCGGACTGGGAGCGCTCCGACGTGAGTGTGTGCATGCAGGGATTTGCACGCCGCGGCGATGGGTGCCTCTCACGGGTGTGTGTATTTGGAAGCCGCGGACATCGCGCATTGCGGGGTGGCAAGGGGATGCCTCCCCCCGCCCCCAGGCCCCGCACAGTGTTGAGGCCTTGCCTTGGCTGCGCTCGCCGAGGACAAAGCCCTGGGACGTGCTCCCGGGCTGTGGCCATTCCATTCCTTTTCTGATGGACGGGCACGCTTCATAAGCTTCCAACCGACTTCCTACAAGTGAATCAGAGGCCTTGCTAAGAAAGTGGAATTCCGGGCAATTAAATGCAATCCGAGCTTGGAGAATGCATTTTCTGAGGCTGGTTATACACCAGCTGCTTTCAATGCCATTCCATTCATTCATTCAGGGACGACTTTTAGAAAATAGGCTTATTCTGGGGCTGCATTCAAAACAGAGCCTCAGCGCCATCAGGGCTGGGCTGCTCGCTGGGCATGTGAATTGCTCAGCCTATTTATAAGCCTCCAGTGGAAATCTGCACGGAGAATGGCAGAAGCCCATGGTGGCTCGTCTCAGAAGGCTGGAGTGAGGGTTTGGAGGCACAGCTTTACATTGCTGCCTGCTAGTCAGCTCTCCTGAGATGCCTCACCACATCTCCCTAAACCCCACTTTCCTGGTCTGCTTAAAAAATCGTGGCAAAATAGCCAGAACATGAAATTTGCCATTTTAACCATGTTTAGCTGTACAGGTCAGTGGCGTGAAGTATATTCACATTGTTGTGTAAATGGGCTTAGATCAGAGAGGGTGAAGTGCTCAGAACAGGGCCTGATCATTGGAGGTGGTTCAGTAAGTGGTGACTAAGTTTCTTCTTCTTCTGCATATTCTATTAGTTGTCTTGTGCTTTTCAAAGTATTTTGCCTGTTCGAGTGACAAGTATTTCTTGGCGGGGGCAGGTGCTAAACAGTGGATGACACAGAGATGAGGGAAAATGCGGAACATGTTACCTGCTTCAGGGGACTCAGTCTAATGGGCAAGGAGAATTTATTATTTATATGTGTCGTGTGTGTGTGTGTGTGTGTGTGTGTGTGTGTATGCGACGTATATGCATATGTACATACGTAACATTATACGTATATATGTGACGTGTATATATGTGATTATATGTACTTATGCACACATGCACGCCTGCATACACTCACACAGGGAAGAGTACTGCCATAAAGGATAATGAATAAAATGCTTCAAGAAACCAGGAGAGAAGAGAGTGATTCCAAGGGGTGTGCAGTACAAGAGAAGCAGTGTTAGGTAGAGCATTGGTATGGAATTTGAAGACTTAAAGGTTTACATTCATGGTCTCATCTTGAGTGATTGATTTTTTTTTTTCTCACACTAAAACTGCGGTCCAGAACAGGAAAGGATCCTGGGTTCCCATTTTCTGGTGGCCAAACTGAGGCTCAGAGTAGCTAAGGGACCTGTTTCCGTGTCACACAGATGGCTAATGACAGAGTTTGGGCTGATATATGGTGACTCAAAATCTAGGACTCTGGGGTCCTAGATTTCATCTGGGCTCAAGAGGTTGGCAAAACAGAATTCTGGGTAGAGTGGGGGTGGATGAGAAGGGGTTGGTATCAGTGGCACTGGGTCACGGTTTTCCAAAGTGTGACTTTTTGAAAGTCACTGTGGGTGCAGTGTGATTTTAGGGGGGCTACAGATGGGGCACTTCCCAGATTAATAGCTGTGTACTGTCTTGTGCGTCGGAAACATCAAGGCTGTGATTCTGAGGCTGTTTCTCAGAGTGGGTCTAAACTGAAGTGAAGGTCAAGTCCATGCAGGGAGCGGTTTTGAGTAAGTAAGAGAACATGTAGCGTGCAGATCCAGCAGAATCTGTTGTGGTTGCCAAAGATTGCAGCTGGGAGTCACTGGCCCATTTCTGTGGGTGGACTGGTTCTTTTATGGAGACTAAGGACTGGAGAAAAAAATGGTGACCCAGCCGGCAGACCCATCCAGGTGCCCTAGTGCTCAGATGATTCAAGGTAGGTACCCCCTGGAATGCTAAACGGCCTCTGTGGGTCTTGCTTCTCTTTGCAGATTGCTGACTTTGGGCTTTCCAACCTGTACCAGAAGGACAAGTTCTTGCAAACCTTTTGTGGGAGCCCACTCTATGCTTCTCCTGAGATTGTCAATGGGAGACCTTACCGGGGGCCAGAGGTGAGCAAGTTGCTGGGGTGTATGGGGGTGGGGGCCGGGGAGGAAAGGGAGGAGGGAGGGCAGGAACTGGATATAAGAAATACTTCAAACAAACAAAAAAGCAAGCAAGTGGGGAAAGCTTTTCCTTATATGATTATAAAAGCCACAATATAGACACCTGGGAGAAAGTTTGAAAAATCTAGAAAATGAGGTTACCTGCAATTTCCCCCACAAGAGATAACCACTTAATATTTTTGCCACTTTTCTTTTAGACTTTTTTCCAGTGTCGATCTCTGCATTTCAAAAAATAATGGCAATCATTATATATACGTGTATACATATGTGCATGTGGCCTTTTATTGACTTAAAATTATATTGTGACATATTTTGAATTTGTTATTACTAAAAAACGTGGTTTCTGAGGATGATATAATGTTTTATTTTATGAATATACCATAATTTAATCAATTCCCTAGATTTAGACAGATTGTTTTCAGTTTTTCCCTGTTAGAACAAACCAAAAAAACAAGCAAAAAACCCCTCACTCTGCAATGAATATCTTTTTGCATATATCTTAGACAGCATGTACCTTTGATTAAGGAAATATAGGGTTTTTTTTTAAGATTTATTAATTTATTTTAGAAGGAGCTTAGGTGGGAGGGGCAGAGGGAAAGGGAGAGAGAGAATTCCAAGCAGACTCTGCAGGACCTGATCCCATGACCCAGGAGATCATGACCTGAGCCAAAACTAAGAGGCAGGTGTTCAACCGACTGCACCACCCAGGCTCCGCTAAGGAAATACAGTTTTAATCGCACCTTCTAATGCACGAGAAATGCACTTCTCTATATGCTTAAAGCTCTCAGGACCACTGTAAGAGATGTGTATGTGGAAATGCTATTTTGAAAATGGGTGAGTTGCGAGTGATTACGCTCTTTAAAAGGATGGTTCTCTTTACAGAGAGATTCATCCACTCCTTATCCTTTAAATAGCAGCTGCTCAGTGGGTTGAAATGTTTCCCTCCAAATATTTATCTGTTGGAGAGTGTTTGAAGGCAGGGCTGGAGGGTGAAGAGAAGGATGCCAAGGGCCTCTACCAATTGCAGTGAAGAGAAAGTCTTTCTAAAATAAGAATGTAAGGGCGGGACATTGGATTCCATTTACAAAACTCTAGAAACTTGACACTCTCCATTTATCATAGGTAATGAATGTTTCTTTGATCTTTGATGATCTCTTTCTGGAGTTCTAAGCTGGCGGCCTGTGATCTGGCTAGCAAACATGCTTTATCTGGCCACGTTAGTCTTTCTAAAAGAAACCGGACCAAACATTCAATAATTGGGAGATTTTGCATTAAAGTCTGGTTTCTGACTTCCCGAAAGGATCTGGCAGTGCCGGGCCTACGTTACTGTGTGGCAGCAGTTAGCCAAGGGGAGGCTGCCTCCGTCAGGTGGATCCATGCACTCCCACATTGTACCCCACATTCTCTCTTGCTTTGTTCATCTTGGTTGCATGCCTGGCTCTTGTAAGCATTTGAGTTGGCAGCCCCTGATCCATTTGAAGAAGGTGCAGGAAGGCACTGGCGCCTGGATTTAGAGTGAACAGCCCCGTGTCCCAGTCCGGCACCCATCCTGGAGGCAGAGAGGGGCTCTGGAGAAATCAGTTAGCGTTCCTGCGCCTCAGTCTTCCCATCTGTCAGATGGGGTTGAAAATAATCCAGGCTCTCCCTGTTTCACAACATCATACTGAGGATCCAAGGAGATAATCTTTTTAAGAAAGTCCTCACACAGATTGGGACTCCCGGTCTCTGAGAGGGAAAGGTCAGGCTCTGCAGCAGCTGACAACCGCACCGCGTATCACTTGTCAGGCTGCGGTGGGAACCTGTCCGCCGAGTGCTAAATTCAGTTCCTGGGGCCGTTAGGGGTGGCTGCTCACAGTCTGTGATGCTAATGGATCAGAAGGCGTACCGGAACCTGCTTCTGAGCTCCTGTATGTCCCGTCTCTCTGCTCCAGGTGGACAGCTGGGCCCTGGGCGTGTTGCTTTACACTCTCGTTTATGGAACAATGCCCTTCGATGGTTTCGATCACAAAAACCTCATTCGGCAGATCAGCAGTGGAGAGTACCGGGAACCTACACAGCCGTCAGGTGCGTGCCCTCGGAGGCTCAGGGATTGAGCAGGAGTGGTTGGAGTGGTTGGCTTATTACCCTTTCTTGAGTGTGTAGCTCACACTTTTTTGCTTCTGTTTTAACATCTGCAAGGAATCTCCTGCCTTTTCCTCTTCTTTTTCTCTCCGGAGTTTTGCTTTCTGGCAAAGCTGGCTTGCTAGGCTGCTTTGCCCAAACCTCCCCAAATGGAATTTCTAGAACAAATGTCCCCTACACCAGGTAAGCTAGGAGTCCTGTGTGCTTGCTGTGTGAACTTGGGTAAGTCCCTTACCATGTGGATTCAGTTTCTCCACTATAAATTCACATTTAGGAAGAGATATCACATGAAGTCCTTTCTGGTCTACGTGGTTATATAAACCATCTTCACTAGACTCAGTGCCATGAGGGTGGCAACTGCTCTTTTTCACCACTGTGCCCCCAGCCAGGGGCATGGCCCATGGGCGCTGTTTCATTATTCAGTATTTATTGCTATAACAACTCTATCCCCGACCTCCCCCACCACCCTGAATCAACTTGGTCCCTCTCCATGAGATGCCTCTCCAGGCCCCTCTCTCCAGGAGGAATCCTCGACTTCTTCCATGGCAGCTCAGGGCTCTAAGGTGGAGGAAGAAGAAGCTTCCAGGCCTTCTGTGCTGGGCAGGCAGATAATGTCACTTCTGCCACGCTCTATGGGTCAAAGCACCCGAGATCATAAGCTCCATCTCTTGCTAGGAGGGTGTGATGTGTGGATGGAACGTGTGTGTCCACATGGTCATCTTTGGAAAGTAATTAATGCAGACCTTCCTATGTAGACATGCTGCCCACGCGCGCGCACACACAGCTGATTTCTCATTCTTTGCGGTGGTTACAGTTCACAAAGTTGCTATGAGCACGGAGTGAGTGAATACTGAGATAGCACTGCTCCCGGGGACAAATACAGGGCTCAAGCTCTGGTCACAGTACTGGTGTCAACTGATCAATATAGAACCTTGTGTTATGTATATTTCTGTGCAGAGACACCTCATTTAAAACATCCCGTTGACTCATTCACATCAGACTCACAGCCAACAGCACTGTGACTCATGCCTGAACGAAGCCTATCTAACGCATGCACTTTCTCTGTAAGGCACATCACAGCCTTCTCGAACTCAGGAACCATAGTTAGCGCTTTGGGCCATTTTACACAGTGAAATCACCAACAAAAAGGTCAAAAGTGTGAAAAACAAGGACTATACAGGCTGTGAGAAGTACACCTGTTTACAGCATGAGAGTGGAAACAAGAAGGCAGGGAGGCGGCCCCTCCTTCGACCTCAGCTGGGAACATACATGCACGCGGGGGGTGACTCAAATTTTTTGCCACTTTGCAAATGGACACAAATGACAGGGAGAGTGAGTGCCCGGGTATTGATTTTGGGGCTACAAAGACATTTTAGTGAGCAGGAGAATTTATAATACAGAATCTGTGAATAATGAATATACACACACACATATATATGTATATGCATACACATTTTTTTTTTCAATAGGCCAGCCTGGGTTTTTTGTTTGTTTTGTTTTGTTTTGTTTTTGTTGTTTTTTGAGAAATTTCAGGTGACCCAACCGGTACCAACACAGCTCCTGGCACATTGCAGGAATTTAGAAAATATTTACTGAATGACTGAAGGAACATCCTGTTACTTTTCAGGGGTGCAGCTCACCCCTGATCTCATTGCCTGACCCCTGCCAGCTACTCATTAGCCCACATAAGTGGCTGAGGGGGAAGCGGTGCCTTCCCAGGGTATAATTCACCTCCCATTGGGGGAGCAGAGTTTAATCTTATAAGTCAATTTATAAGCTGTGAGAGTCAGTTGGTTCCTGTGGCCTCCTCAACATCCCTTCGGGGCTTTCCCCTAATTCTCTGGCAGCCGAGATGTGCACATGGAATGTCTCAGCCAGGCCGTGAGCGGATAGCAGATCTAGATGAGCTCTCTGAGCTGACGGCTCGGTAGGCTACAGCTTATGTCAGAGAGGGAGAGGAAGTGAGCTCACTGGGCGTGGGTCTCAGGACCTGGCAAAAGCCTGGGGTAAGGCCAGCCTTGGGGATGGCACCTCTCACTGCCCATGTGTGCCATCCTTCTTTCTTTCCCTGTTTGATAAGGAGCCTCTTTTTCACCGTCTCAGCCCTAGATGTCCTTTTCATGGTGACACACTTTCCCCCATTACCTTGAGCACTGCATGTTTATACAAACCCACCTTGGAGGACTACAGAAAAGCCAGGGTCACCTCACTCTGTTTTCCCTTTTGGTAAAATAATATCCACCGAAGGAATGGTGGGGCCCTGCTTGGGGTCGGGTCTGGAATCTGTTCCAGTTACCTGGCCTTCCCCATTTAGTGAAGATCTGAGTTGATGGAGAGCTCAGTAGTTCTAGGACATTCCTTTGCTTCTGTGGAAAAACATGCCAGGGTGTGACCGTGCCCTGGCCTGTGGTTGTGTCCTGATGATGCCTTCCGTGTACCGTCTAGAAGGCTTTGGCTCCCACTCCCTGGTGTGGCAGGACCAGATCTCCCGCCCGAGTGCGCGTGTCCCCTCACCCCTGCAGCGTCAGCCCCGTCAAGGCCAAAGGCTTCCATGTGACGCACCGTTCTTTTTCTCTTGTGCCATAGACGCCCGAGGACTCATTCGGTGGATGCTGATGGTGAACCCCGATCGCCGGGCCACCATCGAGGACATCGCCAACCACTGGTGGGTGAACTGGGGCTACAAGAGCAGCGTCTGTGACTGCGATGCGCTCCACAACTCCGAGTCGCCGCTCTTGGCTCGCATCATCGACTGGCACCACCGTTCCACGGGGCTGCAGGCTGAGGCCGAAGCCAAAATCAAGGGCCTGGCCAAGCCCGGGGCCTCCGAGGTCATGCTGGAGCGGCAGCGGTCCCTGAAAAAGTCCAAGAAAGAGAACGATTTTGCCCAGTCCGGCCAGGACTCGGTGCCCGAGAGCCCATCCAAGCTGAGTTCCAAGAGGCCCAAAGGGATCCTGAAGAAGCGAAGCAACAGTGAACATCGCTCCCACAGCACCGGCTTCATCGAAGGCGTCGTGAGCCCTGCCCTACCCTCTGCTTTCAAGATGGAGCCCGACTTGGTCCGGACCGCCGTGCCCCTCCCAAGCCCCCCCGAGGCAGAGGTGCCGGGCAAGCTCAGCCCCAAGCAGTCGGCCACGATGCCCAAGAAGGGCATCTTGAAGAAGACCCAGCAGAGAGAGTCAGGTTACTACTCGTCCCCGGAGCGCAGCGAGTCTTCAGAGCTGCTGGACAGTAACGACGGGCTGGGTAGTGGCCTCCCTTCCCCCAGCCCCCCGGACCCCACCAGGGGGACGTCCCACGGCCTCTCGTGCCGGAGGAAGGGCATCTTGAAACACAGCAGCAAGTACTCAGCAGGCACCACGGACCCGGCCCTCGTCGGCCCTGAAATGCCCACACTGGAATCCTTGCTGGAGCCCGGCGCCCCCGCCGAGGGCCTCTCCCGGAGCTACAGCCGGCCCTCCAGCGTCATCAGTGACGACAGCGTCCTGTCCAGCGACTCCTTCGACTTGCTGGATCTGCCGGAGAATCGCCCTGCCCCCCCGCGCATCCGCAGCTGCGTCTCTGCTGAAAACTTCCTCCAGATCCAGGACTTTGAGGGGCTCCAGAACCGGCCCCGACCCCAGTACCTGAAGCGGTACCGGAACCGGCTGGGAGACAGCAGCTTCTCCCTCCTCATGGACATGGACGATGTGACTCAGGTCTACAAGAAAGCGCTGGAGATCTGCAGCAAGCTTAACTAGCTCCCCGGGGGGCGCGGGGCTGGGTTGTGGGTGGGTTCGGGGGAGGCGTGGGAGCAATGACTTGTGCTAGTGAGCTGGTTACCTCTTTGCTGGCCTGTGACAATAGACTGAAAAAGGATTGGTGCCATCCTGGTGGGCCCAATTGGCAGCCTTGAGGCAGCACCTGAAAGGGAGAAGTGGGCTCTCTGCCAGTCCTGCCAACGGCCAGTCAGAATTTGGGTCCTGATTGGCATTTACTTTGTGGTACCTCCTAGAGGACCAGCTGTCCAGGGGAGGTGGTGTTGGCCAGCATGAAGAGGGTGGGGAGGAAGCATATGGGAGAGGGAACACATCCCTAAAACTTGTCCAAATGCTTCTGGAGGAAGGGCAAGAGAGACTGGGGCCGTCTGCCTTGGATGAGCTCAGAACCTGCTGCTTCCCCCCTCACATGAGCAGGCTTGGTCTGACTGCGTGGGGTTGGCAAGTAGATTTCAGCCACCTGAACTTGAATGGGTGATCGACTGATAGCGGCTCCTGGGTGTGCTGGTGTGAGTAGCCTAGGCGCATGGGAGGGAGTGCTGTGACTGAATAGCAGTGGCTGCCTTGGGAAAGGGAAGGGGGGCAGTAGCCCTCATGCCATGCGGTGGCCATCCTTGACATGGCTAAGCCCCGAAAGTGTTGGGTTGAGGCATCCTGTGGGATCTATGCTTGTCTTTCATGCCGCTCGTGTGGCCTTTGTTAATTTGCCACTCTACCTGGGATGGAAGACAGGGTCTCGGGCAGAGAGAGAATGCTCTGAACACCGCTAAGGACTTAAAAGAGTCAGCCCGTGGTGATTTTTGGGCTGTTTGCTGTCTCCCACTTCTTTCCTGATGTCTGCCTTGCTCTTCAGCACAACCTCCCGAGGATGGACAGGGAAGAGAATGGTGGTGTCAGAGGTCAAAACTCTGGTGTGTAACAGAGCTCGGGACCCTCTGTGGTCTTCGTGCAGATGAATGGAAATTGATCCACACCAGCAAGGGGGCAACTTGTCGATTTCTTTAACATCTCACTATTAACTGGAATGCCGTCTCTTGGGTTCTCACCCGCATGAATCAGATGTGACGCTGTCCACAGTCTCCAAGGAGTAACTGGCTCAACCACTGACCCTGTTTACTAATAGCAAACGGTTTCCCCGTCCACCAAGGGTAGAATCCGCAGAGGCAGGCGAGTTTGCTTCTAGGGAGTTAGTGTGTAGGTGGGTTATTTGGATGGGGAAAGGAAAGGTAGGCATAAGGTCCTCCCCTCATATCTAGGGATTCTGTCATGGGTTTGAAGTCCTAGACTCTGGGGGAAAAGAAAGTTCCACCCATTCAAATGAGTAAGGTGTTGAAAGAGCACAGTGGGTTGGGAGGGAACATTTCCCAAGAAGCCATCCAGATGGTTCTGGAGGAGGCAGGAAAGAGGTATAGCAGGACTCTTATCATAAAAAGTAACATAACTAGGTATTCAACTTCTCGACACCCAGATTACAGGTGATAAGATGTCAGTCCCACAATGGGATATCTTCAGATACTGGGTTTGGAATTAATGATCTCATTGGGGAATCTGGGATGACTTCAGATCCTACTGGCCTGGGCAAATTGAAAGCCTTGTTTCAAGATGGTCGACCGCTGCGACCCGCAAAGATATATAAGGAGGACTAGTCTTGGAGGGGGGGTTATTTTTGGGAAAACCAACAGACAACGAACAGTTATAGGGAGATGTGAAAGAATTCGCCGTAAGGCGCTGAGAACATTCATTGGAGTGAAACTGCCCTTTTCCTAAGGAGATGGCTCCGTTTCTCCCCCTTGTCACCAGCCCTGGGGTTGTGGCTTTGTGCATGCCTTCAGGTCGAGCTGAGTGGTGTGTTATGGGAAGCTTCTCCATTTTCTTTCTTTCAATTGCACCTCCTTCCTGAGCTCCAATATAGGTTCAAAGGGAAAAAAAAATCTGTAGATAGCAAATTGTGTGTGTGGGAAGTGTGGGTGTGTGGAGGGCATCCTGCAGCCTCCGAGCTCCCCATTCCTTGTCTCATTTTATGTAATCTGTTCTGGACAGCCTGTATTGCCACACTGCTGGTCCCGCATGTGTGGCAACTGGCCAAGTTGGTAGCTGTCAATATGCCTAAGGTATAACACCTATCTACTGGGTGATATGTTTTTTCCTTTTGCCAAGTGATTGTGTCTGTTTAGTATTTTCCATCCTTCTAAAATGACACTATTAAGGAAAATCATTCTATTTCTCCCCTTCCCCCACCCCCAAAACCCCACACATGCATGTTCTCTTTTGTCCACCAACCCAGACAGTGGATTGTGGCAAAGACAGTCCTCCACTCAGAGGCCGAGGATCTGAGTTGAGTCCTGGTGTGCTGCTAACTAGCTGGTGGCCTGAGGCACCTGCAGTGTTTGGGAAGCTAAGTTTTCCCTTTAATGAGGGCTGGTGGGGGGAGGAGGGGGGAGGGAGGACTAGCCCATCTCTCAGGCCCCCTGCCTGCTTCTGACATTCTGCTAACATCCTCTGATTCTCCATACTGTGTTGACTCTGTCCTTTCAAGGAAAAACCTGGTCTAGAGAGAAAAGCCCTGACATGTAGCTCCCTGCTTCCTGATTAAGTGCTATCATCCCTACCAGCCAATCCCCAACCAAGGAAGTCATGCTTAATTCATTTCCATGGAATTACAAGTGAGAGACACTTTTATGACCTGGTGGACCAAGCAGGAGATTCCATGTAAGCTCTCCTGGTCCTTTCCTGGCCTCTGTGGGCCTTTCTGTGTCTTAGTTTACACATCTGCCAAAGGAGTAGAATTATACTTCTTTTTACAGGTAAATTTTAAGGCATGATCAGTTTTCAGGAAGTGCTTCAAGACCCTAGGCGAAATGAAAATGCTAAGTGCTCCCTCACTTTCCATCCCTGTTATAAGGTGCTGCTTCTTCAGATGATGGGGAGCACTTTCCAGGGGGAAATTCAGGGGAGTGTCGCCCTGGCCTGCTGTCTTGAGTACAAATGTGAATGATCAACTGACTGCTTATTGCCAAACTGGAAATGTTCTGTAGGGATTTACTGGCATGGTATCATTCCTAGAAGAAAAAAAGAGAGAGAGAGAAAAAAACTTGACTGCACATTTTTTTTTTTTAAATCCGTGTTGTGACTTTTATTTAATTTCTATTTTTTTTTTTGTTTTGGTAATAAAAAGTTGACTTTTTTATTTGAATTTGTCTTTTTTTTATTTATTGGTCTGAAAGACATTTCAAAGGTATTATAATAATATATTGGTGTAATTTAATTGGTGCAACATGCTTTATGGCTCCAGTCAAAATTGGTTTTTGTTCATTTGATTGGTTTGAGCCCAGAACAGCCTACAGGGGGGAAAAAGCTGGATAACCACCCAAAGTGTTTGTATTTTCATTGGAAACTGACTTTTGTTTTGTTTTTTGTTTTGTTTCGTTTTTTTGGTTTTGTTTTGTTTCCGTTTTTATTTTTAAATTAAATAAATTGCAATGAACTGAACTGAACTGGGACCTTGCTTCTTTATTTGGTTGTTTTCCTCTTAGTTAAGGAAGTAAGTGACAGAGTGGGTATAAGTAACAGAAACCCACCCAAGCTAGCTCAGGCACAGAGGGGAAACTTAGCTGAAGTTTTTGGAAAAGGAAATGCAGCTAGCCGGGCAGCAGGAGCTAGAACTGGGGGAGGAGCCAAGAGAATGACAGGCCCTTTTTTCTAGTCCTCCTTGCACACCGGCTTTCTCCGCCTCCTTTCGTAGCCTAGCTTTCTCCCTGATTTTATGACCCACTTTGGTTTACCTCACAGATTCCAAATTTACATATTCTCAGTTCTGTGTTCCAGAAGAGACAACTGACTGGGTTCCTTCAAACTGGACTAGAGACAGTATCGAAAGTTAATAGCCAGTCATGCTCTCTCCTTCTTTCTGGTTCAGCTCCCTCTGCCTGTCCCTTCTTCGGCAGCCCCCTCTGTTCCCAGGGCAGCCAGACTGCTAATCTGATTGCTCGGAGTCCAAGATCAATGGGCATTATTTCCCAATGGGAAAAGCCACTGCTCTGCCTCTGATAAAATGGCACCCTGAGTCCCATTTTACCATTATTCCTTGCATGAACAGACCTTCCAGGAAGCTCTTAGAAAGAGGGATGAATAATAGGGTAAGGCTGGATCCTAGTTACAATAGCAAATGACATCAAACCCTACCCTAGTATCAAACATTAGAGTTACACTACACTCTGTGCTGAATAGCAGTGTTTGGGGATCCGTGTAAGAAAAGTCTGACTTTGCAAAGAAATTGCAACTTACACCCCTTATCTGGTCTACTGGGAGAACATCTGATACAGCTTGTCACATTTAGCAAATAAAACCACAGGACATCCAGCTAAGCAGTGGATGATTTTTTAGTATAAGTATGTCCCGTGCACTATTTAGGTCCTGCTTATACTAAAAAAAAAAAAAAAAAAAAAAAAAAAATTATTTATCTGAAATTCAAATTTAAATGGGCTTCCTGTATTTTATCTGGGAACCCAATCTGATGGAGCTTATTTGGCTAAAATGACCAGGTACCTGATAAGGTTGAGGGTTGGGGAATGGATGTTTATGATGTGGCCTGCCGAATTAGGACCTGTCTGTCTGTGCCTCTCCAGCTAGGCTGCAGTGGGAAGAATCTCAATTCCGATTTGGACTTGCTGATTGTTAATGAGGCAAACTGCTTCGTGTCTCTGTGCCTCTGTTTTCTCATCTGTCTGATGGGTGCATGGATTGCTACCTTTACCCAACTTTAATGGGTCCATGAAGAAGGAATGAGCTAATTTCTACGAAGTTGCCTTGAGCGTAAAACTCATTATGAATGGGAATCCATAATCCTGTCGTTACAGAGCAATAGTCACTGAATATAAGGGATAGGGAGGAAATAGGAGCAGCTGGAGGGGCATGGCTTACATGCCAACTGATAGGTTGGTGAGGTTAATGAGAAGTGGTCACTTTAAGGAGGAAGATCAAGAGAACTAATATTCATGGAGCTTCTTCAGGGTGCTCACTTCATCCTTATTCAGTGGCAAGTGGAAGAAACCCAGCTCAGACCATGTTAAGTAACAAGACAAATATACTGCTTCATGTAACTGAGAAGTCTAAGGAGTATGTCTCAGGCACAGCTAGATCCAGGGGTTCAAGAGATGCCATTGGCCTCTTTTTCACTCACTCTCCCTGGAGGTGGGTTTCATTCCTAGGCAGGCTCTCTCCACATGGTGGTAAGATAGCTTCTGGTAGTAGTGGTGTTATGAGGTCCTTTAAGTGTGTGATCCTGAAGTCAGAGAGAGATGCTTACTATCCCAGCGTTTATGTGCCAAGGAAGGAGTGTGATTGGCTTTGCTGGGGGTCATGTGTCTCTCTCTTGCCTACTCGTAGGGTCCAGATGGAGAGATGCTCTGATTGGCCCACCTGGATCATGTGCCTACCCTTGTGGTATACTTGAATGATCGCTCCTTCAGTATTACATGAAGTCAGGGGAGGGGGGGCTCTGCCAAAAGAAGGGATACAGAGCTAATGAAACAAAGTTACACCTTTTGGGCCTCGATTTCCTCATCTATAAAATAGCATTACATAATCCCTGGCTTTCAGAGTTTTTCTTTCTTTCTCTCTCTCTTTCTCTCTCTCTTTCTCTCTTTCTTTCTTTCTTTCTTTCTTTCTTTCTTTCTTTCTTTCTTTCTTTCTTTCCTTTCTTTCTTTCTTCTTTCCTTCTTCTTTCTTCTTTTTTCTTTTTAGTAGGCTCCATGCCCAGTAGTGGAATCCAACATGGGGCTTGAACTCATGATCCTGAGATCAAGACCTGAGTTGAGATCGAGAGTCAGATGTTTAGCCAACTGAGCCACCCAGGTGCTCTGACATTAGAAGATTTCTAATTTATACCAATAGTGTCAGGAAAGACAACAATATAAAACTATAGAGAGCAGATATATTTGTTAGGACGATTTTAGTTGTCAAATTAGTTAGAATATGAGAAAATCCAGCTGAAACTGGTTTAAGCCACAGAAAAGGTTTTATTAGCTCGTATACCTTGAATTTTAGAAATAAGGTAGATTTCATGGTTACTTAGATCTAGTGGGAAAATGGACAATAAACAAACAACCCCTCCCTAAAACTACAGATTATAATAAGGGCTATGAAGGAAATGGACAGGGTGCCGAGATAGAGAATTAAGGGAGGAGGAACCTTTTGCAGAAAGAGTAGTCGGAGAAGCCATCTCTGGAGAGGTGACATTTGGGCAGAGATTTGAAGAACTAGCTATATGAAGAGCGAGTATTCCAGGCAAAGGGAACGGTATATGCAAAGGCCCCGGGGTCTTCAAAACAGAGCTTTGTAGGGTTAATTTCTGGTCCATTGGCATAGGACAACCACGGTTCAGGGAGTGTGGTGTTGTGCTAAACATATGTGGCCAAGTTCTCACGTGGACTGGCTATAATCATCTAGGATTTTGTGTATCCTTAATTACAAATGGCCGTTTCCTGTGACAGGTGGTCCCCAGATGAGAGACATGCCATGACGTGCAATTTTAAATAAGAATATGTTTCCACAGCAGAAATTCACTGCCAATTTATTGAAATTTATGGAGAAGATGTTTTTAATCCACACAATCATGCGAAGCTTGGGGCATGCAAGTGGAGCCGCAGTGGTGCTCTATGAAGACCAGAAAGTGCAGACTAAGGTTTTCATGTCACAAAACCTGCCCCAAGCTGTCACAACTGTCTGGCTCCAGTGGGGACTTGTGGGGGAAATGAGCAATCAATTTTTTTTAAATTGTGCCAATTCTTGTCTTAGTGATGAAAAATGTATGGTGCTCATCTCCCCCTGACTGGGAAGATGTATTGTGTCTTGACCTGCTAGTTTTCCCATCCACTCCCTGTGCTAGTTTCCACTTGTGCTTTAGTCTGGATAGGCTCTCTTATGCTCAAGTAACAAGCCCTGAGAGGGCAGTGGCTCAGTATGATAAATGATTATTTCTTACTATCACCAAGTCCAGTACACGTTGGGCCGATCTCTTCATCATGTCTTCTCCATGCTTACTATCACCAAGTCCAGTACACGTTGGGCAGATCTCTTCGTCATGTCTTCTCCATGCAGGCACTCAGGGACCCGAGCTTCATCCATCCCGTGGGTCTGCCATCTTGGGGTCCTCTGTTTCTAGCTGTGCAAATGGAGGATAGAGAGAGCACAGGTGAGCACCTTTCAAGGGTCAGGCCTGGATGTGGGGACATCACGTGCACCCTTCTCCTCCTGGCTGCAACTCAGTCATCTGACCCCAGCCTGACTTCCTGGGAAGTCTTTGAGTCTGTAGTACTTAAAAAGTGGACAACATAATGGAGTCAGATGGACACATCACAATGGCTCTGTCACAGCTTCTGCCTGCTTCCCACAGGGAAGGGCAGCATAATATCAACAGATATTAACTGAATGTTTACCGAGCTGCAGGCAGTGTGCTTACCCTTTACATGAGTTATCTCTTCTAATGCTCCTTTAATGTTTTGATATTCCCTGATCTCCATTTTTACAGATGAGGAAACAGTGTTGGAAATGTGCAGTATCTTGCCGAAGTCACCCAACTAGTAAATGTGGAGCTGGAATCAAATACAAGCCTGGCTGACCAGCTTCTGAGCCCAAGCTCTTAACTGCTCTGTTGTGTCCCTGGGATGATCCTTAGGTCAGACTCCGGGATCATAAGCCCCGTCTTGTCACCATCCTTGTCCATGTAAATGGCATTTTCCTGCAGGAGTTAAGTGAACAACATCAGGGATGATTACATCGACCCAAGTCAATGCACTCTCCAAACAAATATGGTGTCAGGTTTTAGAAGAATCAGTCTCACTAGATAAAATGAATAGAATTGGTTCAGGTTTCTAGAGTGGAATGGGATGAAGGAGTGAGTCTTTCTCCATCCTGAGCACATGCTGTGGGGCAGTGGGCCCAGTGGGTTGGGTTTCTTCTGTCCAAATCTGTGTACTCACATACACCCAACTGTGCTCTATATGCTCTTTCCTGTGCTGATGGGCCTCAGGGGAGCCCCATTTCTGGGGACTGAGAGCTCAAAGCAATTGCCTTAGAGCCATATGGAAACAAAGGAGGCCAGACTGGCTGTACGGACCCGCCTGGTATCCGGCATTGCAACAACTTCCGTCACAAAAAACGGAACATTGCCATGTCTTCAAAGCCCAGAGCACGATGATGATACAGGCATGGCCTCAAATCCGATTTCCAGAGGAACACCTCACTGTCAGATGAAACTGAGGATGGGGAAGAGCTCATTTTGGAGGCAGCTGGAGAAAAGGGTCGCCAAGAATATAGCTATCTTGAGAAAGTCCTTCAAATAGGAATTTGTGAATCACTGAAGCTGAGAAACATCTGATGCGGCCATGCCTGGGGTATTCCAGAAGCTTCAGCCATCAGGCTTTGGCACCCAGACAGAAGGATGTGTGCAGAGCAGAAAGCCAGATGCAGACCTCTGAACCAGGCTCACTGGTCAGCTCCTAAGAAGCCATGCTTGTGGGTTCAGTCCCTATGTGGTACAGATGATTCCTGGGAGTGGAAGCTGCTGAGACTGGTTTCTTATAAACATGTAAAGCTGGGCACCATGGTGATAAAGTAAAGAGTTATGGATGCTTGGGAAACATTGTCTCCCCTTTTCAGAGAAACAAGTCATAATCACATGCTCAGATCCTTTTGGGATCCAGAATTGTGGGATGATGCTGCCCATGAGGCTAAGTTGGAGCTAATGAGAGTGCATATGGACATGTGCTTCTATGTCCAGTGCACCAGTGGAAAGGGAGTGTGGGGAAATGCATCCTGGCTCTTCACATTTCCACCGGAAGTGATAACATGGTGTGGGGCTCACGTCTCATGGGACAAGTCACACAGACGTATCCCATCTTTTTTTTTTATTAGTAACACACTTTTTTTTTTTTAAAGATTTTTTATTTATTTATTTGAGAGAGAGAGAATGAGAGACAGAGAGCACGAGAGGGAAGAGGGTCAGAGGGAGAAGCAGACTCCCTGCTGAGCAGGGAGCCCGATGCGGGACTCGATCCCGGGACTCCAGGATCATGACCTGAGCCGAAGGCAGTCGCTTAACCAACTGAGCCACCCAGGCGCCCCAGACGTATCCCATCTTTGAAGAGGGACAGGGAAACGTAGTCTTATTCTGGGACAGTGGAAATGCCAGGCGAACAGCACAATAGGCAACCATCTCTTTCCTGAGCGTACACTTTGGAGGGAGAAAAAACTCATTTTCTATCCTGGCATTTACTGTATTTTGCATGCCTTTTCCTTCTCTCTTCATCACCACAACCTAGAGGGCGAGGGGCTATCATTCCATTAGCCACACAATTATGAAAAATGTGTCTTTTTTAAAAATAAACTTTATTGAGGCATAATTTACATACAATAAAACATACATGAATTCGGTTTTGAGGAGTATTGAAAAATACGTGCGTGCCTGCGACCACCACCACAGTGAAGATCTAGAACATTTTCACCTTCCAAAAGTCTTAACTAGTGCTTCTTCCCAGTTTGTCCATCCTCCACAGCTTTGGTCTCAGGTAAACTACCAACCTGCCTTCTGACACCATTTCATATAAGTGAAAGCATATGGCAGGTACTCTTTTGTGTCTAGCTTCTTTAATTCAGCACGGTATCCTGAGATCCATCCATGTGGTTGTAAGTAGCACTAGTTCGTTCCTTTTTATGGCTAGGTGCTGTTCCACTGTGTGAACATACTATAACTTGTTATTAAAATATAGCCTCTCTCAACATTTGTGTAAAAAATCCTTATGTGGACATATGTTAGCATTTTCTTAGGTAAACACCTACGAGTAGAATTGCTGGATTATATGGTACATGGGCTTAACTTTAAAAGAACCACAGAGTTTCCCATAGTGGTTGTACCGTTTGACAGTATTACCAAAAACACACAGAGGAGAGCTCCAGTTGCTCCACATCCATTCCAACACTTGGCATTGTCAGTCTTTTAAATTTTAGTTATTTTAGTATGTAGTATCTCATTATAGTTTTAATGTCAATTTCCCTGATGGCTAACGATATTGCGCATCTTTTCATGTGCTTTTGGGCCAAATATCTTCTTTTGTTAAGTGTCTCCCAAATATTTTGCCCATCATTTCAGAAATTGGGTTGATCATCTTCATATGATTGAGTTGTGAGTGTTCTTTATATATACTAGACACAGGCTTTTGTGAGATATATATTTGCAAATATTTTTTCCCATTCTGTGGGTTTGCCTTTTTATTTCTTGTCAGAGTGATTTGAAAAGCAAATGTCTTGAATCTTAACAAAATCCATTTCATAAAGTATTTAATGGTTTGTGCTTTTCACGTCCTAAGAAATTTTTGCCTACACTAATGTTGTACTGATTTTCTCTCTTTTCTTCTAGTAGCTTTACATTTAATTTTTTTACACTTAGGTGTATGATCCATTTTGAGGTAACTTTTGCTTACCATGTGGGAAAAGGGTTGAGTTTCATTTTTTTTTTTTGCATATGGATCTTCAGTTTTTGGAGTGCAATTTGTTGAGAAGACTATACATTATTACCATTTTGGTTTTAAATGACCTTAAGATGATCTTTTAAATAAATAAGCAAAAATTTGAACTATCTTAAAAATTGAAAACCAGGGAGGCCTGGGTGACTCAGTCAGTTAAGTGTCTGCCTTCTGCTCATTGAGGAAACTGAGATTAAATAATCTTTAATAAGTAGCTACAGTATGATTAAAACATAGATCGGTCTAACCCAAAGTCAATGTTTTTAATCAGTATTATATAAAGTGCCTATTGCCTGGCACATAATACATGCCCAGTAAATATTAGTTAGAAATAATAGTAATGGGATGCCTGGATGGCTCAATTTGTTAAGTACCTGCCTTCAGCTTGGGTCATGATCCCAGGTCCTGGGATCAAGCCCCGCATCGGGTTGCTGGCTCAGGGAGGACCCTGCTTCTCCCTCTGCCTGCCACTCCCCCTGCTTGTGCTCTCTCTCTCTCTCATAAATAAACAACAAAAAAAAAAATCTTAAAAAAATCCACTTTTCTTTAAAAAAAATTGAAAACCAGACAATATCTTTCATATTTATGCATAACTGTATGTTTGCTGTGTTTTCACTCCTCCATGTTCCAAGCTGCACTTTGGTATCATTCTTCCACTTCATGGAGAACTTTCATTAACATTTCTTGTAGTAAAGGTCAGATGGTGACAACTTCTCTCAGCTTGGGTTTGTTTGAAATAAAAGCTTTGTTTCAACTTTATTTTGAAAAGATATTTTCTCTGGTTATAACATCTTAGTGACAACTTTTAGCTCTCGTTCCTAGAAGTTACCACTCCACTCTCTTCTGGTTTGTGTAGTTTCTGATTAGAAGTTCCTGATAATTTTTCTCTTTGTTCTCTGTATGTAACATTTTTTTTTCTGTACAATGTCTAATATTTTCTACTTATCATTTTTTCTTTGGCAATTTGATTATGATTTCCCTTGATTTTTTTTTTTGTTTTTATCCTTCTTTGGGTTCACTGACCTTCTTACATTTATAAGTTTATAGATTTCATCAAAATCTGAATTTTTAAAATTGCCAGTGTGTATTCAAATACTTTTAATATTTATTCCTCTCCTTCCTCTCTTTCTGGAACTCAGTTACATACATGTTATAACACTTAATATTGTTGAAACTTTTGACAATAAGGCCATTGACTTTTTTCAGTCTTTTTTTTCTCTTTGTGCTTCGTTTTAAGATTTTTTTTTTTTGGTATGTTTTCAAATTCACTAATCTTTTCTTTGGTAGTGTTTGATATGCTCTTAATTCCATCCAGTGATTTCATATATTGTGTTTTTCATCCCTAAAAGTTCCATTTGGCATACATATGCATTCAGCAATGTCTCTGTACTCTAACCGGTGGGAACTTGAATATTTCTAGTCCTGGGTGAGCCCTGAGAATTGTTCAGCTTACAGCTCCCCAGTGATTGTTCTTCTTCTTCTTCTTCTTTTTTTTTCTGTTCTCTTTCTTTGCACAGCTTCATGGGCTTTCTCCCTATACATGAGCAGATTAGTATTTAGCTAAAGGCTTAGAGTGTCCCTATGCAGATATCTGGGGCTCTTTGATTGCGTAGTGTCCTCCTTGCCAGTGCTCTGTGCCCCCAAATCTAGCTGCTTTTGGCCGCCATGATCTCTGTTTGGGTTCCTCCTTCTGGTGAAATGATTTTCACCGGAAACTGCTCCCAGGTTAAGCTGATGCAATTGGAGGGTTTACCTTGTTTTTTCCTTTCTACTGGGGATCATAGTTCCACATTGCTTGTTGCCTAAAACAGCAATTGTTTCATATAATCTGTTGTGTCTTGGATTTTGTATTTACAATGGGGGCAAGGGGCATTTCAGAGGAGTTTCTCCTTCATGGATAGAAGTAAAAGTTGGAATTAAGCCATTTGCCCGATCACAGAGATGGGTGATGGCAGAACTGGGTCTTAAACTCAGAAATGACAAACATCAAAGCCTATGCTTTTCACTCTTGTCAAGATCTTGTTCTCCAACCCCCCCACACACATTTTTTTTTTTTAAATCTCACATTCCAGAAAGAAGTCAAGTAAAAACCCTATCAGTGAAAAGCAAATTGGTTATTCTGCTTGCTGTTAATTTCAGTAAAAAGGATTAGCTGGGGAGTGTGCTGTTATAGTTAGGCTATTTCTCAGAGGTGCCCTGCCAAAGTAAGCTTTCATTTATTTTTTCCTTGGGAGTGAGTGGAGAAAGTACGGGGCAGCTCTTCCTATATTTGCTGACGCATTCCCTGATTCTATCATTTATCTATCTATTCACGCTTACTTATGGAACACTGACTACGTTCCAGGCACTAGGCTTCTCTTCACATTGGCAAAGGAGAAGAAACTCCTAAAGGTTTTCTTTTGCTATCTTTCCCCTCTCCTTGGTCGCTCTTCCAGACTTTCAACGTGATCATGTGGGAAGGGCCCAGATGGTGACATTTTAGAGCTGTCTCCCGGGACTCCGGGGGAGCTTCTGAGAGAAGTTAGGAGAGAAGTTAGGGCCTCTTCCCCTATCAAAATAAACGCCAGTCCCCCCAGGAGGAATCACACATGAAGTCATTGTCAGCTAAACCTTAGGCAGCCATTAACGTTTCAGGAGAGATTTATTAAGTGCGAACTGGCAGTAAGAATGGAGAGCAGCACAGGATGTGAAGGCAAGGGAATTCTCACTAGAAAGGTGGCAAGAAGGAGACAGAGATTTTGCTTCACGCTGAGCCGCTTCAGTATCTGACTCTCACCTTCTTTGGTCTGGGGGTAATAATCTTTTAAACCATGAAGGAGAAACTCCTATGAAATGCCCCTTGCCCCCACTGTAAATACAAAATACAAGACACAACAGATTGAATGTAACCTACGAAAGATTACTGGGGGTCACAACAGCGACAAAGGCGAGTGACGTTTTGTGGGTTACAAATAATCATCAGCTCCCCCCCCCCCACACACACTCATTTTGTCCCTGCGGCCCCTTCTCAATCATCCCTGGAAGTAAACCTTAATACCACAGAGGAAATGGAAGCTTGGAGGAGGGAAGTCATGGGCTCAAGTCATTAAGCTGGCAAGTGCGTGGCCCGAAGTTGAACTCAGTCCATCCGACTCCGGGGCTTCCCATCCTCATTCCGCTCCGTCATCTTAGCAGGTAGAGTTGCTCGCTTTATCCAGACCATCTCTGCCTTCATCACCCCTGCCATCCATGAAGTAGTTCGCACAGGCAGCCCATCTACAGAGTACGGCATTTTGTGCCAAAGGTCATCCGGGCTCTCTCATGTCCTCCAGATGTTCGTGGCCCATCTTGGGAACGAGTTCTTCCCCTGTGTGGCTGGTGGATTGGAATGGAAGTGAAAAGCGGGTCTGGCCAGCGACTGCCCAGGAGACCAAGAGATGACAAGGATGTTCTCATCTTAAAGCTCCGCGCTCCATCTGGACAACTCAACTGGGCAGAAAGCACTTTTGAGGAGAAGCAGGAACAAAGCAATAGCCTAGCCCCGGGCTTGCTGCTGCTGCAGAACAAAATGCAATGTATTTGCAGGGCGAGGTTGCAAGGCTGTTTCTGAGAGAGGCACTGGCAGGCCTCAGATGGAGGCTACACGGGCTAATGAAATAAACGCGCTTCCTGTTTCCCTGTGATTTATATTTCTCAGCCTGCACTCCGTAGTAATTCAATAAAGCTGCAATGGCAGGAATGTCTGGCAGATTTTTCGAGAATATGATCCTTGGCTCATGGTGGTGCTTCAAGTTCAGTGTCTGGATTGGAGGGGGACATGAAGGGACACCAGAAGCGAGCTGCTTTTTTCTCTTTCAGCCTCTCCTGGGGCAGCACGGTCTGCTTCTTCTCACTTTATTCATGTTAAAGTAGCAGGTTATGTACTGAAGTTTTCCTGAAGATGATGGTCTATTGGAGAACGAGGAGGCTTTCTCTGCCTGCCAGTCACGGTCCTTACAATTCGGAAGTTTACGTTTCAGTTCGTGATTTTTCTTTTCCTCTTGATGTAACCAGAGACTTTAGCTCCGTCCCCCGAGTAATACTGGGAACGCTCCTCACGGCCATTTCCCTGTTAGTGCCACAGGGGCTGTTTGAAACCTCTTCCCTGTCCGCGTGTGTGAGGTGGGAGTGGGGGGGTGGGCAGAAAGAGAGACAGTTAGAGGGAGGGAGACAGAGAATGAAAGAGAGGGAGAGACAGAGGGACAGAGAGAGAGAGAGAGAGAGGTATTAATCTTAGAAGGAGAACCCTATGGTTTCCATTCTGGTAGCTTTTATTGAATAACGCCATCCCTTACAGTTCTGTAGTAGAAATCTGCTCTCTTGGTTCTACACCTCTTCTTTTGGGGACCTACCCATCCCAATGCAGGGTGGCTCCAATGGGGCATCTTCTGGCTGTAACTACCTTCTACCCTGTAGGAATGAGCTCTTCGCCCACCCTAACGAGTTGAATTTCTTTTTCTCCTGGACCCTACGACTGGTCCTGGGTTCACTCCAAAACCTGAGCAGGGCCAACCAGTGCCACTTGGGTGATCAGGCGTGGATGTCGGGGGCAAGGGGATTGTGTTCTTTTCCTTCTGTCTTTTCTTTCTGGAATCACCACGAGAATGATGTAAACCTAGAGACACTAACGGCAGCAGGTTTTATCACCAGGTGATAAGAAAGATGGCCTGAGAAAGAAGCTAAGAGAGAACAAAACAGAGCTAAGAAAGTAAATTAAATGTGTGCCCTGGCTTCACTTGAACTTGGGGGTCCAGCTGTCCCTAAAGCAAACATTAAACCAAGACTTTATAGTTATGAGACTTAGTCCTTGATTTTCTTTCGTTTTGTTTGGCTCAGTTAGTTTGGTTTGGGTTTCTGTCACTTGCAACCAAAGGATTCTTGACTGATATGGTTTCTGAGCATAACATGGAATAAAAAGCCAAAAGAAACTCATAAGTAGTACGGCGCTGATGAAGATAACTTGCCCTCTGCCCTCATGTTGTTCATGGTGCCAGGTGCTGTCGCTTCAGGGGCTCCATCAGTCCAAGTTTTCAGCTTCAGACACTGCAGACCAAGTTCTGGTTCTTTTCTGCAGAAATGGAAATTATTGAAACACAGAACCTTCAGGAGGGCCAGACTTTGGGACCACAGGTGCAGAGACAGAATTCTGTTGTAGAACTTGTCAGCTCGAGACACCCCCCATCTCTGGCCAGCCTCAGTGGTCACGGACATTGTCCCCTGCACTGTTGATATCTGACAGGGTGATGCTAGGGACAGCCACTAATAACAGTATTCGTCACAGTGGCTGCCTCTGAAAATTGGAGGCAGTCGCCACCACCCTTCCTGGAATAGACCCCCTGTGGGGTCTCCCTCTGGGTCAAAGGTAAGCACAGATTTGTCTGATTGGTGGGGTCTGGGTTGCATGCCTATACTCTGGTGGCTAAGGAGTGACCATCTGGTTTCTATAGTAACCTCTACCTTGCTTTATGCCTCATAAGATGGGGATTTCTTTGGACATAGGACATGCCTTAAAAATGTTTAGGAACCAGCTCGGATGACAAATACCCACAGTGTTGACCATATTAGAGAAGGTTAAGTTTGAGCACACAGCATCTTTAGCCCCAACTACAAAAACAGCTAAGTATGCTGCATGGAAGACCCACGTTGGACAAGCTTTGCAAAGTGGGCCCATGTGGCCAATTTCCCCATGAAGCCCACATGACAAATGCTGTTCTTTCTTTAAATTTTTGTATTGTTATGTTAATCACCATACATTACATCATTAGTTTTTGATGTAGTATTCCATGATTCATTGTTTGTGCATAACACCCAGTGCTCCACGCAGAACGTGCCCTCTTTAATACCCATCACCAGGCTAACCCATCCCCCACACTCTCTCCTCTAGAACCCTCAGTTTGTTTTTCAGAGTCCATCATCTCTCATGGTTCGTCTCCCCCTCCGATTTCCCCCCCTTCATTATTCCCCTCCTGTTATCTTCTTCTTCTTTTTTTTTTCTTAACATATATTGCCAAATGCTGTTCTTTCTTGCTTGCAAATTACCTTTTAGTGGAATCATCCTAATAAACATGAGACAAAATCAACTTCCCTTTAAGATTGATAAGGTAATGAATCATTTCACGTTTTCTGCTCTAGGCTCTGAGTCTAGTGAGAAACCAACCCAGGTGTTAGCTTTATTATTAGCTTTACTCCTGATAAAACAAAATTAGAGACAATGGCTTGGACCCCAGGCTATATGGGGCCTTCAGCTCTTTCTCTCTTTAAGTGAAGCTATGAAAGGCAGAAAAGTTGGATGAACCCAGCCTCCACCATGCAGGGTGTCTCCCCTGGGACCAAGGAAAGAAACTGGAATTCCTGTGGGTAGGTGGCGAGCCAAAGAGTCACCCAAAATGGCTCCCGGTGAGCTTACCCTACGTCCCTTTTCTGGTCTTATCGGCCAGATAATCACTCTGCACCACAGGAGAGAGGAATAAAGAGAAGGACAAGAGGTGCCCCTCTTGGAGTAGGAAGGGCATTCCCTCTCCTTTGTCAAAATAGGAGCAGTAAGTGCTCTCCTGGTACCATCATTAATTGGGGTCTTCCTCCACATCAGACACTCTACTAAGCACTTTATAATAGCGATCTCATTGAATTTTCATGAATACCTGATGAAATAACACAATAAGAGCTAATACTCATTTAGTGTTTGTGCCAGCAAATGTTCCACGCCCTTGGCATTTATCCATTCATTCCTCACCGACAGGGTTCTGGCATGAAATAGGATAACCTGGGGAGATTTTACTAAAAGGGCAACTTCCAAAGGGATGGGCAAAGAGTAGGGCCGATGCCAGGTAGCCAAGGCACCTGGGGATGGTGGGGAAGGTGGGAGGACAGGGCAGATCCTGGCCTCCAGAAGGACACAGCAGTGTCAGGAGGGCCTCTTGAGGAGGCTGTCATCAGGCAAAGCGGCTGGCCAGTGGTGACCATGGGGAAAGGCTGTCTCCTGTGCGGTGTTTTGAGCCCTGCTTGGCCGTGGAAGAACAGGCCTTCTCGGGCCTGGAACACTTCCTTCCCGAGAGATAAGGACCCAACACAACCTGTGCCAGGTTATCACCTTGTGTGGGAATATCTTCCCCGGTTTCAGGCACGATGGACACTCTTTTGTCCAAAGCATGTGTGTCTTGTGGCACTTGGCCAACCCCACTGTGATTATCTGTCCTTCACGGGGAGGGGGCACAGAGGGGCACATGGGAACCAGTTTCCCTATATCAGCCACTGGGAGAGACTTACTGGCCCCAAGGGACCCATGCCCACTTTGGAAGCTGACCTTGTTCTGTCTCTTCTCTGCGTGCATAAAGCCTTGTTCCATCCAAGGCTGTGTTGTGTTCTTCTTGCAACTCTGATGCCAAGATGCAGTGGGCAGAAGTGTTTCGAGTCACTGGGATTGGAGCTGGTACACGGTGTTCTGCAGGGAGGAGACTTGGAAATGAACACCTTGGCCCACTCATCTCTGTTCCTCTGATCTGCCAGGGGGCCCCTTGGTTGAGCTGGAGCCAGAAGGCAGGGATATCCGTCGGCGTAGTTGACACAGGTCACCTTGAGCAGGTGGGCCCAGGGCAGGTGGAATAAGGTGGAGAGTAAATCTGGAGGGGCAAATGGGAGGTAGCCAGCAGAGGCAAAGGCTGTTATTGTCCCCATTTTCTAGACGAGGAGACCAAGATGCAGAGAGTTTGGATAGAGAGCAAGCCCAAGATGATATCTGTAAGAAGTGGGAGAAAGACGGCAACTCGTTCCCCTCACTATAAAGCTCGCGATCACCATTCTGGCCCTGGGGCCTCTGGCTGCACCTTCTTGCCTCTCGCCAGGCTGGAGGCTGGAGGCTGACATCGACTGGGTTTCTGCTTTGTGCCAGGGTACTAGGCAGGTACTCGCAACAAGCCCGTTGAGACACATATTACTGATTCCATTCTATGTGTGAAGAATCTCAGTCTCAGGTTAAGTAATTTGCTCAAAGTCACACAGCTGGTTAAATAAAATACTAACCTAGGTCTATCGGATTCCAGAGCCCACAATCTTTCCATTGTATCATGGGGCAGGGGCATGAGGAGGGAGAGGAAAGCGGAAGGAGAGCGAGACAAAGAAGTGACTGTCATGCGGGAGTTTGGAGAAGGTAGGCAGGAATGGAGAAAAATTCAGGTGGTGCCGACACTCTCGGGGCTGGGAAGCATAAGGCATGTGGGCAGGAATCCCGGAGTGCCATCTGGCGTGCCATCAAGTCCCAAAGTAGCATTTATTCCTGCAAAATCAGGAGCGCAGGCCCATGCTGGGCTACAGCTTCCCAGGGAAGCCAAGTGTTCTGGGAAGAGGCCCGCGTGCATGTGCTGCAGCAGATGGGAGCCTCAAATCCCACATCGGCGGCGCGGGCACTGCCCACAGCATCTGACTCCCCAGCAGGCTGTCATATGTTTGAGAGGCTTCTCCTCCTTCCTGCCTCGACTGCACTTTCTCCTGCTTCCTCCTCCCCCCCTCCTTTGCTCCCACTCTTTCTTGCTTTACCTTGGGTATTCTCAAGTTCTGCGGGCAGCCTCCCAGGGCTTGGGGAGGCATTTTCATGTCCATATGCTTCAGGTCTCTCCACTTCCTTGTGTTCAAATCAGAATCACTTCTTCCCACGCAGCAAACTGCTCCCCGTCCTTGTTGGTTTCCCATTCTGCTTAATGGCCCTGGCTGCGCAGGATAGAAACCTGGGAAGAGCCAGCCTTGCTTCCTGCCTCCCCTCCCCCTCCCCTCTCCTCCCCCTCTCTGTCTCCACACTGACACCACCTTCATTTTCAACCTCATCTTTTTTTTTTTTTTTTTTTTAAGATTTTGTTTATTTGACAGAGAGAGACACAGTGAAAGAGGGAACACAAGCAGGGGGAGTGGGAGATGGAAAAGGAGGCTTCCCACTGAGCAGGGAGCCTGATGCAGGGCTTGATCCCAGGACCCTGGGATCATGACCTGAGCCGAAGGCAGACGCTTAACAACTGAGCCACCTAGGCGCCCCACGCCCTCATCTTCTTTCATGGGAGCTGATTTTCCCCAACTGCTGTGCCCCTTCTCCCCTCTCTCCTGCATGCTGCCTCGGGAGTTGTCTTTCAAAGACACAGATCGGACCTCACTTCAAAACACCTCCTAGATGACATCAATAGTCTTAGCAAGGAGGGAAATTTGACACCTTGCAGAGTGGCTTTGGGAAAGAGGGCATGGTGGGCACACTGGGGGCCCCCACAAGATCTTAGCTGGCACATGTGATTTAGGTGAGAATCAGTTGACTTTAAGATAGGCAGTTGATCCCGGACCACCCAAGTGGGTCTGGTGTGATCACATGAGCCCTTCACAGCAGCCAAGGAAGGCTAAGGGAAAGCCACAGAGATGCGAAGTATGAGATGGATTCGGTGGCCTCCATGGCTGGCTCGAAGATGGAGGGGGCCACAGGTCAAGGAAATGGGAATCCCAGTCCTACAGCTGCAAGGAACTGTGTTCTGTCAACACTGCGAGTGAGCTCGGAAGTGGGTTCTTCCCTAGAGCTTCTAGAAAGGAATGCAGCTCTGTCAGCACCTTGCTTACCGCCCTGTGAACCCCTGAACAGAGAGGTCAGCCACGTCAAGCCAGGCGTCGGAAAAACAGAGCTGTGAGATAGTGAATGGGTGTTGTGTTAAGCCCCTAAATTTGTGGTCCTTTGCTCTGGAGCCCTAGCAAACTCATGCAAACAGAAGACTGGTTCTGAGGGAAAGGAGTTCGCCCAGTGCACCTGCTGCTGACCAGGCGCTGTGGCCTGCCCTTCCCGCTGTTTGGCTGGACTGGGTCCTGAATGCCAAGCAGCAGAAAGGGGCTCCAGATGATCTCAGCAGAAAAAGAATTTATGAAAGAATATGAGGCAACTCCCCAGAATCTCCCGAAAACCTGGGAAACAAGACTTGGAAAGCGAAAGGCTTGGGAATATAAAGGAAGCCAGTGGCCAGACCTCAGCCAAAATTGGGCCACAGAGCCCGTGTGCTGGGAAGACCAGCACTCACACCTTCGTGGCTGCTTGCTACCGTAGCCAGGTCAGACCTCTGGCCATGGGGCGCTGCCGTCCTAGGAAATGAGACGGCCCAGGTCAGAGCGGACAAAGTGAACTCCTCCCTTACCCTGCTTCTGGGGATCCTTACTCTGAGATTTGAAATCTTGGGCAGATACGTCTGCTTGCTCTGACCCGGGTCATAGACTTAGAAGTTTCAGATGCTGGGAAGCCAAAAAATGACCCACAAGGAAGGAGAAATCATCCAGTGTCATCTCACTGAACCCACCTAATGACCAAGCAGAGGGATCTTATTATCCCCATTTAATAGGGGAGGAAACTGAGCCCCCTTGGGGAGGTAAAGCTGCTCGAACCCAGCTCACCCGAGGCTTGAGCTCATCACACGGGATGTCCCTGCTGGGACCTCAGCTGGGTGAAAGTCAAGGTTCAGATCCCTTCTGAGGAAAGAGGAGCCAGGTGGACCCCGTTTAGTCCTTGGCTCAGACGACTCTACGGGGAAGGATGGAATGGGGTCCTGACCTGTTTGCTAGTGTGGCCTGGGCCCAGGCAGAACTTGATTTTCCCTATTTGGTGAAATATACCTTCTAGTATCTACTCTGAGTTGGTCCCCATTTTGTTACTATTTTTTTGTGTGACACAGCCTGCCCTTTGTGAACCCCACATGTAGAAGGGATGTCTGAGGCCCTCCTGGTGAGACCGCCATGGGAAGGGCTCACCCTTCTCTCTGTCCCCCCAACCCTACCAGATATCAGCTCTCCTCCCCGGCCCACTGTCCTTCTCCACCTGGACTTGCAAAGGAAATGAGATGGAGTCCTGAGAATCCCACGCAGCCAGGATCGTGCCTGGGCTGGATGACACAAAATCCCAGTATTCGTGGGTCATGGGACGCCCCCTGGTGCATCCAGTGCTCTGGGCATCATCTGACAAACTTTGTGCAATTCTCTCCTTTTGCCCTATATCAGAGACAACTCTGAGCCAGGCCAACACCACAAAGAACCAAAAAAGACCTCATTTGGAGCCTATTTCCAGACTCAGGGTTTCTGGAGCACTTCCAGGCACAGGCCATTGATCAGAAGAGGTTTGAGTTAACTACACTAGTATGAGGGTCAGGCTACATGGAAATAAGCCATGCTCAGACCCCCTAGTAGGGGAACCCCAATAAAAGTCATCTGTGAGGGTGACTAGTAGCACTGGCAAGAATTAGAAGTGACTCAAGTTCATATCTTCAATGTGGATTTGAACCCCAGCATTCAGACTCCAGAGGCTGCTTGCTTTACCACTAAGCCATACGCCTCCCAATCAACTGCTAACCTTTACTACATCGTAAAGGTATAGGATTGCCAGATTTTGCTAACCAAATATAGCATGTCCAATACAATTTGAATTTCAGATAAACGACAATTTTTTAGTATGAGTGTCCCCATGTGATAGGTGTACGAATTCTGTTAAATACCTCGCACGTAGTTGGTGCTCAAAAAGTCTTATTTCCTTCTCCAGAGGCAGAGACTCCTGGTTGCCTACCCAGCTCCTATTAACTATCACTATCTTTCCTTGGTAACAAACCCCAATTTCCAACTTCCCTTACTGGGCCCTTATATCTAGGTGTGACCAAGTGACTAAGTTATATCAAGTGAAATGTAATGGCAAATATTGTTTGTACTTCTGGAAAGTTTCCTTAAAAGGGAGTGGACAAACTGTTCTTCTTTCTTTTTGGTCTTTTACGTTTCCCCCTTCGTCTGGCCTGTAAGGTAGATGAAATGGTTGGTGCTCTGGCATTCATATTGGACCATGAAGTGACCTTGAAGACAAAAGCTATAGGATAGCGTGGAGCAGAAAGGCGCTCTGGCATTCATATTGGACCATGAAGTGACCTTGAAGACAAAAGCTATAGGATGGGGTCAGTGGAGCAGAGAGATAAATGTCTGTGTCCCTCATGAGCAGGGACCCACCATCCTTGTCCAGAACTGCCTCCCTCTAGACATCTTCTGTGTGGCGGTCAAGTGCACTTCATAGCTGATGTGCATCTATTCGTGTACATTTAATGAGCAGCTGTGGTTCTGGAAGCAAAAGAATGACATTATGTATCTCACAGCCTTCTCAATTTTTCTTTATTTAAAATTTAGATGAGAGCAAGGAGAAATTACTTCAGCCAATAGTCAAGTCAGCCCATTCATTTCACTTGATTTCATGTCCATCCTACGTTTCCCTTCATGCTTAGAGACTCTTGTAAGTCATTCCTCTCGGCTCATAGCACATTGTCACCAGTAGTCCCCGTAAAGACTCTCTTGCTCTATTTACCCCATTTTCCCTAACACCCGTGACCTCCTCTCTTCCTACAATGGCACTCCCTCTAACTCCATCCTCAAATAAAGGTGTGTCCTTGTAAAATAGTACCAGTAACATATAAGTACCTACTTATGTGTTTCTAATTTTCACAAATGGCATTATGCTATAAATCTTCTTCTTTCCTTATTTTTTCACCCAATACTATGTTTTTTTTTAACACAAATATTATTACTCACAATAAAGCTACTGAGAGAAATTTAAGATTTCTTTGCAAAATTCTTGGGTTGTTATTGTGGTTCTTAGAATAAAGTCCACTCAGGATGAACAGTTAGGACATTGTGTTTGAAAGCTTGCCTTCAATTTTGAGGTGTGTCTCCCCCACCTTTTTGGTTTATTTCTTGACTATGTAAAACACATAGTTGAAAAGACAAAAATAAATTCAAATTCCATTTGAAGGTATCTTCTTTCCATCCCTCCCCCTTGATCCTATTTTCGGGC
Source organism: Callorhinus ursinus (assembly GCF_003265705.2). Classification (NCBI taxonomy): domain Eukaryota; kingdom Metazoa; phylum Chordata; class Mammalia; order Carnivora; family Otariidae; genus Callorhinus; species Callorhinus ursinus. The sequence continues at coordinate 4,558,035 of NW_027397076.1, forward strand.
TCCCATACCCATTAAGAGTAACCATTATTAATATTGGTTTTTCTTTCTGGTGATGATTTTTGGCAAAAAGCAACACATCTACATATATATGTATATATATATATTCTTATGTCTCTTATTATATGAAATGTAGTGCATGTATAAACAGCATTTTATGCTTGTTTTTCTTTCACTTAACAATATATCCCGGAGTTATTTCACATTGGTATACCAAGATCTTCTTCATTCTTTTTACAGTTGCCTGGTGCTCCACTGGGACAAAGCACGATAGTTTTTCCCTCCCCGCCACCCCTGTTTCCTGTTGTTGGACATTTAGGTTGCTTCCGTTCTATTTATTTGTATAGGTCTCTCCATGTGTTTCTGGCTGCTTGCCGGCTTTGCATGTTAATACTGTGGTGAAATCTCTGCACGTTGCTCTAGGGATGTCTAGTTTCTTGCTTCTTTTTGCACCAGTGCTTCCCATAGACCGTATTCATTACATTTAACTTTGTTTTTCCCCTGGCGTCATCCATTACCATAAGCCAGAATTTCTCTGGGAGATATGTATGCAGTGGGACATATACACATTCCATCTCACTTAGGGCTGGTGGGTTGCTTTCTGAAGCGTCTGTAATCCTTGACCTTTCCACCAACATGCCATAGAGTTTTTACTTTATGAAATTTACAAGGCCTTGAGGGGATCACAAAGTTTTCCAATAAGAGTCAGGATTTGAACCCTGGGCCTTTAAGTCCATATTAATCATTGTTGATTAATGCGATATACATTTCTATACAAATGAATTAATTCAGCCAACATTTACAGAGTGCCTACTGTATGGCAAGAAATGTGCTGGGCACTGGAGATACAAAGAGAAGGTTATATAGTCTTCCTAGAGAGGGGAGATGAGTAAATAGGCAAAACAGTCAGGATTTATAGTTTCCATCTGTAGATATGCACGTGTCACGTGGATGGTCTGTGTGAACTGGACAAGCCAGCCTTTCTTCCTACTTTTGCCCTAGTCAGGGCAGGATGCAGGAGGCTGGTGATTCTGTTCTTTTGCTTTCTCCAGGCCCACCTGCTAGCCAGATGATCATCTTATGAGACTCTACGGGAGTGTTTCCATTTCTCGAGGGGTTGGCCAACTGGTTGACCATAGTAAGAAGTTTTTTGGAAAGTTCAATCCACATAGAATTAGAAAAAAGAAATATATTGTATGTGCACATCTTCCTCTGACAGTGTCCTCAGAACTATGAATTCAGGAAAACTGAATTTTTCCTTTTGAGTTTTTGTCCAAGTTGGCTCACATAATTTCCCACCTTCATCAGAAGCAACAAAATCAGACTGAAGCAGGGTCTCATACTCTTTAGTGCCTGGACCTTTTTTTTTTCCTCCTGAATCCTTTCCGTCCCATGTTTTGAAAGATACTGTCTTCCGGGCTATTTGCTAAATAGTAACCAATTTTCTTTCTTGCTATCTATGATTCAGATGTAGAAATACTTCTGATTATATAATGAAATCACATTTTAGGAATTCTTATGATGACTCTGATAGCCAAAAGGGGCTTCTAATCAGCATCTGGTAAGCTGTTGGCATACCCAGACTCCAGGATGGGACTCACAGACTCTAATGATATCTAGCACATTTTCTGGGCTCCATATTTCTGGTTCTATCATCTATCTATCATCTATCTATCTATCTATCTATCTATCTATCTATCTATCTATCTAGGCTTATGTCTCAAGAGTTCCTTAGATGTCACCTATGATTATTATCAAATAAATTAAGCACTCTGTTGATGGAATCTCAGACAAAATCTAAGGATGGCATCGTGGTTAAAACTTTGGGCTGTGAAGTGAGACATACCCTTTTCGCTTGCTGGCTGTGTGACCTTGGCCAGGTTACTTGACTTCTCTATACCTCTGTTTACCCATCTGTGATTTATGTCTAATATTTGTTCCTCTTATGGGGCTGTCATGAGGATTATAAAAGATAGTAAGTGAAAAGTGTCTGGTAACACCCAATACATGCTAGTTTGTGATGATGATGATGGTGGTGACAATGACAATCCTTTATGTTTTTATTTTTTATTTTGTCAACAGAAGCATAGTGTATTCATTTGTTGATTATGGAAGTTACCTAAGTTATTGATTGATAACATTGGTCCACATTAATTTAATAGATATTAGTAGATATTAATTAATGAAAAATAATTCCATTGGGGGAAAATATTACTTATTTCATTTTTCTTCTACACATTTATCTTTTTGTGTTTGTTTCCCAATGGGTGTAGCATATTAGAATAATAGCTCTTGGCATAATATAATTTATACATAAACAAATGTATATATATATAGAGGGGGTGGATGCATGCACAAAAGTTTGTTACTGATGGGGGTGTGCAGGCAAAATAGTTTGGGAACCACTGGATTTCAGGATAAAGTCAGGCCCCTTAGCATGTTCCCAATCAACATTTCTAGTCCTATATCCTTAGTGTTCAATCTAACGCATTGCGTCAAGCATTCCTTTTTTTTTTAAATTAATTTATTTTTTTAAAAAGATTTTATTTATTTATTTGAGAGAGAGAGAGAGAGAGCATGCACAGAGGGAGAGGGAGAAGCAGACTCCCTGCTGAGTAGGGAGCCCGATGCGGGGCTCAATCACAGGACTCTGGGATCATGACATGAGCCAAAGGCAGAGGCTTAACTGACTGAGCCACCCAGGCACCCCACATCAAGCATTCCTAATATATTATTTAATTCCACATCTCTGTGCTGATACTTAAGATGTGTCTTCTTCCCTGTGGTAGTCATTTCTTGCTAGTGTTTGTTGAGTTCCTACTTAGTTGGACAATGCTGATGCTCCATGTTTCTGTTCTCATCATTATCATGTAATTTGCATGTCTAAGCTGTCCATTAAACTCTCCAAACCTCACACTGCTTGTGTCTTTGAAAATTGTGGGGTCTTTGGGTTGCACATTTCACCACCAAGGTTATTCTCAGTGGAATGAACATTCATGGCTTTGGTCTAGATCAGTGGTTTTCAACAGGGATGATTTCTGCCCCAGGGGACATTTGTCAAGGTCTGGAGACATTCTGGTTGTCGCAGTTCTAGGGCCACTACTGATATCCAGGGGGTGGGGGCCAGGTATGTTCTAAACATCCTACAATGCATAGGAAGGTCTCTATAATAAAGAATTACCTGGCCCAAAATGTTAATTGTGCCAAAGTTAAGGAACCCTGACTTCAAGGTGACTGAGGAAGGAAGTCCCTGGCTCTGCTTTGGGGTATGGGAAGGGGTGAGACCTTTCCTTCAGTGCTCCGAGGATGGCAGAACTTTAGGGTGGCAGATAGTGTTCAGTCGGCAGCCAGAGGCTCCAGTATCAGAGATGCTTCACAGGCTCTGTCTCGGAGGCAAGGTGCAGTAGAGAGGGGCCAGTGTTCCCTTTGTTTTCTATAACACAGACTTAACTTAAGCCTCCTTAAGACCTTCAGTTCAGGCCTTATCACTAAGGTGGACTCATATAAGCTTGAGGATAATGGCTTTCAGATACTGAGTAGATACTCTGTGACAGGCATGGCTTTAAGCACTTGAAATCTATTATTAAATTAAATGCTTTATTAGTTGAAACCTTCAGTAGCAGGTGACATCTTCAACTGGCTTCATCAAAATAAAGATAATTTATTTATTTGCATTGGAAAAGTTTTGTGCTTCAGGTATGGCTAGATCCAGGAGTTCAGAAAATGTCATCAAGTCCTAGTCTTATTTTCTTCATCTCTTGGATCTGCTTCTCAATCAGGCTTCCTGTTGTGACAAATTTTCTTCCAGAAGCTCCAGTTTTATAATCTACCCACTTCACAATCAGAAGACATTCCCTCTTCTGAAGAGTTCCAATAAAATCCTCAGAATGAGAATACATTCATGTGTCTGTTTCTGAGCAACCCACCTTGGTTATGAGCATAATCTCATGCTCAAATTGTTCAGGTCTCTGTCAAATGCCAACATGGTCCTATGGGGAAGGGAAGGGAAAGAGAAGGGAGAGGGGCTTCCTTTCAACCTCTCCAAGCATGTTAAGTCACCCCTTCTTCCCTGGAGGGAGGGGAGAAAGGGGCCCAGAGAAGCTGGGAGAGTTACCCCAGGGGAGCTCCTGCACTGAATGGAGAGAAACATCAGGATTGCGTGTGATGCAGAGTCCTGGGCTCTGGGAATCATGTAAGGTTCTGGGGAGGCTGTCTTGCGCTGGCCCTCCAATTATTCATACACCACAGATGTCTGAGGGGAAGAGCAGGGGAAACGAGGAGGGACAGGCATTTGGGGAGTGTGAGGAGGGAGGAGGCAGAACCCACAGAGGCACTGTCACTGCTAAAATCCTACCCTTTCACCAAGCATGAGGTAGCGGTTAGCTGCACGGGCTTTGGAGTCCAGCAAATGTGGATTTAAATTCCAGCTCTGCCATTTACTGCGGGAGATAAAACACATCCTGTGACCTTTATGTCATATGGTTTTCATCTCTAACGTGGTGGTCATTACATCAACGTTGGGGGGTTAACATGAGGATTTAAAGAGATAGTGTCTATAAAAGGCCTGGAGCACAATATTGCTCAATAAAGCTATGAGCAAAATCCAATTTCTTGGTCATGGTCTACAAACCCCATGTAATCTGGCCCTGTGTATGTCCCTTACCCTGTCTTCTACCCTCTCCTAGCAATTTATTGCACACTGTGCAAGCACACCAGTCTTCTTTCGGCTCCTCAAACATGCCAAGCCCCTTCCTACCTCAGGGCCTTTGCATGTGCTGTTCCCTCTGCGCTGAGAACTCTCTTCCTGGGTTTTTGGCCTCACAACCCCTTCCTACCACTAGGCTCTAACCTCCAGGGATATGTCTCTCATCTTCTTGTTGAGGTGTCTCCTCGCCCAAGCTCCTCTCTAGCACATCACCTTGTTTACCTCTTCTCAAACATTTATCATTGGAATTTTCTGAAAACTTTTTATTGTCTCTCTTCCATGAGCATGGGAGTTCCACGAGGGCAGAAAGCTCCTCCGTCTTGCTCATGCAGTAGTGCTGAGCACAGTGTTGAGGCAGTGGTTCTCCTCCAGGAGAGAATGAGGATGGCGAAGGTGGCAGGGACATTGGTGGTGATGAGGAGGACTCATTAATCTCCTCCTTCCTTCCCAGGCTCAGATTTTTGTTTTTTACGTTTTCTGACCCACCTCAGCTTCAGAGCCCCTCCCTGGGTGTTGCAGGCATCTTGAGGATAACAGGCAGCACGGGTTGCAAAGAACACAACCCACAGGGTGAGCTTTTAAGAAGGAGGCGGCTCAGCCTTTGGGAGGAAGGCAGGGGCCCGGAGACAATGATGTGAAGCAGTGGCGTTTTCTTGGTCCAAGGCCCGAGATTCTGGAGTGAGTTTATAGAATGCTATCCAGTTATTACTGCTTGTTACTGGACATTTACGTATCTCTCAACATTGGCCGGGCTCTTTTAGAATGCCTTTTATCGAATTTGCAAAGCGTTTTACAAATGTTTCTTATTAGCTGTTATTAACCTGGCAGGGGTATACCTGCATCAGAAAATGGAAAGTTTGCGTTTTGTGGGACAGGAATGGTTTTTATTCTCAGATGTCTGGGGTTCCTCTCCTCCGCCGATTGTGTAAATATCAAAGAACAAAATGTCGAGGGCAACGTTTGACCCTTCCCCTGGGCTAGCGATGCAGGGGATTTGATATAGGGAGTAACAACTCGAAATCAACCAAATGGGCTCTGAAGGGGTCCTGGAGAAGAGATTCTGGCCACAGCTTCTGTGGCTCAATTGGCCTTGCTGGGGGTCTTTGCATTCCTGCGTGGGTCATCACTTAATCTCTCTGTGCGTTCTGTCACCATTCATGGCATAGAATCCGTCATCTGTCTTTGGCATTGGGCTGTGAGCTTCTTGAGAGTGGGGACTACCTCTGAATTGTCTTTTGGATCCTTAACACAGGACCTGTTGTGTAGTAGGTACTTCATTAATGTTTCTTGAATGCATAAATAGAATGAACCTAAGTGAATAAATACTTGAAGCCTTGCTAATGGAGACACACACCATATACAGAGGAAGCAATCAGCAAAAGTCAGGTCACCTAATGGCAGAGGTTAGCTTTTCCCTCTGTTCACAGACTGTGTCTACGAGCCCTTTCCCTTTGTACCTGCAGCCTTCCTCCGGGGGCTAACCAGCCCCAGAACAGGAAGAAGCTTGGCCAATGGCAAACTCACAGGCTTCTCTCTCCCTGCCACAAAAAGCCCAAGCTCAGGTCACAGGGATGAAAATGTTCTTTCGTTAACTGGCTGTCGATCAACTCCTTGTATATCACCATGTTGCAATATAATTTTAGGAATGTCGAAAGATAGAACATTTCTAAAATAATAAAAACATTCCTAAAAATGTGTTATATAAGTAACACATGCTTCTTGTAGAATAGTTAACAAATATAAAGAGAAAGAAGAAAATAGAAATCACCTGTAACCCCACCATCCAGAACTAATAGCTGTTATTTATCTAGGAGATATAGATATATCTCCCTGACACCCTCTATATAATTTAAATAAGGCATTTTTGATTCCAAATATGGAATCAAACTGTACTACTAATCGTAATAGCTGATATTTATAGAGGACCTTCCTTGTGCAGGTGTTTTTCTAATGTCTTTGTATGTTCTAGCTTGGCTTAAGCCTCAAAAATAATACTATGAGATAGGTATGAATATGACCATCCCCAATGTAGGGATGAGGAAACTGATTCATGGGGAGGTTAAATAAGGTGGCCCATAAGCAGTGGATCCAGTATTTGAATCTTGGCAGCTTGACCCCAAACTTTTTTCATTTAATGGTTGATGGGAATATCTTGCCATCCGAATCTTTTGTTCATAGCTAGGGCTAGGAAGTTTTCTATCGTACCACAATTCATTTAACCCAAGGGGTAGACAGGTTTCAAATCATGTGCCAAATTAAATAAAATAGAGGAAAAAAACTCACGATTTATTTCATTCCAGAATTTGAAAACTGAGCTATGATGTTCTGGTGTTAGCTTGCCAGGGCTGCTGTAACAAGACACCGCACAGAGAAAGGCTTAGACAATGACATTTGCTGTCTCATGGTCCTGGAGGCCGTAAATCCAAAATCAAGGTGTCAGCAGCGTTGGTCCTTCTCGGGGCCATGAGGGAAGGACCTGCCCCAGACTCTCTCCTCGGCTTGCGGGTGGCCACCTTCTCCCTATGTCTCTTCCCAACATCATCCCTCTCCTGTGTCCGATTCTGGGTCCCTCTTTTTATAAGGACTCCAATTATATTGGATTAGAGTCCACCCTAATGATCTCATGTTACCTTGACTGCCTCTGTAAAGACTTTATTTTAATCCTTAACAGTTCCCAATTACCGCCATAAGGGCGTTAGTCCAGATCATTTCTTTTTTTTTTCTTTTAAAGTTTATTTATTTATTTATTAGTTTCAGAGGTAGAATTAAGCGATTCATCAGTTGCATATAACACCCAGTGCTCATTCCATCACATGTCTTCCTTAGTGCCCATCACCCAGTTACCCCATCCCCTGACCCCCCTCCCCTCCAGCAACCCTCCGTTTGTTTGTTTCCAGATCATTTCTTTTTTATTTTTCTTGATAAAACTAGTGATGTTTTGCAATTACAACCTGCTGTGCCAAAAAATTATGAAATATACTAAGGACATAGAAAATCAGCTAATACTTCAGAAATTCATATACAGTGGGATTTCTAGGTCAAGGAATAAGAATATTTTTAAGACCCTTGACATTCTTTGCAAAATTTCCCCTCAAAAGACTGGCCCATATGCTCTCAGCGGGGCAACCTTATTCCTCCAGGGCTGGGATTCTGTTTTATTACCTTTGTTTACTAGGCCATGCCTGGCATCTATTAGATATGCAATACATATTTCACTGTAAAACACAGTTATACCATCCTGCTTCATCCTGGGTATATATATAGGTATATATTGCATGGGACACACGCTGAAAAATCACTCATTGGTCTGAAACCCAAATTTAACCAAGTATCCTGTGTTTTTATTTGCTAAATTTAGCAACCCTATTCCTTTGTACAGCAGAAAGAACAGCAAGCCCCCTCTCATGATCACCACAATCACTCATGGCAGTCACCAGCCCAGTGGCTGGCATGGAGTGGGACCTCTATAAAAGTTCATTAAAATAGCAATTTATTTCTCTCGACACTTGCCATGGCAGGCAGCTATCACTTATTTGAGCTCCTACGAAGTCTCAGGCATCTTAGAGACATTACTTCTAATCTTCACAACAACCAAGGTCAGGATAATTATGATTTACAGCTAAGGGAACTAAGACTTTAGAAGCTTGTGAATTTATCATCGCAGATCATGTGGAAATGAGACTTGATTCCCGGCTGCTTGGTTGCTAAGCCCTGCTCCAGGCTGCCTTAAAACTGCTGAGAGGACCACTGATAGAGATGCAATCCTAGTGATATTCATCCTTTTGTTCAACGCATATTTATTGAGCCCCTACTCTGTGTTCTGGCAGAGAGTATGATAGAGAACAACACAAAGTTGATGTTTCCATTTTAATAAAATAAATAAGCAAATAAATCATATAGTTTTGGATAGTGCAAAATGGAATAAAGAAAATCGAAGTCAGGCAAAGGGCTGGGCACTGATGGGGGAGGCGGGGGTCTCATGGGGTGGAGGAGGTGATCCCTGAATGAAGAGGAGCATGATGGGAAGAATCAGCCAGTGAGACATCAGACGAACAGCCAGTACAAAGGTTCTGAGGTAGGAATAAGCTTGGAAGGTTTGGGTTTTGGTGTTCAAGAAACAGAAAGAAGGCTGAGGCATGGAACGTGAGGGGGAGAATTGTGGGAGATGAGGTTGGGGATGTAGACAGAGGCCAAATTGTGAGGGACTCTGTAAGCATGGAGGGCAGAGCCCATTAGGCTTTGTCCCCCTCACCCTCCTGGCCACAGAGCTAGACTACCTTTCCCAGCCTTCCTTGCAGTCAGGTGTGGTCATGTGACTGAGCTCTAGCCAAGGGCACCTCCGATGGCACAGTGCTTGCTGCTTTTTCTCCAATATGGTGACCTTAGAAACCCCCTGTTTAAGATGGTGGAACCATAGAGGGCAGGAGCCTAAATCCTTGAATCACTACTTGAAGGTCAGCTGCCCATTCATCAGGATCATTTGTTTGGACTTTAAGAATTATCTTAGTTTGCCTGGGCTGCTATAATGAATACCATACTGGGTAGCCCTTTTTTTTTTTTTTTTTTAAAGATTTTATTTGAAAGAGAGAGAGCATGTGCATGCACAAGCAGGGGGTAGGGGCAGAGGGAGAGGGAGAAGCAGGCTCCCCGCTGAGCAAGGAGCTGGATGTGGGGCTCAATCCCAGGACCCTGAGAACATGACCTGAGCTGAAAGTAGAGGCTTAATCAACTGAGCCACCCAGGCATCCCCATACTGGGTAGCTTTAACAAAGACATTCATTTCTCACTATTCTGGAGGCTGGGAAGTTCAAGGTCAAGTGCTAGCCCTCTTGCAGATGGCTGCCTTCTTGCTGTATCCTCTTGTGGCAGAGAGAGAGAGAGTGAGAGTTCTAGTCTCTTCTTCTTAGAAGTACACTAATCCCAAAACGAGGGCTCCATCTTCATGACCTTATCTGAACCTAATTACCTCTCAAAGGCCCCACTTCCTAATACCATCACACTGGTGATTATGGCTTCAATATATGACTTTTGGGGGCACACAAACATTCAGTCCAAAGTGTATATGCAGGAAGTGAACTTCTATTGGGTTTGGCTGCTGAGATTTGGGGATGTGCCTGATCCAGCTGCTAGTCCTGCCTTAACACCTGGATAGGGAGCAGGAATTTTTTTTTCCTTTAAATATAATGGGAGCCCAGTGGAAGATTTTCAGCAGGCACACAAGACAACCTGATTTAAATTGTGGATGCTTTACTGTTTCAGACACAGTAGTCTGTTAGCTGACTTAGTGAGGGTGGGATTAAGGAAGAGAGTAAGAATGTCATTTGTCAGTGCATCTGTGAGTCTTATTCTATTTTTGAGCCAGGAGGCTATTTGTCCACTTCCAGAGAGACCTCTGGGCAGACACTGGGCAACCTGCTCAAATCATCTCTTGTACTGGGCAAACGGTCCCAAGTGTCTAGCCTCCTGGCGGTCAGTCCTGCTGGCTCCTTTGGACAGAAAGTCTAGCTCCACCTCACACCCTTTGCAAGCCCATTCTTCTCCTTTCCCACTTCTCCACCTCAGTGAATCGTGCCCCATCTACCCAGTTCCCGAGACCCCCAAACTTAGGAGTCACTCAAATGTCTGGCTATGGCTGACAAAACCCTGATGATCTCACCACTTTCTATTCTGGCACTTTCCCACTTTGTCTCTGGGCCCTCTGTCCTTGATCACTTAGTGCCAGTCACACTGCTCTTCTTTCTGTTCCTCAGACAAAAGACAGCCTGCCCTGGCCTCAGGGTCTCTGCACAACCTCTCCTTCTGCCTGGGGCGCTCTTGCTCCAAGCCCTTTGCATGGCTTCCTCTTCTCATCCTTCGGGTTGCCAGAGGGCTCAAATCTTATTTCTCAGGGAAGATGTCATGCCCACCCCCTTAAAGTTGCCCTCCCGCGGCCCTCAACTCACACACATATCTCTGTGTTTCGCCATTGTCCTTACACCCGTTACTGTCTAAGGCAGAGCCCTGGGAAGAGGCTGTGGTAACAAAGTAGGAGGCAAGGTTAAGGGAACCATGCCGGTAGCTCTGGTCAGACCCTGGTGACTCAAGGCAACTTGGGTGGTGGCCTTTGTGGGAGGGGTTGGAGCAGAGTGGTCAGGCTGAAAGTGGCCCAGCTTGCAACATCATCAGAGAAGGAGAGGTTGGAATGCCCCCAGACCATCGGAGGGACTGAGAGATGTCATTGCTGGACCAGCAGAGAAAGAATGTCCCACGCTACCTGGTGGCTGGGAGGGGACATTGGTGAGCACATGTGAGTGTCCCCCCAACCCGAGGACTTTCAGAACTCCCTGGGGGCGGGGTCGTCTGATGGTAATTGGAGCTTCCCCAGCTGTGTGGGGAGAGAGCCAGAGAAATTCTGTTACTGGTACTAGGTAGAGGGGAAAATTGTGGCTAAAATGACAAATCCTCTTTTTTAAGGGAGCTGGGGTATGGTTAAGGCAGAGAGAGCTTTAAAGAATGCTGATTTCACTCAGTCCTCCACAGTGGGGAAAGGTCAACCTCACAGGACATTTTTGTGGGCCCATTATAAAGGGCGATCCTTGCCAGTGAGGGACTTTCGGTCTTATCAGTCTTCTGGCTGCATCGGTCCAGGAACATTTGGGGTGGGGAGGTGTTGCGTATGTGTTGTGGTGTGGGGAGGAATCTTTACTCCAGCCAACTAGGAGCTGGATGCTATGAGCTAGACAACCATTTAGGGGAAACTTCTTCTCCTATCCTCATGTTTCTATGAGGAACTTTTATCCTACTTTCTAGAAGGTGAAAAGTACTTGGAAATAATGCATTTCCTACTTTTTGTTCACTGAATCTTCTGCCAAGGGATGAAGAAGGCCTAATCTAATTAGCCAAACTAGGAGAAGGAGAAGTAGTTGGGTATGTATCCTCTCTCTCTCCTTTCATGATGGCCTGTCTGCAGGATAGAAGTTTTCTCCCAGAGCCCCATGTATAGCTGCTCAGGTTGTGCATTACAAAACTCCATGGGATCTCATTTGCATAAAAGGAACAAATGGCACCCCCTAGAGTTGAGCAGGGTGCCCTGCATTCTCTTCCAATTTAAGCCCCCAAAGGGGTAAACATCTCTGGATCAGGCCCCAGAGGCAGGCTTCAGAGGCAGATCTGGAAGTCCATTTCTCACTGTCCCAGTATTGGGCTCTGTGATAGGCAGAATAATGACCTCCCACTCCCAGAGATGTCCACATCCTAATTCCCGGAATCTCTAAATATATTACCTTACATGGCAAAAGAAACTTTGCAGATATGATTCAGTTAAGGATTTTGAGATGAGAAGATTATCCTGGATTCTCTGGGTGGGCCCAATGTAATTGCGGCATCCTTTTAAGAGGGAAGGTGATGTGATAAGGAAAGAAGGAGATTTGAACCCGTGGTGCTCCCGGCTGTGAAGACGATGGAAGGGGCCATGGGCCAAGGAATGAAGAAAAGATTCTCCCTTAGAGCTTCCAGAAGAGATGCAGGCCCGTGACTCCACAGTTTTAGCCCAGCGAAATAAATATGTGTTGAGTGTCTGACAACCAGGACCTTAAGTAATACAGTTGTGTTGCTTCAAGCCACTACGTTTTGGTAATTTATTATAGGAGCAATAGGAAAGAAATACAGATTCATTCCCTTTCTTGCTGCCATGGTCTCTGACTCTTCCCCAGAGGGTGTGCTCCAAGGTCTAGAGCTGTGTTGTCCCAAACAGTAGATGCTAGCCCTATGTAGCACTTAGAATTAAAATTAAGTACAAATTTACAAGGTACTTCCTTAGTTGTGTTAGCCACTCTTCAGCTGCTCAATAGCCACACGTGGCTTGTGGTTTCCTCTTGGACAGAACAGATATAGGACATTCTCTTTATCATCGAAAGTTCTGCTGGACAGCACTGGGCTCGACTTCGGGGAAAGTCGATGGGAACCAATTAGCTGGGGGGGTATCAGCCATTCAGGCAATCCTAGTAATATAGCTGCCAGTTGATCCCCCACCTGACTTCTGCATTTACAGTTCTAGATGGATTTTGCCCCAGGGGCAGTGGGGCAGAGGTGAGATTGATCCCTTTGAGTCCCAGTGCAACCAAGCAAGGACAGGGATGTAGTAGAACTGGGAGGGAGGACCCCAACTGCCAAGAACCAGAGGACGCTGGGCTCGGCACACCTTAGGGCTTCTTGACCCCTAAGAGGGATCTGGGGGAGAGGAAGTGGTAACATCCTTCAGAAACATAACCCAGATGACAGCTGGGTCTCCAGAATCCTCTGATCCAGACCAGATCAGCTTGAAAGCTCATTCCACTTCCTGGGCAGTCCAACTCTCTTCTCCAGACTTCTGAGTATATTGATATCCTCAAGGTCAATTTTGTGTTGGGGCTAACCTTTCTCACTATGTAAATCCAGACCTGACTTCAACTCCTTCCTTGATTTCGATGCAAACAATTTCCCCATGCCAGGCGTTTGCGAGGCAGTTTAAAGTGGTGGTTAAGGGTATAGCTGCTGGACGCTGACTGTCCAAGCTTTGGGAACTTACCTGACTTCTCTACGCCTCAGTTTCCTTATCTGGAAAATTGGGACGAGTTGTCGTGGAGGATCGAATGGGTTAATTTGTGGAAATTTCTAAAAGAGCAGTTGGCACATAGTAAGCCCTTAAAAGGGCTTAGCTAGTATTTGTAGGTATATTGGGCTTTACGGAAAATTTCAGGTTTACAAAGAGAAGTCAGATTGTGTACCCTGCTGTAAACAATTCAAATACCCAATTATCCATTCCTTGTCTTTAGCATCTGTTTAGTCTCTGCCACTGATGGTTCTAATTAACCCCTATTGACTGTGGTACCTGTCTCCTGATCTTCTCTTCTTCCTTCCCTTTCTTTGGCCAGGGGTCCTCAGAGTGGAGAGTCTGGCAAGCTATAGTGGCGTAGAGCTTTATAATGCAAGTCCCTGGTTGCTATTTTACAAGGAGGTTTTTTTTTTTTTTTTTCCAGTCCAGATTTATTACTGTTCATGTGTTTATGCCAGGAGCATTTGAGGCTAAAATCGCTGTTATCTATTTCAGAGGAAGTAGGAGATGGGCACTTCCAGACACAGCCTGTGAACAATCTGCTGCAACTGTGAGTCAGGAATTCCTGGTCCCCTCTCTGCAGGGTCCAGCCTGGGGGTTTGCAGGAGCTGGCCTAAGGCTGATTCTGGGGTGCTGTCCAAGCCCAGTGCCAGCACCATTCTGAGAAGGAAAACAAAAGGACCTTGAGTGGGGAATGTGGGGAAATTGGCTTGATCTAAGAGTCAAAAAGATCCAGGTCCCCACCCCCCCCAGCCCCCGCTCCGTGACTTTGGGCAAGTTAGTTCACCCTCTGGGCCTCTGTTTCCTTACATGCAAATCACTAACAATAGCTATGTTATGAGGCTGCCACTGTGGATCATCGTGATAGTGTATTTAAAAGGCAGTCATCAAAAAGTAATGATGTACTGTATGGTGGCTAATTTAACATGATTAAAAAACTGGAAATACTAAATATGCCATAAAATAAATAAATTAATAAAAAATAGGTGATGAAAACTAAAATAAAATTCAAGATTTAAAATTAAAAAAAAATTAGAAGGCAATGGTGCATTTAAAAAGCCTGGTATACAATAGGTGTTCAGTAAACAGCAGTCATAATTTATCTTATTCAGTAGTCATAATTTATCTTATTCATAACACTGTTATGAGGCAGGTGTTGTTGCCCAAGTTTGACTGAGCCAATTGCCACAGGTGACAAAGCTAAAATACAGGCACACCAGGACGACAGCCTGATGATCTGATTCCAAATGTTATGATTTTCTTTGTCTCTTACATATGACACAAAGGAAATACATGAATCCATTCTTTTTGTAAAAATTCAACAATTCAGAAGCTTATAGCCTAGAAAGTGAAATTCATCCTTCACCCACAGACCCCGTCCTTCTCCTCAGAGATAAACCACCATGAACAGTTCATTACAGATGAGTGTAGTCCATTTTCCATGAAGTTTTATAATAATTTTCACGTGCACTTTTTAGACATGAATGGGATCCATCTGCCTATGGAGCCAGTTCCAGGACCTGTCTTGGACCCTTAGCTTTGCATCTTGGAAATTTTTACCAAAGCTGTATGTACAACTTTGCATCTTTTTTGGTAACCACTACTTAAGAGTCCATAAAATGGCTGTATAATAAATAATGTAATGACATTTATTAATGATTTTTCTATTAAAAATGGAATGTTTGTGGTGTTTCACCCTTGAACTTTCACTTGGTGTCCATTTGGTAGAACTTTATTTTATTTTATTTTTTTATTTTTTATTGTTATGTTAATCACCATATATTACATCATTAGTTTTTAATGTAGTGTTCCATGATTCATTGTTTGTGCATAATACCCAGTGCTCCATGCACAATGTGCCCTCTTTAATACCCATCACCAGGCTAACCCATCCCCTTACCCTCCTCCCCTCTAGAACCCTGTTTGTTTTTCAGAGTCCATCGTCTCTCATGGTTCGTCTCCCCCTCCGATTTCCCCCCCTTCATTCTTCCCCTCCTGCTATCTTCTTCTTTTTTTTTTTCTTAACATATATTGCATTATTTGTTTCAGAGGTACAGGTCTGTGATTCATCAGTCTTGCACAATTCACAGCACTCACCATAGCACATACCCTCCCCAATGTCTATCACCCAGGCACCCCCTCCCTCCCACCCCCCACCACTGCAGTCTTTTGGTTTTGTTGACTGTTTCTTTTGCTGTGCAAAAGCTTTTTATCTTGATGAAATCCCAATAGTTCATTTTTGCCCGCGCTTCCCTTTCCTTTGGCGATGTTTCTAGGAAGAAGTTGCTGCGGCTGAGGTCGAAGAGGTTGCTGCCTGTGTTCTCCTTTAGGATTTTGATGGACTCCTGTCTCACATCTAGGTCTTTCAACCATTTGGAGTCTATTTTTGTGTGCGGTATAAGGAAATGGTCCAGTTTCATTCTTCTGCACGTGGCTGTCCAATTTTCCCAACACCATTTGTTGAAGAGACTGTCTTTTTGCCATTGGACATTCTTTCCTGCTTTGTCGAAGATGAGTTGACCATAGAGTTGAGGGTCCATTTCTGGGCTCTCGATTCTGTTCCATTGATCTTTGTGTCTGTTTTTGTGCCAATACCATACTGTCTTGATGATGACAGCTTTGTAATAGAGCTGGAAGTCCGGAATTGTGATGCCGCCAGCTTTGCTTTTCTTTTTCAATATTCCTCTGGCTATTCGGGGTCTCTTCTGGTTCCATATAAATTTTAGGATTATTTGTTCCATTTCTTTGAAAAAAGTGGATGGTATTTTGATGGGGATTGCACTGAATGTGTAGATTGCTCTAGGTAGCATTGACATCTTCACAATGTTTGTTCTTCCAATCCATGAGCATGGAACCTTTTTCCATTTCTTTGTGTCTTCCTCAATTTCTTTCATGAGTATTTTATTATAGTTTTCTGAGTACAGATCCTTTGCCTCTTTGGTTAAATTTATTCCTAGGTATCTTATGGTTTTGGGTGCAATTGTAAATGGGATCGACTCCTTGATTTGTCTCTCTTCTGTCTTGTTGTTGGTGTATAGGAATGCCACTGATTTCTGTGCATTGATTTTATATCCTGCCACTTTACTGAATTCCTGTATGAGTTCTAGCAGTTTTGGGGTGGAGTCTTTTGGGTTTTCCACATAAAGTATCATATCATCTGCAAAGAGTGAGAGTTTGACTTCTTCTTTGCCAATTTGGATGCCTTTGATTTCTTTTTGTTGTCTGATTGCTGTGGCTAGGACTTCTAATACTATGTTGAATAGCAGTGGTGATGTGGACATCCCTGCCGCGTTCCTGACCTTAGGGGGAAAGTTCTCGGTTTTTCCCCATTGAGAATGATATTCACTGTACGTTTTTCATAGATGGCTTTTATGATATTGAGGTAGGTACCCTCTATCCCTATACTCTGAAGAGTTTTGATCAAGAAAGGATGCTGTACTTTTTAAATGCTTTCTCTGCATCTATTGAGAGGATCATATGATTCTTGTTCTTTCTTTTGTTAATATATCGTATCACGTTGATTGATTTGTGGATGTTGAACCAGCCTTGCAGCCCAGGGATAAATCCCACTTGGTCGTGGTGAATAATCCTTTTAATGTGCTGTTGGATCCTATTGGCTAGTATTTTGATGAGAATTTTTGCATCCATGTTCATCAAGGATGTTGGTCTGTAATTCTCCTTTTTGATGGGGTCTTTGTCTGGTTTGGGGATCAAGGTAATGGTGGCCTCATAAAATGAGTTTGGAAGTTTTCCTTCCATTTCTATTTTTTGGAACAGTTTCAGAAGAATAGGTATTAATTCTTCTTTAAATGTTTGGTAGAATTCCCCTGGGAAGCCATCTGGCCCTGGGCCAGGGCTTTGTTTGTTGGGAGATTTTTGATGACTACTTCGATTTCCTTAGTGGTTATAGGTCTGTTTTCAGGTTTTCTATTTCTTCCTGGTTCATTTTTGGTAGTTGATACATCTCTAGGAATGCATCCATTTCTTCCAGGTTATCTAATTTGCTGGCATAGAGTTGCTCATAATATGTTCTTATAATTGTTTGTATTTCTTTGGTGTTGGTTGTGATCTCTCCTCTTTCATTCATGATTTTGTTGATTTGGGTTATTTCTCTTTTCTTTTTGATAAGTCTGGCCAGGGGTTTATCAATGTTGTTAATATTTTCAAAGAAGCAGCTCCTAGTTTCGTTGATCTGTTCTACTGTTCTTTTGGTTTCTAGTTCATTGATTTCTGCTCTGATCTTTATTATTTCTCTTCTCCTGCTGGGTTTAGGCTTTATTTGCTGTTTTTTCTCTAGCTCCTTTAGGTGTAGGGTTAGGTTGTGTATTTGAGACCTTTCTTGTTTCTTGTTATTTTATTTTTTTAAAAGATTTTATTTATTTATTTGAGAGAGAGAGATCACAGAGGGAGAGTAAGAGGGATCAGCAGACGCCCCACTGAGCAGGGAGCCCGACTCAGGGCTTGATCCCAGGACCCTGAGATCATGACCTGAGCTGAAAGCAGACGCTTAACCTACTGAGCCACCCAGGAGCCCCTGTTAGAACTTTAAATACTGATTTAGACACATCTGTCAGTCTTCCGTCTGCAGCTTTGAGTTTTGCATCTCGCTTAGGAAGAATTTCTCTGCGTCTCAAACTTGTAAGAATGTTCTCCCATGTTCTCTCCTAGTGCTAAAACCACGTCATATTGCTAGAAGTGGGGCCCAAAGTATTATCACTAAAAATGTGGGGTCAGTGTTACCATGCTGAAGGGGAGAACTAATTGGCAAGCCCTAGTTGTGTTATCTGAATTCATTTGCTATAGGGCATACTCTGCGGTTTGGGTTTTTTGTTTTGTTTTTTTTTTTAAAGTTTTTATTTAAATTCCAGTTAGTTAACATACAGTGTTATGTTAGTTTTGGGTGTACTTTCATGGTGATTCAACACTTCCATACATCACCTGGTGCTCATCACAAGTGCACTCCTGAATCCCCAACACCTAGTTCACCCATTCCCGCCCCGCCAACCATTTCCCCTCTGGTAACCATCAGTTTGTTCTCTATAGTTAAGAGTCTGTTTCTTGGTTTGGGTTTTTATGTTGAAGCTTCATGCTTCTGGGATCTATTGTTTTGAATGACGTTGAGCAGGATCTAATTTTATTTTTCCCCTTGTAAATGAAGGGTTGTATCTGTGCCACATAGTGGATGGTCTTTCCTTTCTTCTTTCTGATTAAATTGTCACCTTTACCATTAAAGTTTCTCCCTCTTTATGGGTCTGTGTCTGGAATCTCCTGTTCCATTTATATATTTACAGGATCAATCATGTTCATCCATCTATTTTGCTCTTTCACTGTAATTGAGCCAATACTACATTGGCAAAGAATGAGTATTCAAATAACACAATAAATATTTTTGAATGTTGATGGAATGAATTACAATGGTAGATGTTTTACTTCACAATTCTTGTATTTCTGTTATTAGAGTGCTGAGTCTGATCTGTTAGTATTCATTTGGAATTTATGATCTATTTTGGTGAATACAGATCATGGTTTTTTATTTGTGTGTTCTCCTTGTCTAGCTTTTGGCACAAGTGAGTTCTTGGTCTTTCTGTGGGATCCTACCTCCTCTCTGTTGCATTTCCACATATGTTAGTGACAGATTTTGTTCCGGCTGTCATGACAGAATGTATCTTTGGAGCATCAGTGAGAGGCTGTAAGTGAAGAAAAACTCAGATCTTCATCCTGGATGAAATCACTGGAATCTGGAGGGTGTAGGGAAGGGATTTACAGGCTCAGTGACTCGGCTCAATGGAGGAATGCAGACATCGGTTTTATGAACTTGACTAAAAAAATGTGCCAGGGTAACTAAACTCCACCAGAGGTGAATGTGTGGGGGTGTCTGTCTGTCATGTATTTGCAGGGATGTTTGCTTGTGGGCTTGCGATGAGCCTCTATGCATGAATGTATAGTGCATATGTACATGTGTGCAAACATGGAAGTGAGGGTCCACCCATGTGTACATGCATATGTGTAAGAATGTGTGTGTGTTGAGGGGGTTGTTTGTGTGTGTACTGAAGGAATTTCTGCTTCAGTGCCGGCTGGTCAGGCAGGATGCTGCAGGATTGCTTAAGTCTTTCTTCATGGGTTTTGTGGGTGGGTGGACCAGTAGGCCAAGATGAGGTACAGCTGGGAGAGGCTGAGGAAGGGAAGGTGAGGCACGGAACTGACAATATGGCTTTGAGAAAGCGATTTGATCTCACTTAACCTCACTCTTTCCACGGAAAGCACGGAGAGACTCACTCTTGCCCTGTCCCCTCCTCCTATCCTCAAAGTTGGTGGGAGCCAATGCCTGTGAAAGCCCCTCACGGGTCACAAGGGGAGGGAATGCCGTTAGACTCTGGATTCTTATTTCCTGGATGTGCTGTCTGCCCCCAACAAGGCTGCGCTGGTGACGTGGCAGCACAGGAGCAGGTCTGTTTTGTATGTCCTGGCCTGTCAAGTAAACATGTGGGAATGTGCTTTTTCCCAGAAGCTGGTGCCTTGGTCACATGTCACAGTGCTTGGATGATCTTCAAATGCAAGCTGACTTCCCTTCTGTGTCCTATGGATGGAGGTGCTGGCTCCTTCTCCCCTCCAATCCCTGTGGCACAGAGACAAGCCAAGGCAGACAACCTGCATCTCTCTCCAGAGCAAACACTGGACATGTGGTGTCCGCTTTGGAAGCCGTCTGTCTGGGTGACAGGAAAACTTCAGCTGTTCACTCTTGCTGACCCTGCTCAGCTGGCAGACGCCACTAACTTTTCTTCAGAAAACTGGATTTGCAGGTGTAGAGGTGTCTGGAATAGGCCTCAGCAGAGCAGCTTCCACTCTGTGGTGCTGTGGTGTCCTGCTGTGGTGCGGGCAGCACGCCTTATGTAGGTCTGCAGGTGTGATGTCACCCATGCCACCTGGCAGCTGAGGACTGGGAAGCCAGATGATGAGGCTGCGAGGGAGCCTGGCCACTGTTGAGTGTGAAGTAAGGTGAGAAACGTGCTGCCCCACAGTGACCCACCTAACCAAAATGTGCCAAAACTTTCCAGTCACATCATGTATGGTGGGAAATGTATTAAGACTCTTTCTGATAGAAGTGACAGAAACAACCACCACCACCACAAACCAACCCAACCAAGTCAAATTAGCTCAAGGAAAACATAAAACTTGTTGGCTTACATGACTGGGAAGTCCAGTTTCAGGCATAACTGGATCCAGGCCTCAGCCATCTTCAGTGAGTACTCTCTTTCTTCATCTCTTTGCTCTTTTCCCTTTCTGCATTGTTCTCATTCTCTTCTCCTGCAGACAGGTTAACTCCCTGTGATGGAGGAAGATGACCACTAGAAACCATGACTTCACATCCTCTCAAGAACTCCCGTAACAGGAAGACCTCTTCCCAGATTGCTTTAGCTGAAAAGTGTCTGTGAAGACTGACTTGCTTAGCTCAGGTCATGTGTCCATCTCTTGTACAATCACTGTGGCTGGAGAGGCAAATAACGTGTTCTGATTGGTCTTCCTGGAGCTGGAGCAGGGGATTGGCAGTCCCCAGAAAGCACTGGGGGTGGGGAGGAGTGTATCCACAACTGGAAGGGATCCTTAACAATCAAAATTTGTGTTTACTATAGAAAGAACAAATGATGGCTCAGTGTGGAGGAGACGGGTCCCTTCACTGTTGCTTTCTGAGCCTTGGTGGGCGATGTTTGCCATCACTCTGAAGCCATCTCAGAGTGGAAGAGTCAAGATGAGGTTATCATACTGTTCATGTTCAGGGTGCCGATTTCTCCCTCCACCTCCCATTTCTGAGGATCCTTGCAAGAAGGCCATCACTGGAAGTTATGTATGCATGTCTATTTCCGTCTTGAGACCCTCAGAACGCAGTCTGGAAGGACCAGCCTAAAGTCTCCCTGTATGATGCTTTCCTTCTGGTCTGATCACATGTGCAAAGAGAAAGTTCCATGTTGACTCTCAAATGTTTGAGAGGACTTACAGGGTCTACTGGCCAGTAATTGTATCTATGGAACAGACTGATGTGGAAGTGTATTAGCCTGCTCAGGCTATTGTAACAAAATACCACAGATGAGTGGCTTAACAACAGACATTTATTTTCTTACACTTTTGAAGGCTGGAAGCCCTCCTCCAGGCTTACAGATGACCACTGCCTTCCTGTGTCCTCACGTGGTGGAAAGCTCTCTGGTGTCTCTTCTCATAAGGGCACTAATCACCTTGGATTGGGGACTGAACCTTATGACCTCATTGAACCTTAATTACCTTCATAAAAGTCCTATCTTCAAATATAGTCACATTGGTGGCTGGAGCTTCAGGGTATGAATTTTGGCGGGGGACGGGGGCCAAAGATTAAAATTGAAATTTATTCTTAAAATCCCAGAGAATCTCAGTCTCCTAGGATTATGTGTCAGAAATGAGGCTAAACGACTTAAATGAATTATCTTAATTAGCCTTTTTCACCTCTATGCAACAGATCATTTCTTTTTTAAGATTTTATTTATTTATTAGAGAGAGCAAGCATGAGCAGGGAGAGGAGCAAAGGGAGAGGGAGAAGCAGACTTCCCACTGAGCAGGGAGACCCATGCGGGCCTCGATCCCTCAACTCCAGGATCATGACCTGAGCCAAAGGCAGACACTTAACTGACTGAGCCCCCCAGGCACTGTGAAACAGATATTTTCATTACCTCAATATCATGTGAGAGGTAATCAATGTCAAAGGCAGTTAAGCAAGTCACATAAAGTCACAGAGCCCCAAGTGGCAGAGTCAGAACTCGAACCCAAATCTGTTGAATTTAATCTTAGCCATGTTGCTTCCAGCCACTGACAACCTGCCTGCTGAGGGTCTGAACTGCAATTCTCTTTGAAATGTCCAGGTTCCCTGGAAAAATTTGGGCTTTGATGTCTGCCTATTTCATGCAGCTCCTAGTTTTTAGAGACACAGTTTCTTATGGATAGCAGAGAGAACTACAACCCGGGGAATCCAAAGCCTTTGGTGTGTTGGTTTTGGAAAGAGTCTGATGTGCCCTCAGACACTCACCCTGGAATATGCTCTGCTCACCATGCTCTTAGTGACTTCAGCCCATCTCTGAAGTTAAGTAGCACCAGTGTTCATGGTTTCATGGAATGACATCAGGAAACAAAATGTGAAAAACTCAGGAGTTCATGGTCTTAGTTCCCCATTGTGGTGGGCTTCCCGTGAAGCTGTAGAAGCTTCGGAGCCCCCCACTTGTCTAGGAGTGGCTCCAGCTTCATGTTTATGTAGCCCTGGGTTTTTGTAAGGTATTTGAACTGCAGTGGGCTAAGACTGCTAACTCTTTCCACTCCATTTCCCCTCCCTCAACCTTTTCCTTGAGTTGGCTGGTGTCGGGGTGACCACTCTTTCATGCAAGATGGTATTAGATGGTCGAACATATTTTATATGCACAGTTTTTGTCTTATTTTTCTCGAAGAGGGTTCCCAAATTGTCTAAGCATCAGCCCACTGAAACTGATCTGGTTCTCCTTCCCTCTTCTTATTGCTCTATGACTCAGAATCCTCTTCCCAAGTAGCCGAGTGCCCATGAGCAACCAGTGGGATGGAGATCATAATGCCTCTGTCTTCATGTCACCCCCGGGATCCCTTTCAGCTCTAAGTGCAGAGTCAACAGCCAGCAGGCCCAGAGTGACTGCCTGACCTAGGAGCCTCTCAGGAACGAGCCTATTATTCATTAACAAGCCTGGTTATTTTATGGGCCAATTAACTTGGGAGGCCACAGAAGGGAAATTCCGACCTTGTGCAAGCCTGCATTTCCCCCTCCTCATCTCCCCTCTCTCCCCACTGTAGTTTGGGTCTCTGCCACTGTTTAAATTTAAGCTGATTTGCTATCCCAGCATCTGCAGTTTGATTATTTGACTATGGCCTGGCTCTTGGTCAAATCACCCGGGAGCCCACTAGCCAGTGATTAAATCTGAGCCTTGATTATAATGGTTTTATTTTAGTGGGGCCTCTGTTTATGGGCCCACCGGTATTAGAGTGCAGTGTTGTTGTAATGAGGTAGTAGCCTCATAGAAATAATCAGGTGAAGCAAGTGGGCTGAGAAATGCCAGACAAATGGAGTCGATTATTTGGACAATACATCTCTACTTGGTCTTTCATTCTGTTGTGTAGGAAGAGATGAGAGGGGCCTGGCTATTAGCGAGCGTATACTGTGGTCAGGCATGATCGAGGCACTTTTCCATGCTATACATTTTATTTTGAAATGATCCAGTAAGGTAGCATTATGAGCGTACTTGTATTTACAGAGGAAGCACCGAGAAGTTACACACATTGCACTTAGCCGCACAGCGAGCAGGTGGAAGAGGCATATACGCGGAGCAGTTTGACTTCAAGTGCTGTTCCTTTCACTTTAAGCTGATTGATGAGCATACACTTGTCAGGCACTCCCAGCTCCTACTGAATCTTTGTTTTTGTTTGCTTTTGGTCTATCAATAGTCTCAGTATCAGAGAAATGTCTGCGGTGGGTGCTGCTTGGTGGGAGGAAGCCATGAGAAGTAAGAACTCAGGTGAGGCCATCTGTAGGAAGAACCACCAAGATTGTTTTGGAGGCAACTTTCAGTTGCAGTTTTATTTCTTGATATCTTAGTGAGCATAGTGCAGCCTGAGATGGAAAGGCGCATCACCCCAGGGGCAGGGGCCGATCCCAGGGCAGCCACTAACTTTTGTGTGTCCTTAGGCAAGTCCCCACCTCTCCGCCTCTCTGGTCCCTGCCTACTTTTCCAGCATTAGCACCTGCCATTCTCCGTCTTGCTTTGGCTGCTTTGGCTTCACAGAATGCAAGTAGTTGATTTGGTAAATGGTCCCAGGAAATGCTGAAAAGGGAGCGGCCACAGGAGGCAAAGGTGGGGAGAAAGGCAATAAAGGGTGATCAGTACTTAACAATCCCTCGTGGGCACTGGAGCTTCCTCCTGCAAGGGGACAATGGGAGCCAGTGTGGAACAATACTTCAGTTATCCCACCCAAGGGAGAGTGACCTTCTGTGACTTGGGAAAAAGCCCCTACAGAGTTGCAAGTTTAGGCAGTTGGAAGGCTGGCTGGTGTGCGCAGATGTCGCCCAGTGCCAAGAGGATATTCTGATATGGGGCGAAAAAGAAACCTTAATTTGTTTAAGCCACTGGAGCAGGGTTTTCTGCTATTTGCACCTGAAGGGATTCCCAAGGTGAGCATTTGTGTAAGGACACCTCACTTCCTTGCAGTCCCATGCACACATCGCTCTTTGTCTTGCCTCAGATAAGGACTCCCCCCCGACACCCCCATACTACTGCTTCTGCACCATGTGCTTTTTCGTCTCCCTCCTCCCCCACAGCCTCTCTTCATCCTTTCAATGCAGTGCAGAGCGCTAGTTTCCAAGAGGGGCAATGTCTGACCAACCGAGCAAAAGTGGTTTCTTTGAACCCAGGTCTGCCCAAATCCAGACAAAACACAAGTCCAAGTTGTGTTTTTTTTTTCTTTTTTTTATGACAAGATTCAGCAAGGAGGAAACCACCCTGTCAAAAGCACTTACTCTCAAAATCCATACTGAGTGATAACAAACATTTCACCCTCCAGCCCTGGGCCAGGGACCACACTCTGAGTAGCACTACTTCATACAGTTCTGGCCACTGCATGCCCATTGAGGGATGCTCCAGCTAGCAGTTGCCACATACAAAAGCCACTCCAGAAACTTCCTGGCTTTAAACCATAATTATTTGGGGGGGGGGGTGCCTGGGTGGCTCAGTTAGTTAAGCGTCTGCCTTCGGCTCAGGTCATGATCCCAGGGTCCTGGGATCGAGCCCTGTGTTGGGCTCCCTGCTCAGTGGGGAGTCTGCTTCTCCCTCTGTCTCTGCCCCCTCCGCCTGCTTGTGCTCTCTCTCTCTCAAAGAAATAAATAAAATCTTTTTAAAAAACCCATAATTATTTTATCATTTCTCACCATTTCTCTGGGTCAGGAATTTGGGAAAGGCTCAGCTGGTCAATTCTGGTTTGGGGGTCTCTCATGTGGTTGCAGCCAGATGGCAGCTGGATTGAATAGTAGAGTGGCTGAAGCTACTGAGGGCCTGTCGGGTGCCTCTCTTCCTTTGGGTAGCCTCAGAGCCACTCCACTCAGTGGCCTCTCCGTGTGGGCTAATTTGGATTTCTTTCCAGCACGGCATCTCAGGGCGGTTGACTGCCGACATGGAGGCACAGGTGGAGACCGAAGGTCTCCAGAGTGAGTGTCACGGTGGGCAAAGGGGGCTCTGAATCACCTTCAGGAACTGAAGTCATGTAGCATCACGTTGGCATACTCTCTTGATTGAAATAGCCACAAAAATGTACCTATATTCAAGAGAAGGGGAATGAGACCCTACCTCTTATGGAATGGTGGCAAGATTCTAGAAGAACATGTGACATGGGAGATGGTGTTGTAATCATCTTTGGAATACACAGTCTGCTTCCATAGGGTGGCATATATGGGGTAAGGGTGAAGGAAGAAGGCAGAAAGTCTTGTTAGTAAGCTGGTCTGGGTGACAAATGCAGTGGGGGTATCATCTAGGCAGGGAGAGAGAAGAGGAGGAGATGATTTGTATCATGTAGGAGGAAGAAATTGCTAGGACACGGTGACCAGGAGATGAGGAATGAAGGAGAAAGTGCAGCAAAGATGTGCCAAAGATTACCGGCTCTGGTGTCTGGGTGGACGGCACGGCATTTGCCAACTTGCTGACTTGGAGAACGAAGGAAAAAGAGCAGGAAGCAGGAGTGGGGCTGTTGATGGGTTTGGCTTTGGCCACGACATGTGGGTTGCATATTGCCTAACTGATTAAAATTCTTCCAAGTGGAAGACTGAGCAACAGTGTGGAGCTCGGAGGAGACTATATCCAGCTCTTAGAATCTCTGCATTGGGATGCATCAGTACCCAGACAAAAACTGGGTGGCAGAAGGGCGTGGTTATTTGGCCAATGCATGCAGCTGGGGAAGGAGGCCGCTGAGCGCAGCACAGCACAGTGTTGGTCAAACTTGCCTGTCAGAAACACCAGGGGAGCCTGTTAAAAATAAAAGTTCCCAGGCCTCACCCCAAACTTACTGAATCAGAATCTTCGGGGAGGGGCCTGGGAATCCCTATTTTTAACAAATGCCCCAGGTGATATATGATCGGACGAGTTCGGCTCACCCTGGGGAGGTGATTCCAGGGCTCTATGTTGCCCAACACTGGAGTATTGTTCACATACACAACAGGTAAATGGTACCCCTGGCGTTGTGTTGAGCTGTCACCTGGATCTGGAACTCAGGCTCTGGGGACCAACATCTGAGTGTCGGTTTGGGTTCCACTACTTCCTGTGGGATCATGGGAATGTGAAAGCCTCTTACTTTCTGCATCTTGTGTCTAAACTGGGGATAAGGATTATATATGTATATATACATGTATATATATATATATATATATACACATGTATTATATATATAATGATTACATGTATGCATTCCCACACCGATCTCTGACAAGTGGGTGTTCCATTTAAGTCTGACATTAACTGCCTGGAGTTAGCAGATCCATTAGTTAAAGGGCAAGGTTCCCCACAAGGCTGCCCTTCCCTCAGATGCCAGCCGCATTTGAGGTCCCCAGGCTACCCACACTTCTGTCTGACTTAGTTACAAATTTGGGGATTCTCATGATTTGCCCCTCTCCCCTGGTTGATAATTCCCTCAGGAACGGGCTGTACTTACAATTACCATTTCATTATCAAAGGTACAAATGACCAGCCAGATGAGTGGTTCAGAGGGCAACATCTGCAAGGGTCCCAAGTGCAGAAGTTTCTGTCCCCGGGTGACAATGATACGCATTTAGGTTGGAGAATCACCGCTCCAAGGCTCTATGTGAAATCAGGCTGTCTGAGCTGTGAGGGAAGGCTAGAGACACCTGCTTAGGACCTTGTCTCCTGTTCTGGAGAGGCTGAGCCCTTCCTTACCCAGCCCTGGGATGAATCATGATGAGTGAGTGCCAATCAAGGTGCTCTCCTTCCACTGACCATGCAGCTGTGGGTGCAACCGGTGACCTGATGCTGGCAGGGAGGCAGGAGGGGAAGTCGACAGGGAGTTTGGGAATGTCTATCCCTGTGGGTTAAAAAGGTACGGAAGAATCACTCCCTCTTCTACCCCAGGTATTTTGTTTTGTTTTAAGAAAGTATGGATGTTTATTTTTATGAACAAGTTGGCTCCCCAGCACCCTGTACCTCCCCTTTTGCAACACCCTCCAAGCTTTGGTTAGCAGTGGCTATTTCCGTTTCCCCCAGTGCAAACTCTGGGAGGGCAGGACAGGCTTGCCTGCTTCCCTGCTGGGTCCCTGGCTCAGTTGGCAGTGCGTAGTAGGTGCTCATTAAATGAATGCTTGCCAGCTGAGCGACCTGTGGCCTCCGCTCTAGCCCAGGCCATCCACTCACCCTGTGGTGCTGTTTTTAAGTGGCCTATCGGACAAAAGGGCGTGGATGATGAAAGCGTGGATGGAAAAAGGGGTTGAGGAATTTTGCGCAAAGGAACCACATTCAGGAACAGCAAATTCACCGCATTCTTTAGAAGCCTGTGAAAATCTGGCAGACAAAAAAGGGTTTTGTGAGTGGGTGCCAAATGATGAGTGTAACCATGGACATTTTTATTTTTTTTTTAGGAGAGGGGGAAGGGGTGAGAAATCGCTATGTCCTCTTGGACAATAGACAATGATGTCTTCTAATTTTAAAATGTCTCTCTTTTTAAGGGTCCGATGGTTTCAGAGCATTTTTTCTCTTGGAAAAACAAATCTACTGTGTTAACATCAACAAGGAAGGCGTCTCTGGAATGAAGCTGTATCTTTGGGTGACACTGCAGAGAAATTCTGCTCTAGACTTTGTAGTTCAGGGGCAATCTCTGGCACTGAGAAGATTGTTTCTTCTCCCAAAACTTTTTTTTTTAAAGATTACTTATTTATTTATTTATTCAGAGAGTGTGGGGAGAGGGGCAGAGGGAGAGGGAGAGAGAGAATCTCAAGCAGACTCAGCCTGGAGACCAAGGCAGGGCTTGATCTCACGACCCTGAGATCATGACCCGAGCTGAAACCAAGAGTTGGATGCTTAACTGACTGAGCCACCCGGGCGCCCCTTCCAAAACGCTTTTATTTTGAAATAATTCCAGATCTAGAGAAAAGTTGCAAGAATAGCAGAGATTCCCTAATAGTCTTCCCCTAGATTCTCCAAATGTTGCCATTTTGCCACATTTATTTTATCACTCTTTCTCTCTCTATATACTATCTTTTTTTTTTTTTTCTGAACTGCTTGAGAGGAAGTTGTGGACATGATGTCCTTTTATCTCGAAATACTTCAATGTATATTTTCTCAAGTAACAAGGGCATTCTCTTACAATAATCAAAATCAAGTAATTTCCATTGATATAATGCTATATCTAACCTGCAGACCTTATTCAAATTTTGCCAGTTGACCTAATAATGTCCTTAATAGCAAAAACCTCCCACATTTAACTGGGTCTCAGTTCAATCCAGGATCATGTGTTAAACTTAATTGTTATGTCTCTTTAATTTCCTTCAATATGGAATAATCCTCAGGCTTTGTCTTTCATGATCTTGACATTTTTCAAGAGTATGGGTCAGTTAGTTACTTTTTTAGAATGGCCCTCAATTTGGGTTGTGTGATGTTTGCTTATATAGTAAGATACAGGTTTGCATTTTGGACAGGAATATTCCAGGAATAGTGCAGTGTCATAAAGACTAATTTGAAAAAGGTGATGGTTTTGAAGGGTTTGGTGTTTGAGAAAGGTCAGAAGCATTACTGAGTGGCTATGATCACAGTCCTTAGAATTACTTGCTAGAGATGTGGTTTGGGGGTGTGATCTTGAGGGAGTCACTTTGCCCTCTGAGCCTTAGTCTCCAATCTGTAAAACGGGAAGAGTGGTGGCAGCTTATGTTTCCTGAGAACTTACTATTGCCAGAGGTTGTTCCAAATGTCTTACATCTGGTGACTCATTCAGTCCTGGGGACAACCCTATACCAGAGATATTTTTCAACATTATTATTCTCCTTTTGCAGATGGAAATGAGGCACAGGGAGGCAAACAACTGTTTACCTTTACAGCTGTTATGTGGTGGCGATGAGTTTCCACCCAGGTGACTGCCTCTAGAGGCTACCTGTTTAATCCCCGTGCCATATTGACTCCCTGAAGTGATACTTCAGAAGGTTGTTTATGAGGACTAAGGAAGGATACGCAGGGCAAAATCATTGTTAATATCTTTCTTTATTCAATGTGTTTTTCATTTTATAAAGGACTTGGTCAAGATATTCCAACTTGGTGACACTGATGTGATCAAGGATCTAAGATTAACCCCAGTCCAGCTGATGTTTACGAGGTCCCTGGGCCTCATGAAACAATGAAGTCAACCTTGGGCTGTGTAAAAAGGATGAGGGAGAGAAGGGCAACTCAGCATCTGCCCTTGGCCTTGGCTCTTGGGCACTCACAGATGGTCCATGTCTAGTGGCGGCTGAGCCTGTGGAATGAAGCCTGGCGAGGAGACCACTGATGCCATTTCTGTTGGGTTTTGGAATGCTTTCAAGCTGTCTTATCTTGATGGCATGTTCCTCAGGCCATCATAAAGTGTGTTCACATTTCCCAAGTGCTGGCTGCTGAGGAAATGTAGGCAGAAGCAGGCAGATCAGATCCCTCCAGGCAGGACCACTGAGGCTTTGGGATTCAAATGTGTCATGTCAGGGAAAGGTGGAAGAGATGATTTGAAGTGAGCTGAATCCATGCAGTCATTTCTGATCACCTGCAGTCATTTTTTTTTTTTTTCTTGCCTGGATGAGAGAGATAGGAAATGAATGTTTTGTTACTTGTGTGTAGGATAGGGTTATTAACTGGGTTCCATGGGTAGGTTTCAGGAATTCTATGAACTCTTTGAATTGTATATAGAATTGAATGTATTGCAGTTGAATTGTGAGTGAACATATATGTGTTCACATGTATTTCCTAGGGAGAGATTTTCAGTTTTTATCAAACCTTCAATGTGTTCTGTTATTTAAAACAGAAAAAAAATTCTTGGTGTTCAGGAAGAGGATATGAGAAAGAAAGGGAGAGAGCGGAGAGGGAGAGAGAAAGCGAGAGAATATTATTTCACAATAGTTATACAAGAAGTTGCTTAGGAAACCATTCATTGACTTTGTGAATTATAAACATTTTCTTCTTACCCAAAATAAATAGACCTCATATCATTCCAATCATGAGAACACAGCTGTTTGTGTGTTGGGAAGGAGTGGGGTTGGGTGTGTGTGTGTGTGTGTGTGTGTGTGTGTGTGTGTGTGCAGGGAGGGGTGGGAGTGGGGGAGAAGGGGAGGGAGGGAGGATGGGTGGAGCCAGGCTCTCTGAGAGTGCAGAGAATAGGAATGTGGGCTTTTTCCTGTCCTTAAGGAGCGGAGATCTTCCTGCAGCCAGCCCTCGGTGGATGCCCCAAGATTATGATCCTTGATGACAATGATGATGGCTACAGGTGACAGACCTGTCATTTGTACCCAATGGATGCATGGGAGTTTCTGCTTGCCTTCAAATTTGCAAATCTCACAAATGGTTCATATCCCCTGAAAGGAAAAATCAAAGTGAAGTAGGCTGCTTCGCTACTCAGCCTCAGCTTTTCCAATGGAGCCTTTGAACTTCTGGGGCCTCCTTCTGGGTGTGGCTGTGGCCTGTCCCACGTGGCTTATAGGGACAAGTGATCAGACATATCAGATGTTTAGGGGCATCTGGATTTTGAATACTTTTTTATATTTGACTACAGCTTTTTTATCTCTGAAATGATATTATGCTTGAAATCCATATTTCTCTAATTATCAGAGTTGAGGGCCAATTACTTTTAATCCCTGAATCCATGATTTTTTTTTTTTTTTTTTTTTCATCTTCTGCCTCCCTTTACCACTTATATCCTAGGGTTTTTTTTTTCAACTTTAAACTGAAGTTATAGAGCCAGCTTCTCATCACTGCTACTATTTTATCATGTATTTTTGTGAAGCCATACAAGTCTTATTTTTTATTATAGTTTTGGGCTTCCAATTTAAGTATGTACACTGGTTATCCACAAATACCATATACCATGTTTAGCTAGTGTCCCTGCTCCCACCCAACCCTTGATTCTGTGCTCTCCCTATCCTGCCGCCCATGCTGCTCCTGGGTCCACGTTCGCCCTCTTCGACTGCCCTGTTCTTCCACTAAATGTGTTCCTTGGGCTTCAGTCTAGAACCAATCCCTCAGTGGTATCTCTAGTGATTTGTCCCTCTCACCCCTCCATTAGCAATCTTTGCTGTTTGCTAGATCAAACCTGCAAACATACACATGTGCTGTTATCTCGTCCGTCTTAAAAACAAATGAACTTCCTGTGACTCTCCTGTCCCAAAGCCTTTCTGTTCTGTGTTTCCCTTTGTAGGAAAGTTCTTATGAAGAGTTGTCTATACTCTGTCTCCACCTCCTTCTCTCCCATTTTCTATTAAGCCCCCTCTGATCTGCCCCCTTGTTCCATCAGAAGTACTGTGGGTCAAGTCCCCGATGCCTAGCCTGAGACTGTACCCAAGGCTCACTTCTTAGTTCTCGTCTTACTTGTCCTATCAACAGCACATTACACTGCTGATCACTTTCTCCTTGATTTACTTCCTCCCTTGGCTTCCAGAGTACCACCCTCTTGCTTTTACTGTCTCTCTGGCTGCTCCTCTCTGTTTCTCCTGCTGTTCCCTCCTCTGCTATTGCAGAGCCCTAAGAATTAGACTTGGTCTTCTTCTCGATTATACTCATTCCCTTGATAATCCCATCCAGCCTCATGGTTTTAAATGCTACTCATACACTGAAAACACTGATTGAAATTTCCATCCCCGACATCTCACCTGCACTCACATGTCCAACTGCACACCCAACATCTCCCCTTGTATGTGTGATGGATTTCTCAAACTCAACATGTCAAAACTGAACTACATTTTTGACTCCTAAACTTGCTCCCTCAAAGCCTTCCCAAACTTAGTCAGTTGATAGAAATTCTATCCTTCTGGTTGCTCAGGCCACAGATGGTGTTATCATCATTGATCCTGCTGTCACACACCTAAGCACTCCATCAGGAAATCCTACTGACTTTCCTTCAAAATAGGCCCAGAATAAGCCCATCTCCCATCTTCCACCGTGGTCTAAACCACTGCCTTCTCTGAGCTGGATGACTGTGATAGCCCCTTAGCCTGGTTCCCTGCTTCCATCATGGACTCCCATGGTCTAGCCTCAATACAGCACCCCGAGTGACCCTTTTATATAGACTCAGTCATGTACACCCTCATCTCTTAAAACCCCAAAGTCTCCAGTTTCCTGCAGAGAAAAAGTCAAAAGCCTTTCAAGGGCCCTCAGGGTCTCTGTGGTGAGGTCCCTTTTACCCCCTGTTTTCATCTCCCCCCACCCTCCCCTTGCCCTCTCCACCCCAACCACCCTGGGCGTCATGTTCCTGGAATGGCCAGACACACCCCCAATGGAGGCCTTTGCACTGGCTGTTCCTCTGCCTGGCTCACTTTCCCCCAGATACTCATTCCCACGGCTCCTTCAAATCTTTCCTCGAATGCCACCTCCTCAGGCCGGCCTGCCCAAATCCTAATTTATCCTCTTGTAGTGTCTTTTTCAAATCTCTTTTATGGTATTTGTTACATCACTGTAATGATCCATTTATAGATGTCTTCTTCTCCTCTAGAGTGTGAGTATCTATCTGCCTCTGGTTGTGCAATCTGTGCATGGGACAGAGGTGTCTGGCTAGAGGGACAAGTGGGGGCTAAAATTCTGGCCAGGGCTCTGCTGGTCAGTAGTTGTGCCTTTATCTGGAGTCACATCAGCTCAGAAGGTGAAGCACCTTTTTGCAATTTGCACAAAAGCTCCTTGTGTTCCAGCAAAGCCGTATGTCCTTGTATTTGATGAATGACTAAATGCCTACTCTTTAGATGGGCAGCACTATCACCGTACCGAAATGTAGTTATCCAGAAGGGAGGAATCACATCTATTTATTTCATTTTTCATCATCCCTAGTAAAATACAAGAAGCCAATACATCAAGCAAGACCCAGGCAGAATTGTGTGTGTGTGTTGGGGGGTGTAATATCTCCTCTCCCAGACCTTTCCCTTAGTTTCCTTTATTATTATTATTACTATTATTACATTTAAGAGTAATAGAAGAAACAATGGATTTGAATTCAGGAAACCTAAAATCTGCACCTTAGTTTTCTTCTATCTAAATGGAAATCTTGGGGCATCTGGGTGGCTCAGTTGGTTAAGCGTCTGCCTTCGGCTCAGGTCATGATCTCAGGGTCCTGGGATTGAGGCCCCATGTTGTGTTCCCTGCTCAGCGGGAAGTCTGGTTGTCCCTCTCCCTCTGCCCTCCCCCGTCTCATGCTCTCTCTCTTTCTCAAATAAATACATAAAATCTTTAAAAAATTTAAAAAAAGAGGAAATCCTGTAGATCTCAATGGGTTGGGGTAAGGACAAAACAATACAGTATATGTGAAAAGGTGTTGCACACCATAAATTCATACAGATGTTAAGGGTTATTACTATCATTCCTCGATTGCTTAAGCTGTATTCAGACGCATTTTCTAGTTCAATTAATGTGTAAGACTTGCTCTGACAATGTTGATTCGAATGATAACAACACAACATGCTGGAAACATTTCTGGAAAACACCCAGAGGCATCTCTTTGAATTATTCATTTTCCAACAGGTTTTTATAGGTTTTGTAACATAATTTCAAATGGCCTAAACCTACATGCTAAAGGGCATTCCACTTAGCATCTGTGCTTCTTAATCTGCATGTGTATTTACTTCTCTTTCTGTTGCTTAGTGGTTGGCTAAAGGGATGTTTTCAAACAGATTCTCCTTGATGAAGCCATTTGGCTCATTAATGAGACTATGCCCCACATCACACTTTTTCTAACCAAGTGTATGCTCGTGGGGCGGGAGAATCCTTCCAATGTCCTTTCAAGTCCTTGTGGGAGTATAGCCCTGAAAATTTTGTGAAAAAGGGCGGAAAACCAGGGCTGATAGGTACAGTGGAAAGTAGATGGTAGAGGCATCAACATCAAGTCTTTGTATTTCCCTGTAATATTTCTGACTGTAGTTTCCAAGAAATATATAGTATGAGACATATAGAGAAGATGAGGTGCATAGCACAATCTCAAGGGCAAGAACAAAGTCAAAATAGGAACACCAGAAAATTGCAGCAGTAAGGCCATGGATACCGGGAGGGGGCTGGAGTTATTCAACTATTGGAATGATCCAGGCCTGGGTTCAAATCCCTGGTTCTACCAGTTACTTCTCTGCATTAGCCTGGGTTTCTTGTCAGTAAAATGTGGCTACAGTATTCATTCCATAGCACTAGCAGAAGGATCAAATAAAGAATATACTTTCAGAAAATTGCCTTGCAAACAATAAGTTAACTCCACGGTTGCCATGATTATAATTATTATATCAATAGTAATTGATGTCTTAACTGGCAGTTTCTAAACACCGTAAATGTAAATAAAGCAGTCATGGTGGTTAAGAGTTTGGGAAGCCAGTTGACCCGAGTTCGAACCCAGCTCTGCCACTTACCAGCTGTGTGAACTTAGACATGTATCTCAACCTCCCAAAGCCTCAGTATCTTCCTCCGTAAAACAGGAATAAAATCAATATCTACTTCATATGTTTTCTAGAGACCAGAATTACATAATGAAAGCAAAGAACATGGATACTGGACACCTCATTGGGCCAAGAGTCCTCAATTATTTCGTGTTCTTTCCCATGCTTTGAAGTTGTTACTGCCAAGAAGGGAGAACATGAGGATTCTGGCTGTGGGACACGGGGGAAGTCCCAAGACTGAGTGCCACCTTAAGCCACTGCCATGGACCTGGAGTTCTTTCTAGGAGGTGGCTCATGGGGCTTAGGGGTTTCCCAGGACCATCATGAAGTCAGGACACAGTGCCTCTGCCAGAAGGAGCTGACAGGGCAGGAGAAAGCATCATAGCTAAACTTTCGGAGTCAAACAATTCAATTCCTACATCTACTCCTTAGATCTGTGGGACCTTTGGCAAATTACTTAACTTTTCTGAGCCTCAGCTTTACTTATAAAATACAGATAAGACATCTGGTAAGACCTAGACGGAATTGTGAAGGCCTGTTTTCCCAGGCCATTCCCTTAATTGCCTATATTATTATTGTTCCATAGAGTTGATATAAGGATTAAATGAGATAAAAAATGTAAAAATGTGCCGGGCTAGGAAAATGGAAACTATTTTTATTACACCAGCAAAAATCATTTAATCATACATTTTGGGTAACCAGTTACTGAGTACTCCCTCTATGTCAGATACCATGCCAGGTACTATGAGACCACTTCTGATTTGTTCAATGAGTTTTTGAGTATTTTCTGTGTGCTAGACATCATCCTAGGTGCTTACCCATCAAAACCTTCAGAAGTCTAGATAAAACACCCCTCAAGACTGTTCAATTCTACTACTCTGTGAGGCTCCAGGTTGTGGACCAGTTTTTCTTAATTCGTGCATCAAACATGATGCCAAGAATTTTGTGAACAACTGAAAATATAAAGAGGAATAAGACTCGGCCCTACCCAGCAGAGGTTTCCAGCCAGGTAGGGCCACTTTGACACTTCTGTCTTCTCATTTCTTTCTTTTTTTGAATGTCACCTGTGGTTGACTTCTCTTTTGTTATGTACTCAATGGTTATAACATTTAATTAATTGAATAGACATGCATTGTGTTTCTGCTATGTCCAGGTCATTGTAGGTTTTGCTTGGAACATCATAAAGAAATAAGATATAGTCCCTAACTCAAGGAAGTTCTGATTTAGTGATGGAGATAAAGTTCCCATGAGAAGTCAGATAATAATCATGTAATAGTGTTTTGCTGAACAAAATGAATGCCTGACTGAAATGATGACTTTGAGCAAGTATCATGGTTAAGAAGCAGGGACTTTATAGGCAGATGGACCTGACTTCAAGGCCTGGCTCTGCTTTTAACTAAGTCTTGACTTTGCCAAGTCACTTAATCTCTCTGAAAGTTCTATCTGTTTTAAAATAGGACAAGGCATTGTGAGCATTGACTGAGTCAATGCTCGTAAATGCTCAGCACAATCCCTGGCACAGAAAAGCTAGACTTTTAGCCACATCATCTGAATTAATGGTATCATTATCATCCTCACTCACAAACCCTCACTACCCTGGGTGTGTGGGTGTGCATGTATGTCTGTGCCCATTGTGTGCACATGGTTAGACATTTTACTTGTCACCCCTGATCCAATCTGATCAGAGAAATTCATTCAACCATTCATTGAATGAATAGTCACTGAACGCCCACTAAAAGTCAGTCAGTGTCCTGGACACTGGAATCTAGCAGTGAGCAATCAACCCTAAAAGTCAAGGTCTCTGCCCTCATGGAGCTTATCTTATCGTAGAACAGCCAGACGATACATATAAAACATCAACCGTGATGGCAGGTAGTGATAAAATAATATGCTGTGAAGGAAGAGGACTAAGCATCTTCTCTCTTGCTGCAACACAAAGACTATTTTATTTCTGGTCTTATCTCCCCATATCCAGACCAGTAAGTGAGTGACCCCTTGTTCAGGTCACCCCTCTCTCTTCACATCTCAGCCTCTGAGTCAGCAGGACACTCCTCAGAAGACACTCCTGTCATCAGCAGGAGCATGTCTGGTCTCCTACAACTAGGAAATGGGAGGCCAGGAGATAAAAGGCCAAGCCCGAGAGAGTAGCTGGACTTTGCAATCACGTTAGAAGTAAATAATTATGGGTGCTCCAGTTTGATCTGATTATTGGTCCAGACACGTGGCGTGAGTGGCTAGTGGCCAGTAGGGAACAGCTGCTTTTGCTGTGACTGGTCCCTTCAGTGAGAGCAGGAAG
Source organism: Callorhinus ursinus (assembly GCF_003265705.2). NCBI lineage: Eukaryota > Metazoa > Chordata > Mammalia > Carnivora > Otariidae > Callorhinus > Callorhinus ursinus. The sequence goes on from NW_027397076.1 coordinate 4,595,257, forward strand.
AAGTCTAGTTAGCCTGATTTATTGAACTATTTAACATCCACTGGATGTTCTTTATTTTACCGTTATTTATGACTTGCTGAGTCCTGGCAGTAAGCTTTGGATGAAATAAGGTGCAGGTGGAAGGCATGGCCTGGGGCTGAGGGGGTTTCCATGTAAGGACGGGACAAAGCAAAGCTTCCACGGCTCTCACGAAGCACGTGGGCTGAGAAGGTGGTGACATCTCCAAGGTGTGAGTCTAGCCCGTTCCCCATTTCCCGGATTCCTTTCACACCTCCGACGTGCTCCCCGCCTCCTGGGCCTTCCCTCCCTCTCTTCACAGACACTCCCCCCACCACAGGCAGGCCTTCGTGGTAGCAAATGAACCTCCCGTCAAACCCACCCAAATATCTCTGGGATTTGGTTTGCAGCCCTGGCACCGCATGTGATGTTTATAAAAGTTGGGAGGAAAGAGAGATTGGAGAGGGGAGGCACGAGGAGGAGACAGAGACGCACACACAGACGCCATTTTACTCCCGTGAAGAGGAGCAGATGTTTCCCATGTTATATTTTCCGTGTCTGGAGTGGCCAGAGATGTGGGGGCATCATCCCTGGCTGCTCCCCGGGCTCGAGGTGGGGGGTCTGACCAGAAGCCTGAGGTGGCCCCGCAGCATTTCCCCCGCTTCAGTCACGCACGGGGCCCTGATGGGACCGTGCGCTGTTTACACTCACAGCCAGGGAGCCGCTGGGGAAAGAAGCTCCCCGACCGCCAAGCTGCCTCACGTTGGCTCCGGAAACTTCCGCCTGGATGGCCACCCTGGTTGACCCCAGCCCATCCCCTGCCTGACCCCAGCTTGCCCACTCAGGGCAGCCTTGGAAACCTTTCTGTCCTCACTCAGCCTGGACCAGCGTGTCTCCTCCGCCGGGGCTGCCCTGGGCTGGGCGGCCCTTTGAGTGTGCTTCGTTCCCCCACAGACGCCTCCGGGCCATACTGGGAGCTCAGCTAGACCCTCCGGAGTCCGTATGCACACGAAATGCCACAGACTAAACACTGAGTCACCGCTTGCTCGCTGCCCTCCCCGAAGCTCTGGTTTCAGAGGGAGGACCTGAGGGCTTCACTGAGAGAAATAGTCTCCCCCCTTCGCTTGCTGGGTGGTTTTAAGGTGCGGCAGCGGCAAGATTGCTGGGAAAGTTGTGGGTGGGCCAAGGGCCAAGCACAGTGGAGGTATCACTGGGTCAGCACTTCGTGGGAGCACCAACCCCGGCCTCCCGCTCTCGCCCCCACCCCTCGGGCTCCCCGCAGACTGCAGCCAGGAGCCGTGGCTTCTAATACGACCACCACCTTCTGCTTACAGAATGCGAACAAAGCAGCAATGATGCCACCGGATCCTCTCCACAGCCCTGTAGGAAGGCGAGGAAGGGCCCTCCCATTTTGCAGAAGAAGAAATAGGGCTCCAAGAGGACAGAGGACTTGCAAGGGAGCTGTGACTGGAGAGGGCTGGGGACCGGTCTCGGGGCCAGGTCTCCCGGCCCAGGACTCTCATCCCAGCAGGCGGCTGCAGGAAACAGCTGGTTTCCATAATGACAAAAGATGGACTGGGAAATTCAATGTTGGATTCTTAGGGAAAAAGGAAACTGACCTCCCACAGCGAAGCGATCGAGGCGTGGCTCACGGGCCAACTGGGCATTAGTTCAGTGGCCTATGCAGCGACCCGAGCCTCCATGTTCCACAGGCGGGGAAGAGTACAGCAGGATCCACTGGCTCTTTGGATCTTGACCTAGTGGCTGGAACCCTGGGAATTTGCTTAGCTTGCTTATCAGGGGCTGGCTCACCCTGAGCCCCCTGGTGAACCTGAATGCTTGGCATGGCCGTCTGAAGATTTGGGTTGATCTGTTTATGGATGGGTGGGAGGTCTGGTCATTTTGTATCTTAGACAGTTAAGGGTCACGATCAGTCACTGTTAAGGCATTTCCAAGAACAGCCCATCGGAGAAATCCACGTTGAGGTTGATGAGCAGCAAATTCTTGTCCACTCCATGCGTCAGTATTGCTTAGCAGCCCGTGCTGTCTCTGTTTCGTCTGCTCCATATGGATGGACCTGTTAATGGCTAGAAGGAGGGTAGGAGTAGAGAAGGAGTGGAAGGGAAAAGCAGCACTTTATAATTTAGCCTGATGTCCATCTCTGGCTCCTTTTTAGAATGCAAAATCCAAAAGCTGGAGGATTCTCTTCTGTCTGCTTTTCGAATCTTAGAAAAGCATCCAATTAACATCAGGGACCTCCAGCTTACTTTCACCCAAAGAGCCATTTCCTCGGGAGTAGAAGTTAATAAAAAGACTCTGACTCAGGCAATGTTCTTAAATATTTTTGACCATGACCCACACATTCATGTAAAGGTGACTGAAACAAAAGTTTTACAAAGCAATATTTATCCTTACTTTTGCAATAAATTCTGGTATGTTCTCTTCTGCTGTATTTTATATTACTAAAAAAAAAAAAGATCTGGTTGGACTACTAATGCATGATTGGAAAAACTCTGTTATAGAGGTCTTTGTAAACGGTCTCAACAGCTTCTCATATAATGGCTTCATTAATTAGTCAGTCCCAGGCCCAGGCCCCTGGACCCCACAGACGATGCTAGTTATGGTCAGCTGCTCATTGCTGCTCACCCACACGGAGTAGGATGATGATAGGGAGCAAGGTTTCAAATCCTCAGATTGTTACCAGAAAAATGACTTCACAATAAGGAACTGTGAGCTAAAAATGATGGTGGTGGGGGGGAGTATCAAAGGACAAATGAGAATGAACAATTTAACTTCTTTTTTCCTGCCTCCTGGTGTTTGTTCATGCTGTTCCTTCCTACTGAAACACTTTCCAGTTCTGCTTCTGTCCAAACTCTGCCGGTCCCTCAAGGATCACCTCTTCTAGGAAGTCTTCCCTGACTACCTTTCCCTGCTTGGAGCTTGCAGACATTTGACTACCACTTATTTGATGCATCATCATGCGTTGCCAGCTGAGTTGGAATACCTTAATATCTCGTGATTGATTTCTTTTAGATCAATATCTGCCCCACTTCATGTACTACCTGGGAACCATGTCTGTGAAGTGGTCTTCTGTGCCCTGGTCCTAGTAGAGCGAACTAGGGTGTTGGCACTTGGCCAAAGCAAGGCACTCTTGCTCTTGGGCCCTGGAACATAGCCCTGTGTCTTTATTCTTTATAATCTATTCCTAAGGTGACCATATGTCCTATTGCTTGGCCAGTCCTGGTTTATGCCTATCATCCAAGCATAAATGTTTCTAGTATCCCATTTGCTCTTTAAGTGTACTGGTTTTGATGATATACTCAACTTACACCAGCTAGAGTTGGCTTCTGTTACTTCCTATTGTACATTTATAATATCTGTAGCTTATAAAGCAATTTCACCTACATCAGCTCCTTCTCTTTTCAAATTAATGATTTTCCCCTTAGAACTGCTCCTTCTTCTGTGTGCCACCACTAATTCCCTGTCTTCTTTAGCCAGAGACCTGGGAGTTAGCCTAGACCCTTCCTTCTCCTCCACCTCATGAATCCATTCATTCATTCCTTAAAAAAAAACTTGAGCATCCATCAAGGACCAAGCACCGTGCTAGTTGCTGGGCATATAGATGGTGAATGAAACAGAGTCTTTGTCTTCTTTCAATTTATATGCTGGCTCAAGAAACACCCACAAATATATAGTTTCAAGTTGTGATAAGCATGGCAAAGGGAAAGAACAGACTCTCTGAGAGAGTAGAAGGGGGGAGGGGTGGGGGGGCCTACTTTGTTTCAGGGGCCCAGGAAGGCCTTTCTGAGGAAGGAACATTTGAGCTCAGATCCCAAGGTTCAGAAAGAGCCGGTAGCAAGGGTTGAATGGAGTTTTCACATTATAGGTTGATCACTCTGAAAGCCATATGGATAAGGGGCAGGGATGGAAGCAGGGAGACCAATTAAGAGGTGATTACAGTTGTCCAGACAAGAGCTGATGGTGGTCTACACTAGGAGTAGTGGAGATAAATACAAGGGGACAGATTGGGCAAGTATTCTGGAGGTGAAAATTAACAGGATTTGGCAGTGGATTGGATGTGGTAGGGGGAAGAGGCTGGTGGTGAGGGGAAGGGAGGTGTCCACAGGGTGACTTCAGCACAACACTGGACGGTGGAACCAATTATCGAGATGGGGAGAAGATGAGACTATTTGATGGTGGTCGTGGTGGGTGGATCAAGACATCAGTTTGGAATGCATTTAGTTGGAGGTGTTGGTGAAAATTCCAGATGCCTATTTCAAGTTTGTGACCATGTGCAGGACTTTTCACTCAGAGGGATGGACCCTGTGCTTGGTTTAATACTCTCCTATTGCAATTCTTAATAAATTCTTAATAATTAAGTGAAGATGGATTGGACAACAGAACACGTGTTCAAGCAGAAGAAGTACACCCAGTATGTATGTCTGTCATTCCTCACTACCCCACTCACATATAGTAGTTGTCACATCCCCAAGCACAAATTTTAGTAGATTCATGACGTGTAGGAGTTCAGTGAGACTCAAAGTGAGTATAAGGTAAACATGTTACATCTATGATTGGCCAAGTGAGGGCACTGACAACCCCAAGAAGCCATGCCTCCATTTAAAACAACTTTCTTAGAACATAGAAAGAGGGTAATGGTGTTCTAAGAAACACAAACAAGGAATCCTATCATAGCCTTACATAGGCTGAAAATGTAGGTATTTTCCTTTCCTTTCATTCCTTCCTTACTCATCATTCTGGTTAGAATGTGGATGAATTAAGAGATGAAACAACTGAGTTAGTTGGGTTCAGCATTTCCACTGTTCTGGTAAAAACGAAATCCATATGCATGTACGAGCCAGGAAACAAGAATTGTGCGCTTTTGGTGATTCTGCACAGGAGTTAAATGCATTTAACTTTGCATTTAAAACCGACATTGCACAATATGAAGGTGAATAGTAAAATTCATGCTACTAATTTAAAATTTTAATTTTTCTTTACTTAGAATGACAATAAATAGCAAATGAAAAGTCATAAGACAGACTGTGGAAGAAGAGGAAAAAACAACGACATTTTAGTACCTTTGATGGCACTTTTCTTCCTGCATTTTGAACAGGATCCCACATATTTATTTTATACTGGGCCCTGCATTTTATGGAGCTGGCCTTGGGTAGTGCATCAGGGAAATGGGTCAAGAGCCCCACATCAGCAAATTCTGTTGGTTCTACCAGTTTAATATCTTTTCATCTGTCCTGTGAGACTTATTAGCCTGGCAGTCTCTTCATTATCTTGCCTTCCTTCATATCCCTCAATTCCATCACTCTGTGAGACACCCACCTCCCATTCTTTAAGGAGGGTTGGCGTGTCTAGGATAAAGCAGAGCAGAGATACTGTACAGGGAATGGCTTAAAAAAGAGAGAACTGTAGAACCAAGGAGAGACAAGAGAGGTAGATGACAGGTGGAGGGGAGACCCCATGTGGGATGGAGACCTAGGAGTCACTCCCAAGACCCAAGAGGCCTTGTCCTTTTTATGGTAGGAAGAGATAAGCCCTAATTGATTCCTGATGTTGAGGCAGAACGACCCATGAAATGCTACTTTTCTAGGAAAACAGTAAGGCCAATTCTCTCCCTACATTGTTTTCCCAGGTGGTAAGTAGGGACACACTCTATAGGGCTGTACCACCCAGTGTCCATTTGAGGGGCTCATGTCCAGGATAATGTCTGGATGTTCCTGCACCCATTCTACTCTAGGCCTGGGCAACTGTCCAACCTCCACAGATCCTACCATCTCTCCCTAGTTACTACATTGTCAGCCAAGTCATGCCAATGCGTAAAGGAAGATCCCACTGTGAGCTTCCCAGAGTGTGAGGGACCCTGTGGAGGCAGAAATAACACCAATGTAAGAGTCTCTGTGAGAGCTGAGCCATTTCTCAGTTCTGGGACTTCCAGGAAGACCACATTACCCAGCCTCCTTTGCAGTTACATTGGGTCCATGTGACTGGATTCTGGTCAATGGGATCAGAATAGGAGTGATTTGATGGTGTGAAATGGATGTTATGATGCCTTATGTTCTGGGTGGAAAGTCAGACTTATGCAATTTATGCAAGCTCAGCAGGTGGTTCTTTTATCAATGCTTCCTTGGGAGATATCAGGGAAGGTGAGCTGTGGAAAGCAATTAATCTAGTGGGGGAAGATGGACATTTCCTGTTAAAAAAATAAAGATAATTATAATTAAGAAAAAAGATGGACATTTCATGAGAACTTCCTTTTTTTTAAGATTTTATTTACTTGAGAGAGAGAGAGAGAGAGAATGAGTATGAGCAGGGGGGAGAGCCAGAGGGAGAAGAAGACTCCTCACTGAGCAAGGAGCCTGACACAGGGCTTGATCCTAGGACCCCAGCATCATGACCTCAGCTCGAAGGCTTAACAGACTGAGCCACCCAGGCACCCCTCATGGCAGCTTTCTTAAGAGCATATAAGATACTTATGGTAAATTGTTAACAGTAATGGCCCCAGATGAATTCCTCCTTCTGGTGTGGTTCCCTTCTACCCTGATGACCATGTGACTTGATGTGGCCATTGGGATGTCAGCAATCATGATGTAAGCAGAGGATTGCTCTCATGGAACACAGCCTTCCCAGCTGTCCCTGTGAGCACAATCCACAGCCAAGCCACCAGGTAACTGTAGCTGTGTAAGTGAGCCCAAGTGAAACTAGTTGAAGAACCACCCAGCCAACCCACAGAATTGTGGCACTAAAACTGTTGTTTTAAATCATGGAGCTCTGGGGCAGTAGATAGCCAATACAATGTCTCATTCATGTTTGTTTCCCCAGAACCTACTCTACTGCCTGACATATTTCTGCCCTCCATGTATTTTTATTGACATAAACTTTATCTTCCCAACAACACTGTCAGGTAAGTATTACTACCATTTTCTATTTATTTTTAATAATAAGAGTCACAGAAATTCTTATCCCAACCCCACATGCTGAGAGAACTGTCTGATTATTTTATAGATATAATTGAGGGTCGGGAAGATGAAGAAACTTGCATCTGGTCACCCCAGCCGACTTTGATCACCTATATTATATGCCCCTTTACTGAATAAAGAATTGAAAGTCTTTGCTACTCTTTGAGTGCTTACTCTGTGCTGAGGGCTAAGTGTTTTAGTTATACTGTATCACTTTCATCTTTCCAAAACCACACGGAGTGGGCACTATTAGCCTCTCATTTTAGAAAAGGAGATACTGAGGATCAAGAAGGAAATGAGACTGGCTCCCCAGAGCTGGCTAGTGGCAGCCCTGAGCTCTAAACCCGGGTCTATCCGACTCCTCTCTCTTTTGCTCTTCACGATTTCACTTGATGTGGAGTCACAGTTCACATGGAGATTAGGTTCCAAAGTCAGTGCATGGAACAAAATTCACGTACTGTGAAAGGAACTCTTGAAAATCTTCCAAATCTCCTTTGAAGTGAAGTGTATATACTACTTTACTGAGTAATAGATATGTAGAACTGTATAATATATTTCAGGGCTGTATCATGTTTAAAAAATGGCTTTCAACACAAGAATCACACTGTGGCAGAGTCTGGCTGGATGCTCACAAATTCCATTGCTTTTCTTCTGGGACTCACAGAAGACTCCATTTCCTAGCCTTCTGCAGTTAAATTGGGCCATGTGACTGAGTTCTAGCCAATAGAAGATAGACAGGAGTGATCTATGTCATTGCTAGGGTTAGATCTTAAATACTTCTGTCGTTCTTTAGTCTAGGAGTTGGCAAACCATGGCCCAGAGCCAATCTGGCCTGCTGCCTGTTTTTGTAAATAAAGTTTTATTGGAACATAGCTACACTCATTTGTTTATACATTGCCTCTGGCTGCTTTCATGCTATAACAGCAGACACAAGTAGTTGTGACAGAGACCACATGGCCTGCAAAACCTAAAATATTTACCAAAAGGTTATCCAATGGGAAAAAGACAGTCTCTTCAACAAATGATGTTGGGAAAACTGGTCAGCTACATGCAAAAGAATGAAAATAGGCCCCTTTCTTACACCATACACAAAAATAAATTCAAAATGGATTAAACACCTAAATATGAAACCTGAAACCATAAAAACCCTAGAAGAGAACACAGGTGGTAAGTTCTCTAACATTGGCCCATAGCAACCTTTTTCTAGATATGTCTCCTGAGGCAAGGGAAATAGAGGCAAAAATAAACTAAACTATTGGGACTACATCAAAATAAAAATCTGCACAGTGAAGGAAACAATCAACAAAACTAAAAGGCAACCTACTGAATGGGATGAGATATTTGCAAATGACATATCCGATAAAGGGTTAGTATCCAAAATATATAAAGAACTTGTACAACTCAACACCCAAACCCCAAATAATTCAAATAAAAAAAAGAGCAGAAGAAATGAACAGACATTTCTCCAAAGAACACATCCAGATGGCCAACAGACACATGAAAAGATGCTCATGATCACTCATCATCAGGGAACTGCAAATCAAAACTACAATGAAATATCACAGCACACCTGTCAGAATGATTAAAATCAAACACAAGAAACAACAAGCGTTAGCAAGGATGTGGAGAAAAAGGAACCCTTTTGCCCTATAGGTGGGAATGCAAACTGGTGCAGCCACCGTGGAAAACAGTATGGAGATTCCTCGAAAAGTTAAAAATAAAACTACCCTATGATCCAGTAATCATGCTACTGGGTATTTACCCCCAAAATACAAAGACACTAATTCAGGGGGATATATACTGGAATACTATTCAGCCGTAAAAAAGAATGAAATCCTGCCATTTGCAATGGCACACATGGAGCTGGAGAATACAATGCTAAGTGAAATAAGTCAGTCAGAGAAAGACAAACATATGATTTCACTCATATGTGGAATTTAGCAAAAGAAATGAGCAAGAGAAAAAAGAGAGAGAGAGAGAGAAACCAAGAAATAGACAAGTATAGAGAACCAACTGCTGGTTAACCAGAGGGGAGATGGTTGGCGGGGGGGTGCTGGGGGAAACAGGTGATGTGGATTAAGGAGTGCAATTACTGTGATGAGCACCTGATATTGTATGGAAACATTGAATCACTATATTGTACACCTGACACTCATATAACACTGCATGGTAACTATACTGGAATTAAAAATTTAAAAACCGGAAAGGGAAAAATCTGGGGCAAAAAGCATTTACCAAAAGTTTGCTGACCTCTGCTCTAGTCCTCTCATGGTGGTGGTTGCTCTGAGGCACCACCCAGTTCTCCCATTAGCAATGAAAACTTAATTCCTCAGCTGCTGGGAGTGCTGCTGGAAGGTGGTCCTCATCTGCATTCACTGACAACACAGAGGTTTAACAGCATAGCCACCTTGCCCCAACTCAGGACAGCTCTGAGAGGCCACCTGGCTCCAGAATTTTCTACTGGGCTCATGGAGACTATTTTTGGGCCTCATTGCAACTCACCTTCTCCCCCCACCCAGTCTGGCATCCTGGCTTCCCTTCCAACAAGTGTTGATCCCAGGAACCCTTCCTGATAAACATCCTGAATTCTAATCTCTATCTCAGAGTCTGCTTCTGGGGAGTCCAGCCAGCAGCATCATCCCCTTCTGGAGTGTTGAATATGGCAGTGTCAGGATAGCAGGCGCTGGGTCCTTGCATCACTGCTTAGAGGACCGTCACTAAGGGGCACCCTCAGACACACTTCCCCCTGTGACAGTGGGCAAGCCATGTGCCTCTATTGTGTGATGCCTCTTAGACATAGTATTGTTCATTACAGCAGCCAGCTCTACTTATTTGGACAAATGTATTCAGCAAGGTAAGGTTCAATGGGATGAGAGGTCTGTGAACACTGAGACCACAGATGACACACACCCTCTCTAAGTCACCTCTCGGAGCAGCTGCCCTGTGAGTCGGATGGAAGAAGGTCCAGTCACTCACATCCGTGATACATTGTTCTCTTTTGATCTCTCTTTCCTTTCTCATCAAGCACATCTAGCAGAATTCTTCAAAGTTAAATGTAGGCATGATGTGACTGCACTTCCAGCCCTGTTGGGGCTCCACCATCAAAGCATCTCTGAACAGCCTGCATTCTGCAACGGTTGAAGAATGAGTAGTGTGCGGATGGCTGAGAGGTGGATAAGTGGGAGATCAGATCAAGCCCAGATGTCAGTCAGTCTCTCCCGACCCAAGCTGGAGGCTGGGACAGAGCTCAGAGGAAGAGTCTCCAGCGGGGGTTCCCAGGAGCTGAACACAGACAGTCCCACTGATGACTGCCCACCAGGCGTGGCTCCACTGCAGGAGTGTCTGCAGAGGCAGCTGGAGCCCAACGTGGTCTTTTGTCTCCCCTCTCTCTGAAGTCATCCTAGGACACAGGTGTGCATCCCCCACAGCCAGCCGACAGAGAAGATGAATCAGCTTCCCTGAAAGACGTGCCCCAGAGCAGTCTGTCAGCTGAAACTTGTCTGAAGGAGCACGGTTCCCTCCTGACCACAGCTAATGAAAATTGTGGCTTGCCTGAGGAAGAATCTGTGCTATTCTTTAAAGGAACAATGCTAACCACAGATGTGCAGCATCTGGCATGTGGCAGGGATTTCCCTGAATGAGAACTGTAACTAGACCGGCCAGTTCATGAGATGTCTTTGGGTCCAGGCATGTATTTTCCTACCTTCAGCTCTGGAGTTGGGTTCTCAGAAGTTCAAGTGAAGTCCAAATGCCTGTTTCTATCACTTAGTATTTTTTCATTGTATGCTCCCCCTTATTTATCTTCTACGGCTCTTGATGAATAGGATTGAGATGCCCCAAAGCATGTGTCCCTGCTTCGAGGTCTTTGCTCCTGTCGTTCTCCATGTCCGCATCACCCCTCTTTGTTACGACTATCTCATCTGTGAGGACTCTTTCCACCGCAATTAAGTGAAGCCTGGTCCAACTTGCTTGAAGCAAAAAAGTACATTTATTGGGTAATGTAACTTAAAATCCGGGACCACTTGACTTCAAAGACAGGTATAGCTGGATCCAGGGGTTCAAATGATTTTTCCAGGACCTGGTCTTAGTCTCTTTCTTCAGGTCTAGACTGTTTTCTTTTACATTGGCTCCAGTTTCAGTTAGGCATGGGATGGGCTCTGGTCTTGTATGTTACCACATTAGCTCCTGCATGGAAAGAGATTGCATTTTTCCCAGTTATCCTGGGGATGGGCCTGATTAGACCACTTGAGACACATTCATGTTCACCTATGAACTAATCACTATAATCAAGGGGATGCCATCCCTATTATTGTCCAGGCCTGTATCCTTTGCTCACCCCTAAGGCTAGGGAGTTAGGTCTTTCCCCAAAGGAAATCAGGATTGTATCATGAGAATTGGGTTGAATGGATGTAGGACAAGGAAAATCAGTAGACACTCAATCCATAACTTGCTTCTCAAACTCAAGTTCATCCCAGACCACATTCCCCTCTCTTGCCCCTATAACACTTTTACAGTTGAATATGGGATTGTATCTACCTCCTCTGCTTTTCCCACTGGGACTAGAGGGCCTTCGTGGTAAAGAAGACATGGGGTGGGATGTGGGTAGGACATGGGGGCTAGAAATCACATTGTACCTCTTTTCCTTGTTTGAAACCCAGTGAAATCAAATGGAAACAAGGCAGCTTTGAATCAGGGGAATATAGTTACAATAGTTAAGAGTTTGGAACAGGGAAGAAATGGGCTTTAGTGACAAGGATAGGGTCCAATTCTACCTATATATATGAGTGCCCCTCCACCTCATGCTCCCCAGGAGGTGCCTCCAGGTTCAGATAGGACACGAAGATTTGCCATATTTTGGGGCCAGCCGAACACTTGTTGAGTCTGTGTGACTCATTGAGCTCTTGGTGGTCTGTGCTATATGCCTTCTATTTTTCTCATACCACCCTATGTGTCTAGTACTTTTGTGAGCAACTAATAATTACTTGACAGGTTTTTTTGTTGGGTTAAGTTGTAATATAGGTGCCAGTGCTTAGGCCTGGAAATCAAAGAGGTGTAGGTTGTAATCAAGTCTCTTGACCTTGGCCGAGCTAAGTAACCATACCGAGAGAGCAGAGAACAGGGTAACAGCTATTTTTGTCTGGTGCTTCTAGTTCACAATACTTACATTGCTGGCTTACTCACAGTAACCCTGTGAGATAATCCAAATGCTATGGGGTAAGCTTCAAGGTTAAGTCTAAGGCAAAAACTGGGTGTAATCAAAATTTCCTTGGAAACTCCTATAAATCATCCATAAAGTACAGTTTAAAAGGTTTTGCGATTACAACCAAATACTGGAATACTTGTGAATTATGCAGCTGGAGACAGTAACATACTGCCTGTTATTTAGCAAGAATACATTTCCCGAAGTGCAATATTAAAGTACAACCATTTACTCATTTAATGTAGCAAGTTGTTCGCAACCAGAAAGGGGGAGAAGAGCCGTTCCACATCTTTGGTTTTGAGACCATTCTGAGACACATGCGCATTGAGTGGATTGTCAAATAGAATCTTCTGGACTATTTAGGTAGTTGTTTTTATTTCTTCCTCTTTGTTCTTCACTAAGTGCAAATTGGTGGATTCATGTAAATTAAGTGTGTGATGCATTTCCCCAATCTCACTTGATTAAAAATGTTGATTATAGATTTAGAAAGTGTTAGGCATGAGGCTGGGCCCAGGGAATTCAATGGTGAAGAAAGTAGGTGTGATTTCTGGCCTAATGGAGGTTATAGTCTTTGCAGATTGCTTTGCACACACAAAGAAACCGAAGCTCAGAGAGGCAACTGCCAAAGATTGCTCAGCCAGTAAGGAGCAGGGCTGGGATCTGAACCCGGGTCTTCTGGCTTTAACCCTAAGATTCTCCCAACTACTCCCCACTGGCTTCCATGGTAACTGGAGTCACTTCTAAAGCCACAGTCAGAGTCCTGGAGTTCATTACAGAAGAAGCAGACCACTGGAGCTGGCCACTTGCCTTGGCAGTCAGGATCTGGAATTGAGTTCATACTTGGTGTTGAATCGTTCCCTCCAGAAATGGGATGGGTTGGAATGGAATGGTAATGAGGGCCCTGTTTGCTCCAGAGGGCCCACTCCCTATCCTGCCCCCCAGCCATAATGGTTGACCACCCTGCTTAAGCCCCCTATTGATTACAGTTGATTTCTTCTGATGCAAGTGGCTGAGCTGAAGGCAGTTACAGCTGAGCCATAGCCCCCCAAATTACTGCCTTCTGGACAAAATATGTGAGGCAGCTTTCCCAAGAGCCCTTTCCAAGGACAAGGAGGCTGATCCTAGACTTTTATCTCCCTTGTCTGATACCCAGTGTGCATACGTTCCTCCTTCATGTGTATCCCAAATGGCCTGAGAACCAGGGTGCCCCCTTTCTCAGAGTCCCAGGACACCCGTGAGCCTCTCAAGCCCCAGCCAAGGAGGAGCCTTGAGGATGCCACCAACAGGACCCCTCAAAAGACTGTGGTTAGCCCTGGATCTCAGTGTGCTGACCCAGACCACTGCAGGGGTTGTGGTGCCAGACCTGGGGCCCCTCCTTGACTGGCACAACCGTTTGGGTGAGTTAAAGAGCAGTCTTCATATATTGAAGGCAGTGGTGACTCCCCTCCCATCGCCTAAGCCAGGGCGGATTTGCTTCATCAACTCAGTTTCATTAAGGGGATGTCTACAGTGAGCGGAGGCTCAGGTTAGAATTAATTCTTTTCTATTGCTCCTGTCAGGAAGATAAAAATAGAGCATTTAGCTCAAGGAAAGTTGGCTTCTCACACAGACATGTATATTTACTCTTTGGAGAAATGTCACTAATGGTGTTTTAATAATGCTTTATGTGCCTAGAGACCAATAATAAGAAGAACTTACTATTTACCAAAGCAACTGCTAGTCCCTTAATGACGGGCTAAGTATCAACTACTGGCAGGATATGTAGTGGGTGAGTGCTGTGTAATTACCAAGCAAATTCATCATTATTTCTGTCTTATAAACCAGAATATGTGTTAAATAATACTTTGGGGCCACTGAAAGTAATTACCAAGCCCCATCTCTGTAAGAACATGTAATTATCCTACGGTTGCCCTGTGTTTACTAAGCAAATCTATGCAATTATTATCTAAAGCCCAAACCCTGCCCTCAGAGCCACAAAAGTGCACCCGAGGGCAGGTCTGTGCCCAGAGTAGAAGCAGTATGTGCACAGGGGTCAGGAAGGACTGGGGCCTCCGCTTCCCAAGTCCCAGCTCTGCCCTCATTCCGGGCGTCGGAAAAAGCCACAGGCAAGGCTTTATGAAACAAGTTGATTGTGTCTTCCCTTCTCCCCTGCTCTGGCCTCCCTGTGCTTCCAACCTTCCAGTCCCCCCAGGGTTCAGGTCGGCACTCCCGGGAAGCTCTCTCAAAGGCTCGCCTCCTGTCCGGAATTGGACTGGGCTCTGAGGACTGGAAGATCCAGAAGACATGTCCCCCACTTTTGAGGGCCCAGGTGGGAGAGGCAGACCGTTCTCAGAAATGGTAGGTCTGTGACACAGAGGCTGTGTAGCATGGAGGTCAGAGCCTGGGCTCTGGAGCCGGGCTGCCTGGCTTCGGTTGTGCTGTGGCAAAGTGGAGATCATCCGAGGGACCGTGTTAAAGATCGCTGTGTGAGTTCCAGCAGGAAAGTGCTGAGAACGGTGCCGGGCACACCCAGCGACATCTTCTGCACCAGTTTGCTCTTATTTGAACGTGGTAAACATGTGGGGGAATGCATGCCCTCGTGAAACAAAGCCTGCTCTGCTCCTACCCCAGAGAAGTGTTCTCTTCCTCCTCGGAGCTCACGGGGCATCCCATCTGGTCGTCTCTTATGGCAGCTAGCATTTTCTCCCAGGCACTGCGTTAACCAGGGTCAATCTCTGATCTCCCTCACTGAGCTCATTGAGTTCCAAGTTTAGTTTTTATTCATCATTGTGCCCCTAACACCGAGCACAAGGCCAGGAGTGGAGTAGGCACTCGTTACATGTTTGTTGAATGAATAGCAGTCACTCAATAAACACTTGTTTCAAAAAAAAAAAAAAAAAAAAAGAAAAGAAAAAGGAGCCCTTCAAAGTCCTATTGGACCACATGGCCAAGGCAGTGAGCCAAAACCACAGATTTTATTCTGTTTTCACTAATGTGGGTACATGTGGGGGAGTTGGATTTCGAAAGGATTGCAGAAGAGATTTCTTTATGACCCAGACTGGTGAACAAAAGCCTAATTAATTAAAAACAAAGAAACAAAGGCCTTGAGCATTAGGGCTTCTTTCTGCTCACTTGGTATTGATGAGCTGTTGTTTGACTGTGAAGCTGGGTCTCCAGGCAGGACCCTGTTCCTTCTTCCAGCCCCTCCCCCCCCAACCTGCGCAGACTCTGGTGAGCTGGGCAGAAGAAAGCAGTATTGTTAACTGCTTTTGTTCAGGAGGTCCCCCAGCTGGTCCTGGGTCACCACGCTTTACTGTTTACTTGTGTGTTCTTAAGCCACGGCCCTCCGTATTATCAGAAGATTAGGTTTTTCTTTCTTCATCACCCACATGCCCACATCCTCCATCCCTTTCATTCCTCAGTCTCAGACTCTCTCTGGGTGAATGTTAATTAGGCCGAACGCAAGCTGGAAGGTCAGCGGCCTGTGTCTTTTCTGTCAGGCACCCTCTCTCTGGCAGATTCTTACATTTGGTAGTAGGAACAATAAGTACGGTGGTATACTTACTATTTCAAAGAACTTGCCCATACATGATATCTTTTCATCTGACCTACACGTCCATGTAGTAGAATTTTATTATTCCCATTTTAGAGCTGAGAAACGTAAGGCCCAGGGGTGGTAAGTGATCTGCCCATCATCACAACCAGGAGACGGGAGAACTCAAAGACATACTTTCCACCTCCCAGCCCTGTGGCCTTTCTCATACACCATGGTAGCTGTGATGCTCTGAAAGACACAGGAAAGTCTGCATAATATCAACCAAATCATTTAAGATGATTTGTAGGATGATTTTAAGATGAAATGTAGCTATAGTCATAAGCATGTGACACTCATTGTCACTGCATTTGAGAACTCTCTGGATGATAGAGTCTGGTCATTTCTTGGGTTTGACAATAAAATAGATGAGGGTGAGCTGGAGGTCAATGAGAACTATGTTAACTGTAAAGCGAAATGTCCACCAAATGATTCACCAATTCCTGCCCATTCCACTCATACCAAAGAACATTCCAGGTTCAGGATGTGCTCATCTGGGCTGCTTGGGGCTGGGAAGAGGAAGCCCAAATATGATTCCTGTGCTCTTAAAGGAGCTTTCAGCTGCATCGCAGAAGCAAGATGCACAATAAATACCAGACAGAAAGAAAGGCTCATTCCCAATGATGGTTTAGAAAATACTGGTAAGGCACTTAGAAGTAAATGTGAGTATAACATACTGATTGGATTTCAAAGACTGAATACACAAAAAAGAAAATAAAGGAGCACAATATTTTTTTATCTTAATTACATGTTAAAATGATCTTTTGAATACATTGCATTAAGTAAAATATATTTTTAAAATGAAAAAGGAAAAGAAGTAAATGAGGTCTGATCTAGACCTGGAAGGATGGTTAGTGTTGGTATAGGGGACAAAGTTATGGCTTGACCAGTGAGCAAGAAACTCAAGCTTATAGGGCCTTGAGTTTATATAGACTGTGGTGGGGTAATAATGACAGCCATACACAAACAATAAACGTGTCCATTTATGGAACATGTACTGTACCTCAAGCCCTGTCCTAAGAGCTCTGCAGGGATTCACTCATATCATCTGCATGCTAACTCTAACCAGCAGATACTGGTACTATGACATAAAGGCTCAGAAAAGTTAAAGTACTTGCCTGATTTACCCAGCTAGTAAGCACTGGAAGCCAGGTAAAATGGCTCCAGAGCACAAATTCTTAAACACCGCCTAAGAGTTTAGAATAAGCATCAGTGGTCCACATAACCTAACCTTGCCAAACATGAGACAACCTGCCATTGTTCATTTATGAACTAATTCTCTAAATACATGCTACCCAGAGATCAGCTGGGGGCCCCACAGCCTAGTTTTATTGCATGGTGTCACCACCAATGGAACCTCGCTTTAACAACCAACATTTCTTAAAAGCTATGTCAGCCTCTACTGGCAAGAATATTGCAGGAGATCCAATTCATAAATCTCAGCACACTCAATGTCTCCCAAACTTCGTAGTGGCCCCCAAGCCCCTTTTTTCTTCAATACTTGTTCTCAGTGCTCCACCAAAACCTCTGCTGAAACCCAGGTCATGCAGCTCGTGGCTCGCTCCCCCTTCTTCCCATCTTTTGGGACGTCTGCTTTGCCAGTCTTCCTGATAGCTACTTCTCCAATGTAAGCATTCATTTGCTCCTGTTGCTTAAATTCTAACCACACCGATTTTCCTGGCCTGTATAAAAACTTCCAGGAACTCAACTGAAAAACCAGGAACTCAACCTTTAGAAAATAAGGGGAAGATGATAAATGACCCAGGTTAGAATTTTTTTTTTTTGATGAAAGAGAGTTCATGGGATGAGGGTAACTGTGAGCATTTGAGTGCATTTTCTTAAACTCTGTCTGCAGCACAAGTGTGTTGACTTCTGAGCCTGCTGCTAGATCCTGGGGTTAAAGACATGAGTGAGAGATGTCACTACCTGCACGGAGAGCCTCATGCAGTGGGAGAGACCCACAAAGAAGCAGACAGAGAGGCACTTTGAATCACCCCAGAAGTAGGCGTGAGGCCTGCAGCGAGCACACTGTGTGGGTTGGCAAGGTTTTATGCAGAAAGCGAGGCCAGGTTATTGAAGCCCAAATGGGAACACGATAGGACTGAAATTGGGATTCCCAGAGGAGAGATCCTAGTATTTGTCCAGAAGACTAAGGGACAACAGAATTTTCCACTTTTCCGGGAGGGGAGCACAAGCAGGTGCTCAACCCACATTTGTTAAATGAGTGAAAATGTGTTGGTGTTTGGGAATTTGCCTAATGCCCCACGGCTCTGACCCTAGCCCCTAAACCCAGGATCAAAATAGAATCTCGAGTCCACTTCTTGCCAGAAGCTCTTGCAGACCAGAGCAGGTGGCCCTGGTCCCCCCAGTGGTCACCCAACCTCTGGGCTTCCGTGTCCTCCTCTGTCAGGTTGACTTTCACACAGAACTCACCACAGGGTGACAAAGGCAGTAGTTGCCACCCGGGGATCACTCAGCTTCCTGTTATCGTTCTAGCAAGTACGCGGAGCCTGGAGTCCTTAGCACTTCCATGGCAGGCCAAAGGAAGACAGTTGTGGGGCAGAAATAAGAGGAATCTAGTGCGTCCACAACTGCAATTCCAGATCCTACCAGAATGCCTTGCAGATAGTCTCAATTAACATTTGCTGAATGTGAATACGCAGTTCCTACGGTATCTCTGTCTGTGGACATTTTGCTGTGTCTTCCCAATACTATTTTCCCCATTTTATAGATGAGGAAACTGAGACCCAGAAAGCAAAACAGTCGGGGCGAGCTCCTCCCACTCTCACGTGGCAGAGTGGGGCTTCATCCTCAGATGGATCTCTTTCCTCTGTCTCCCAGCCTCGTGCACCTGCGAGTGGTGAGCGTGGCGTGTCGCTCCTTGTCTGCTCACGTGTTGGCCACTCCACAAGCTGCACAGGGCAGTATGTTTATGAGCATTTATGAGCTGGGTCGGTTGTGTGGGATGTGATCTACACCATTATTATGGGAAGGTCTGAACTAACGGATGGAGTTCCGGGTGGATGTTGGAGAAGGGAAGAGGGTCAGCCCCTAGTTCCACCTCGGCTTTCTTTAAATCACATGGTCCTTTCCTTGTGGTTGGGTCTACCACTGGTTATGAAACAGCTCTGGTCCTCAAAGGCCAAATCTCTCACCTCCTTGGGGAGCATCTCTGACCTCTTCAGGTTGTTACGCATCTTTATCCTGAGCTTCCGTAGTACTTGTGCTCACTGCTCTTTTCCCCCTGGTGGTTTGGTGTTGTGATCACCAGCTTTCTTCTTTACCCTTCCTGATACATGGGAGAGCTCCTCACAGGCAGACTGGCTTGTTTACCTGGCTGTCTCTAGCACCTAGACAGTTCCTGGCATGACAAAGCAGGTGCTTAATGAATCAATGTTGGTTGAATGAATGAATGACTGTAGATAGCCAGAAGGCATCTTTCGCTCCTTGCTCTTCCTTTTCTCCCCACAAGGCTGTGTCAGAGATTCAGGAGGGGACCAAGGATGCTGGTGTGTATGTGTGTATACATGAGTGTGATAGGCATGTGTGCACTTAGACAATCCTGCCTTACAAAGGTAGCTCAAGATACCATGAAGAATGGAGTGGCCTCACAGCCCAACTTGATCTATTTGCCTTCTGAATATTTACTGCCCACACCACTGTCAGCACATAACATGTCCTCTCTCTATATAATGCCTCATTTGGGGGAGGAGATGGTACAATGGAGCTTTAAAGTAAATGATTGAAACAAAGTGTCCCATGAAGTTCTGGCTCATTCTTCATCTTCCTGACCTCCCTAAATGCATTTGTTGCAACATGTTTAAAGTTTGCCTCGAACTTTCCGTTTCAGCTATGAGTCCTGATGGCCCCAGCTCTCCCACACAGCGTCCAATCCCCATGAGAAGCACAAATATTCATCATTTCAGAGAACCACAGATATTTGCTTTTGCTTCACATTTTGGAAAAGCCATGCAGGATTAATCCTCATTCGGCCAACACACCTTTCTGAACATTGCTGCTGGGGAAGAGATGAAGTGGGAGCACAAGAAAGCAAAGCCCTTAGATTTCTTTCTTTGTTAAACTTGCCACTTTGTAGCAAAGCGGCTTCTTTGCAGTGGCTCTTCATAGACTGGGAACTCTACTGGCCAGAGGGTATTTCTTTCTCATTTTGTACCTCCAGCATCCAGCACAGTGTCAAAGAGCTGTAGCTTTGGGTGACGTGACTTGGTGCAGACAGAAACAGAAATGGTGGACCTGATAATAGGAGTGATAATCAGCAGTTCCATCAGCATCATCAAGGGAGGATGGGTTATTGAAGTCCCGTCTCAGGCCCAGCACTATTTTAAGCGTTTGATTTTTATTAACCTTTGTTTTCTTTGGCTGATGTAGCACATCACAACTTAATATCTTAAAATAACACAAATGTTTTGTAGGTCAGAAGACCAACAAGGGTCTCATTAAAATTAAGGTGTAGGCAGGGCTGCATTCCTTTCTAGAGGCTCTAGAGAAGACTCCATTCCTTTGCCTTCTTCAGCTTCCGGGGGCCAACCACATTCCTTGGGTCCTGGCCCCTTTCTCCATGCTCAAAGCCAGTGACCATATTTCTATAGTCACATCTCCTTCTGACTTTATGTCTCTGTCTCCCTCCTCCATGTTTAAGGACCCTTGTGATTACATTGGGGCCACTGAAGAATTCAGCATAATTTTCCTATCTTAAGGTCATTCGATTAGCAAACTTAATTCCATCTGAAAACTTAATCCCCTTTTGCTGTGTAAGATAACATCTTCACAGGTGTGGGGGATAAGCATAATGTCCTCCTTGGTGGTCATTATTCAACTCCACCTACCATGCCTTGAAAGTGGGCACCGTGATTATATCCATTTTACCAATGAAGAGATCAAGGTGCGTAGGGATGAAATAACTTGCCAAGGTCCAATAGCTAATTAGTGGCAAAATGGGATTGAGATACAAATGGTCTCAGTTCATGTGTGAATCACACTTTTAACCACAGCACCATACTGCTTCTTGGTAGTGTTAAGTAAAGCTTTTCATAGTGCTCGCTCTGTGTCAGGCCTGTGCTAAGTGTTTGTCTTCAACTAAAGCTGAGAAACCAAAATGAACACTCAAATAATGTGGGTCTGGTACATGCGTTATTTCATTATATTTCATCTTCTGAGTATGGAGTAGGTATGAAGTGGGTCTATTATTACAAATAAGGATATGGAATAGGTACTAATATCATGGAGTAGACAGTAGGTACTATTACTACATATAATAAAAATTGGGGGAGGTGTACGGTTCTCTAAGTTGACAAAGGCATAGGGTCATGGAACCACCACTACACTCAGGTAAAGAAGGGCACGTATTGCATGGAGCACTGGGTGTTATAAGCAAACGATGAATCATGGAACACTACATCAAAAACTAATGATGTAATGTATGGAGATTAACATAACACAATAAAATTAAAAAAATAGATGTAATAAAAAAATGAAATAAAATTCTAATCCCAGTGCCTCAAAAAAAAAAAAAAAAAAAAGAGCTTCAGAACCTCCCCGACTTCTCTCCTGCTGCTTTGCGATCAAACCCTCACCACCCCATGCTTGCCCCATCTCCTGTCCCCGGCAACCCCTGATCTGCGGTCCATCCCTCTAGTTTCACCTTTTACACAAAGTCATATAAATGGAACCAACTGCTCTTTGAGTCTAGCTTCCTTCCCTTAGCATAATGCATTCGAAGTTCATTTATATTGTGTGTATCAATAGTTCCTTTCAATCGCTCATTGTAATCCAGTGTATAGATTTGTTTATCCCTTCTCCAGTTGAAAGACACTTGAGTGCTTTCCAATTTCTGGCAAGTATAAATAAAATTACTATAAACATTCACATACAAGTTTTTTGTATGGATATATTTTATTGGATATATTTAATTTTTCTTGGGTAAGTGCCTAAGATTGAAATTGTGCCATATGGTAAGTGCGTGCCAAACCATTTTCCGAAGTGGTGGTACCATTGTACATTTCTACCCGCAGTAGGAACAAGTAGGTCGTCTAGTAGATTTTATTGTGGGAACGGTAGCTGCTCTCCTTGCCAGTACTTGCTATTGGCAGTTCAAAGAAAAAGTTAACCATTTTAATAGGTATGTATTGGTATCTCATTGCAGTTTTAATTTACCTTCCTCTAATGAGTAATGATGCTGAGCATCTTCTCATGTGCTTCTTTGTTATCTGCTTATGTATATCTTCTTTGATAAAGGGTCTGCTTAAATCTTTTGCCCATTTTTTTTTTATTGAGCTGTTTGTTTAATTGTTGAGTTTTGAGAGTTCTTTCTATGTTCTGAATCCAAGTCCATTGTTAGATGTCTGATTTGCAATTTTTTTCCCTCCTAATCTTTGGTTTTTCTTTTCATTCTTTAAACAATGCCTTTCAGAGAGTAAAAGTTCTTATTCTGATCAAGTCCATCTTATCCATTTTTCCTTTTATAAATTATGCCTTTGGTATCATTTCTAAGAACTCTGCCTAACTCAAGGTCACAAAGATTTCCTTCTAAGAATTTTCTGGTTTGACAGTTTGTATTTAAGGCTATAGTCCATCTTGAGTAAATTTCTAAAAGTAAAATATGAAGTATAGTTTGAGGTCCATTTTTGTTTGCATAGGAACATTAATTTTTCCAGCCTCATTTATTAAAAGGACTATTCTTTATTGAATTCTTTTTACAATTTTGCCCAAAACCAACTGATCATATTTGTCTTGGTCTGATTTCTGGATGCTTCATTCTATTCTTACGTGTTTAATTTTTCACTAATACCACACGTCCTAATTACTATAATTTTATGGTATGGCTTGATATCAGATAGTGTGGGATCTTCTCCTTTCTTCTTTTTCAAAACTATTTTGGCTATTATAGCTCCTTTTCCTTTTTGTAGAAAAGCTTTTTAGAAATAGTTTGTTGATACCTAAAAAAAGCCTGCTAGGATTTAAGTCAGTATTGTGTTGAATTAACTTGGAAAGAATGGGCATGCTAATAATATGGACTATTCTAACTTACAAAAACAGCTTTCCTGGCACACTCCTGAATTTAAATACCCCAGACAACCACCCTTGCCAAAGCACATCTATCTCTCTTGTCGCCTCTGTTCTCCTTGGCCCTTGTTCGGGCTCTCGTGTCATTCTGAAGGCTCTCACTTGGGCAGGATGACCAGGTGTGGAGAGACTTTCGGCCTCAGCCACATGCTCTATGGGACCAGGCCATTTTCCTTGAGCTTTTAGGCCAGACACCTGGTCATCAATAACAAAATCATGGTAATTTGTATAAAAATAATATTTCTGGTTTCTCTTAAAAAGAGATGTGAAGATCTGGCCCTCTTTTGCCTACACTGTTCTCCAGCAACAACCAGCTGGAGTTGATGGGCGGGGACTCTCCAGTGCACCCTGCGTCCCCATCTTTTACAGTGTTCCTGCTGCCTGCTGAGCCCCTATGTGTATTTGCTTTAGCCCCCGACACTGGGCTTTGGTCCTGTGTATATTCATTAATGCAACACTTATCGAGTACCTACTGATTACCAGGCCTTGTGCACGAAGAATACAAAAGTGAACAAAACAGACAGGAATTCTGACTTCCAAGAGCTTCCATTCAGTGCGTGTGTGGATGGCGGGGGGGAGGCGTGCAGAGCCAATAAGCCAAATAAGTAGGTTATAAAGTTCATGAGAATGTGAAGTGTTGGGGAGAAAAATAAAAGCAGAGGAGAGAAATGAAGGACAAAGGGGTTGCAAGTGTATTAGGTTGTGAGTCAAGGCCTCAAGAGTAGGATGAGGGAGTGAACCATTTTCACATTGGAGGGAAGAACATGCCAGGCAGAGGGAACAGAGAGTGCCAAGGCCCTGAGTCTAGAGCGTGCCTGGTCTCTCTGAGGAATAACAAGGCAACAGTCAGCTCCAACAACGTGAACAGGGAGGGAGTAGTAGGAGAAGAAATCAGTCAGTGGGGTCCAGCTCATAAAGGGCCTTGTAGGCTGTTGCAAGGACTCCAGGCTTTTCTCTGAGTGATGTGAACCAGGGAGTGACCAGGGCTGCCTCGAGTTTTAAAGCTGTGAAAGCATCGCTTTGCTGCCATCTTGGAAATAGAGGGTTGGTGTTCAGGGGTTGAGCAGGGAGACCAATTAAAAGGCGATTTCAGTAATCCAGAAGACAGAGGCTGGTGTCAGACCATGGTAGACATGGCGGACATGAGAAGTGGTGAGAGGTGGTCAGGCTCTGGAAAATTTTGAGACTTTGCAGGTTCTTGGTGACTCTTTCTGGTCAACAATCCCTGGTGAGGCCCATGCCAGGATGTTCCTAAACTTTGAATTTCATGGAAAAGGAGCTGGAAGTCTGAGGATCCTTCTTCCTAGGAGAACTCTGAGCTCTTTACACAATTTGATCAACCCCTTCTCCAGACCTCTGGTGCCAAGAGAAGGAGAAGAACTGCAGAGCTTCAGAAAATTGTAGAAAACAATACCCACAAACACTTCTGTTTTGCCTTTTCTCCAGGGCCAGGGAGACAGCCTTTGGGTCTTACACATGCAAAGGGAGGCCCCTTAAGTAATATGTCCTCAGACCTCCTAATAAACCTTTCCTAATTGACTTGCTCTCTTCACCCAGATAGAGAAGAGGATGATGTCACTTACAAAATTTCATCTCCGAGGCACCCTAAGGAAAATAGTTATTTTCTGAAGGGAAGATTGCAAAGAGAGATTTGCCTGTTATAAAATAGCAGGATGGGCTGAAATTGGTGTGGCTGGTAACTAAATTAAGCTTGATGAGGTGAGGAGGTGTAGGGAAATTCTTGTCTGTGGGGTCCAAGAGGTCTACGCCCAGAGCTGGGAGCAACAGCAGTTGAAGATTCCTCTAGAATGAAGGTGGATCCGTTATAGTCCTATGCAGTGCTCACTTTAAGGCTTCGGCAGCTCTGTTTTGAGAATAAGAAATCCCTTCCAGCTCTAAAATTCTCTGGACTATGAGGTCCTACAATGGATTCTTGCATGATAAGTAGAATATAACATATGTAGTGGATTGTTATATAAATAGGATTCTTATGAATTGACTATTTTTCTCATTCTTATTTTATTTTTAGGATCACTATCTGATCTCGCATCTTCTCATCTGCATCATATCCTTCCCCACCCTCTGTGGGGGGGGGGGCAATTCCAAGTCATTACTGTTCTCTCCTGCCCTCCCAAACCAATTCACCTCTTTGTTTTTAGCAGATAACTTTAGTTCTCACTTCTTTGAGAAAATAAAGGACATTAATGATAAAATTCACTTTCTTGCTTCCTCAAAACTCTACCTGCTTCTTTGTCTAGCCTTCCTTCCTTCCCTCTTGTCTCAGAAGAAGTGTGTTTGAAGGAG
This sequence comes from Callorhinus ursinus, assembly GCF_003265705.2. NCBI lineage: Eukaryota > Metazoa > Chordata > Mammalia > Carnivora > Otariidae > Callorhinus > Callorhinus ursinus. The sequence goes on from NW_027397076.1 coordinate 4,620,383, forward strand.
GGGAGAGGACAAAGCCCAGGTCCTGCCACCTTCTCCGGAATGATCCTCCACCTCCTCCTCACTGCCTCCCTCGCCTTCCTACAAACATGGCCATGTTTCCGTGATCCTGCCTCTGCCTTTCTCTGCAGTCGCTGCCCCTCCTGTCTCCTCCTCTCTGAGCCTCTGGAAGATCTTGGCTCCATCCTTGCCTTGATTTTCCCCAGTGTCCTGTCACCCTTCACGCAAAGCTTTGACCTCTGCCACTTTGCTAAAACCCCTCAAAGGTCCCCAGTGATCTCCTTAGTGCTAAATTCTATGAATGTGTCTCCGTCTTCACTCTCCTAAACCGCTATTCAGAGTGTGGACAGGATCAAGGACATCACCTGGAGACTTGTCACACAGGTGGACTCCGAGGCCCTACCTAACTAGGCCCCCTGAGTCAAAATCTGCATTTTAACAAGCTCTCCAAGTGACGCAGTAGCACACTACTGTTCAGTCTCTCTAAGGCATTTGACCAAGACTTAGAACACCTTCATCTCCATCATCCCGGTTTGTCTTTGGCTATTCTTTCTTAATCTCCTTCCCTTGCTCCTCTTTCTCTAATAGCACTGTAACTATGAATCCTCCCTAAGGTTCCGCCCTCTCTGCTCCTCTGCAATTTCTGTATTCTCTGGGATCCTCAACTACCACAGAATGCTGCTGATTCATACATTTCTCTCTCTCTCTTTGGAGATTCAGGCTTCTGCATCCAACTGCTTTCCAATTTTGGTTCTGTTTGGCAATGCTTCAGATGCAACATATCCCCAGCAAAGCCCATTATCTTCCCCACTCCCCACCCTTGCTCCTCCTCCTGGGTTTCCTGTCTTGACTCATGACATCACTGCCCCTCTGTCTTTTAACGACCAATGGACACTGTAGGGTCTTCCCCTCCCACTCTCTTCCCTCCATGTCCAATTAGCAAACTTTGTCTATTCAACCCAGACGCATCTGTCCAGCACCAACCCTCTTCTCCATGCCTCCTACCACTGTTGGGACTGAGGCTCTTATCATCAATAATTTGGACTAGTAAGTCGGCTCCTCAGTCTTCTTTTACCCTCCCCTCTAGCTTCTACCCTTCACTCTGACATCAGTCCATGTTTCCAGAAATGCATGCCAAATGGTGTTTTCACTACTTCCAAATGAACTGCATCACACACAGGATCAAGTCCAAGCTCATTATTTTATCAGGTAAGGCACTCTGTGATCTGAGCCCTGCCTATGTCCCTAGCAAAGTTTCCGTTTGTCCTCTTCATCCCAGACATATGATATTTCTCACAGGTCTCTTATATACCTTGCATTTTTTTTTCTCCGCTCATACTTTTGGTCTTCAAACCATCCTCCTTTCCAAGATATCTTTCCCTATATTCTGACTCTTCTTAGCCTTCAAGGCCTAATTCTAATATTCCTGCCCCTATGAAAACTTCCTTAAATTCTGAACAAAAATAACTGATCGGGGCACCTGAGTGGCTCAGTCGGTTAAGCGTCTGCTTTCGGCTCAGGTCATGATCCCAGGGTCCTCTCTTGAGCACAAGCAGGGGGAGCAGCAGGCAAAGGGAGAGGGAGAAGCAGGCTCCCTGCTGAGCAGGGAGCCCGATGAGGGGCTCGTTCCCCGGACTCTGGGATCATGACCTGAGCCGAAAGCAGACGCTTAACCGACTGAGCCACCCAGGCATCCCAAATAAATAAAATCTTTAAAAAAAACTGATCAGCCTTCTATGCTCCAATGAACACCATGTTCATATTGCATGGATTGAATCTGGACATGGTGGTATAGTTGGTTCTAAACTTCTGCCCTTATAGGTACTCTGTAGGCCTTGTTAGGGCACTGAGTGTGACTGACTCATTTCTGTGTCCAGTGCCTAGTACAATATGCACTCCACAAACATCGAATTGCAGGCATCAGTCGCCATTTGCCCCTATTTCTGTTGTGCGTACTCTACTTAGAGATAAAAATGCAAATGTTTCTGTTTGCTCACTTATTTATTTTGCATATAGGATTACTAAGGCATGGTTTCCATGTTATTCTGAGTGAGCCAGGATTTGAAGCTCATGAAGAACACTTTCCATCTTGGGTATCACTGTGTGCTCCTATCAGTAATAGTGAGCATTTGGGTCTCCATGTGCCTCTGCACCAGGGCATTTCATCCTTACTCCCATCAGAGCCCTTCCCCTACCCAACTACACCCCAAACATTGCACACAAGATTGCTTCTGGTAGTCTTGACACCAACTATGAGCCTCTGCTATGTGGCAAAGGCGAGCCCTGTGGTGAAGAGCTTGAACTCTGGCATCAAATATACCTGGGTTCAAGTTTCTCTTCTGCCAATTCCTACTTGTTTAACGTTGACCGAATTACTTACATTTCTTCAGTTTCTTCACCTGTAAAATGGAAATTATAATAGCACCAACCTCACAGGCTTGTTTTGAAATTGTTTGAGTTTGACTCTGTCACGTGGCTAGTACATGCTGAGTACAGGAAATGGCTCATGATGATGAAGAATCTGATGAAAATCAAACTGTGAGCCTAGTGGGCAGAACACCAGCAGGTACCAGTGAAGTCTTGCTCCATGGGACTCATTTGTGAGGCCAGGGAGGACCACACACGCTCTAGGTTACCACACCAACCTGCCTGACTTCTCAAGAATGAAGAAGTTGAGCAGAGACAAAACAACCCACTCGCTCAGTTATGTTTTTCCTTTCAGAACAAACAACAACAACAATAAGTCCTTCCCTTCCTCAGCCTCACATGTCATGAATAGCTTTCAAAGGCAGTTAACAATATTGTTTTCTCAGATACTTTTCCTTTGGGAAGAAAATTCTAACACAAATTCTTCTCTGTGGGGGTCTGGTACAGGGTTATGTCAAATGGTGGTGTCTCCTTTCCTTGCTTGAAATATGTGTGTGGCTTTCTACAGCCCTGGTGATAAGACACAAACTTCTTCCACATTCCACAAGGCCCTTTATGACACATCACTTCAGTTTCCTCCAATGTAGAGTAGCAATTAAAAGTTCATCCTTTGGATTCAGGTCTTGTGTCTACACAACTCCTAGCTCTCTGGCAAGCTATTATTGGCAGGATAGCCTTTGGGTTTCTGAAATACCCTCAGCTCCCCCTCCTCGCCATGGAATTGGTACCAATGGAGTAGTAGGCATTAATTCATCAGCTTTATTACTAATAAAACTTGATGGGACCTGCCAACAAAACCAGGCTTCTGAAGTCTAGACGTCTGGATTCATCTGTGGATGAGTCTTACCCAGGTGTTCAAAGCAGGTAAAGAACCACAGATTTCCTCCTGTGGTAGTAGTTAGCTTACCAGACGGAGAAGCAGAGAGAGAGAGAGAGAGTGTGTGTGTGTGTTGGGGAGGGGGTAGTGGGGGCAGGAGTAGGTTACTCTGAAAAAGTCAAGAACCTGGAAGGGAATGAAGGATGTGTACTCTGACCTTTTCAGGCTCCCTAATGGGGTATATCACCTTGAGGGAAGGAAATGAAAGGTGAAAAGAGAGGTAGAAACTCCTTCCCGATCCTTCCAAGAGGCCTGAAGCTCCCCCCCCCAACCCCCATGCACAGGCAGAAAGCCCAGGAAAAATTGGGTTCTCACTCAATCTTTCTGTTCTGGTTTCTTTATCTATCACTTGGGAGTAATAACAGTAACTGTCTTTGGTATTGTTGAGAGGATTATAAGAGATAATATTTTCTCTATGTAGATCTTTTCCCAGAGACCTAAGGACAGTCTTTCACAGCTGTCTGTGATTTAGAACCTCTGTTCCTGAGAAACACTGGTGTCCTAAGCCCTTCAATTCTTTCCTCTATTTCTGGCAGGGTAGAGGAGCAGGGTGGGATGGCTCATATTTCTATTGGCAGGAATTAAAGCTTTTTTGTTATTGCCACTCTTGGCTGTCATTGTTTCAGACATACTCAGTGACTATGGCACTTTTACTGAGGTTAAACTGACAACCGGTACCAAATGGAAAGAGTTCTCTGTCCCCACCCTGACTGGTCCCAGGGATTCAGCTCTATCAGTAGATTCTAAGAGAGCAGCCTGCCCCTTCTTCACATAATACTCCTAAGGAAGTATTTTTCCTAAGGAAACATTAAGAAATTCTTTCTGGGTTGAGGTTAGAGAAGGTTTGTGTACTATTTAACATCATTCTCCCAACTCAGAGTGGAATCCACCATCTCAATTTGTCCATGGCTGGGATGAATGTCTTGACTGCCATGGGCTATCCCACAGGGACTAGGAACAGTCTTTGTGCCCCTTCATGGCTAAGAATCTCCATCCTGGAGTCCTGAGATCTAACTTCAGTCCTCAACTCTTCCCATCCTGTCTCCTGGGAGTATTAGCAGGACCTCAGCCCATGTACCTATGACTGGGTTTTGCTCTGGGACTGTAGACAGAATTCTCAGTTCCCAAGGTGGGCATGCAGAATAACCACAGATCTGACATCTAAACCCAGGAATCAATTAAGAGGCAGAACCATGGGCATTCAGGAAGAGCCTATTACAATCTGGGCTGCTTCTTTCTTTTTGAGACCAAGGAAATCTGATCTCAGTTGGGCTGCCTGGGGATCTGTCATAGACTCACTGTAGGACTTCAGACAACCCATGTATACTTTCTGAACCTAAATCAAATGAATCAATTGGCTTTGCATCAGGGTGAGCCTATCAAATTAAATTGTCAGTTAAAAATTCCTGCTGACAGGGGCGCCTGGGTGGCTCAGTTGGTTAAGCGACTGCCTTCGGCTCAGGTCATGATCCTGGAGTCCCGGGATCGAGTCCCGCATCGGGCTCCCTGCTCAGCAGGGAGTCTGCTTCTCCCTCTGACCCTCTTCCTTCTCGTGCTTTCTATCTCTCATTCTCTCTCTCAAATAAATAAATAAAATCTTTAAAAAAAAAATTCCTGCTGACAAAAAGAAACAGTCAACAAAACCAAAAAACAACTGACAGAATGGGAGAAGATATTTGCAAATGATATATCAGATAAAGGGCTAGTATCCAAAATCTATAAAGAACCTAAACTCAACACCTGAAGAACAAATGATCCAATCAGGAAATGGGCAGAAGACATGAACAGACATTTTTCCAAAGAAGACATCCAAATGGCCAACAGGCACATGAAAAAATGCTCAACATCGCTCAGCATCAGGGAAATCCAAATCAAAACCTCAATGAGATACCACCTCACACCAGTCAAAATGGCTAAAATTAACAAGTCAGGAAACGACAAATGTTGGCGGGGATGTGGAGAAAGCAGAACCCTCCTACACTGTTGGTAGGAATGCAAGCTGGTGCAGCCACTCTGGAAGACAGTAGGGAGGTTCCTCAAAAAGTTGAAAATAGAGCTACCGTATGATCCAGGAATTACACTACCAAAGATACAAATGTAGGGATCCGAAGGGGTACGTGCACCCCAATGTTTATAGCAGCAATGTCCACAATAGTCAAACTATGGAAAGAGCCAAGATGTCCATCGACAGATGAATGGATAAAGAAGAGGTGGTATATATATACAATGGAATATTATGCAGCCATCAAAAGGAATGAGATCTTGCCATTTGCAACGACGTGGATGGAACTGGAGGGTATTACGCTGAGCGAAATAAGTCAATCAGAGAAAGACATGTGTCATATGACCTCACTGATATGAGGAATTCTTAATCTCAGGAAACAAACTGAGGTTTGCTGGAGTGGTGGGGGGTGGGAGGGATGGGGTGGCTGGGTGATAGACATTGGGTAGGGTATGTGCTATGGTGAGCACTGTGAATTGTGTAAGACTGTTGAATCACAGACCTGTACCTCTGAAACAAATAATACATTATATGTTAAAAAAAAAAAGAAGAAGAAGAAGATAGCAGGAGGGGAAGAATGAAGGGGGCGAAATTGGAGGGGGAGACGAACCATGAGAGATGATGGACTCTGAGAAACAAACTGAGGGTTCTAGAGGGGCGGGGTTGGGGGGATGGGTTAGCCTGGTGATGGGTATTAAAGAGGGCACGTTGTGCATGGAGCACTGGGTGTTATACGCAAACAATGAATCATGGAACACTACATCAAAAACTAATGATGTAATGTATGGTGATTAACATAACATAATAATAAAAAAAATTAAAAAAAGTTCCTGCTGACAGTCCTTTGAAGTCCCTAGAAGTGAATCTAAACAGAGCGATGTCAGCCAACCTCCATCAAGAAGGTTAAGCCTGCAGATTCTTGAGCCAGATTGCCTTTGTTCCAATTACAGTTCCACCATTACTAAACTTGGATCTTGGGCAACGTGTAATTGCTCTGTGCCTCATTTTTTTTCCCCTATAATGTGAAGGTGATAGTAGTACCTACCTCCTAGGGTTGTTTAAATGAACAACTTATAACAGTACCTGGCAGGCAGTAAACTCTCAGAAAGTGTTAGCAATTTATATTGTTTGTTCAGTCACAAAAAAGGTAGGGCAAGAATAATTGGAAAGAAGAGATATTATCAAATCTTCAACTGTTGCGTGCAGAGTGTATTTTTTTGCAGGGGAGGGTGGGTGTAAATTTCTCTTCCTTGTAATATTGTAACGATAGCAACAATAGTGATGATGATGGCTAACATTGATTGAGTCCATGGCATGTACCAGTATTGCCCTAAGTACCTTAGATGAGTTTATTATTTAATTAATAACAATCCAATTAAGTAGCACTGTGATTAGCTCAGTGTAACTTGTGTTAGGTCACATTGTTCTTAAGTGGCAGAACTGGGACACAAACCCAGGTCTGTCTGATGCCAAACTTTGTGATCTTATTGCAGTTGAATGGTTTGTATCCTCAAAGTCCTGACTAAGAGGGAAAGCATGTATTCCTTGTCCAAGTTAGTGTCAAGAAGAAGCCAGTCTTGGATGCAAAAAGCCAGAATGTAGTGAATAGGCACACAGAAACCAAAGAGTCATCTCAATTTCAGTGTGTTCAGACTTGTCACCATCTAGAGCGATGGTGCTATCTCATGGCAACTGGCCTCATTCCAGTTCACAATTCTTGCCAAGGTCTTGTTTCTGGAAGCCTTTTTTGGGGCTTGTCTGACACTTCCATTGCATCACTTAGCAACTACATTCCTCCAACCATGGCCTGCAGGTTTTTCTGCAGAGAAAGTGGTTTTTCCATGTTCTTTTAAGTGAATTAAATATAGGCTAAAGATGTTCCAGGATACTATCAGTTTTGGCTTTCAGATACAGTCTGAAAGCATAGCAAGATTCCAAGAGTTTGGAATGTCACTGATAAGCTCCTGTCTCTTGGTTTATAGGCACTGTCAACTTTTGAATTGACTTTGGGAAGAGCTAGGGAGAGCCCCTTCCCAAGTTCATTGCTGAGTGAGGGGAAAGGGAGCACTGGGGGAAGCACCTCAGGCCAGGCTCTTCCAAGAAAAATCTCCTGTGTTATCTGGAAGCACTAGGCCTTCCTCTCTGGGTTATCTCCACCAACACAGGAAGTGGGACCCGCTGGAACCTTCAACAGGGCATGCAGGAGTTGAAGGGTCTGCGATTTTAGCAGGGACTGTGCTGGCTCAGCTAGAGAGGCTGTGCTAGCTAATGAACCTGAGGTCATGTATTTGGGTTCCCTGAGGCTTATTGTGGGTTTGATAGTGTTCCCTCCAAATTCATGTCTACCCAGAACCTCAGAATGTGACCTTATTTGGAAGTAATGTATTTACAAATGTAACTTGTTAAAGACCTCAAGATAAAATCCTCCTGGATTTAGGATGGTTGGTGTCCTTATGAGAAAAGGAGAAGACACAGAGAGACACACAGAGAAAGCCATGTAGAGATGGAGGGAGACAAACTGTAAGAGACTCTTAACTCTAGGAAACAAACTGAGGGTTGCTGGAAGGTGGTGAGGGGGTGTAATTGGGTGATGGGCATTAAGGAGGGCACTTGATGGAATGAGCACTAGGTGTTATATGCAATGGATGAATCACTAAATTCTACGTCTGAAATTAATAATACGCTATATGTTAATTAAGTTGAAACTAAAGAAAAAACTTTAAAAAAAGATGGACGCAGAGATTGGAATGATATGTCAACAAGCCAAAGAACACCAAGGATTGCCAGCAACTACCAGAAGGTGGGAGATAGCCATCAGGTTATTCTCCCTCTGAGCCTCCAGAAGGAAATAACCCTGCAGACATCTTGACTTTTCGACCCAGACATCTGCCCTCCTGAACTGTGAGAGAATAAACTTCTGTTGTTTTCGGTCTGTGGTGTTTGGTTATGGCAGGCCTAGGAAATACAGGGCTTGTGTTGGAGAACAATGGAAATTCAAGATTCTCACCACCCATTGGAATGCTTCAGAAACATGTTTCCCAAGACATGGGAAAGTGTGGGTGAAACAGAGCATGCCCTTCCTCATTGCTGGGCAGATGGAAGCAGGGCACAGACATGTCAAAGATGACCTTCCTGGACCAGTTTCATATAAGAAGGAGTATTCAAATAGGAAGGAACACATGTGCCCTGTGACCCGAATGAGTCTCTTTCCCTCTCTGGTCCTCTTTCTTCATCTATAAGCTGGAGGGACTAGGCCAAAGCAGTGTTAAAGTGGGGCCCATGCTATGTTCTGTGAAGTCCTAAGCGTTGAACACAGGTGCCTCAGTGGTTGCTATGGTGGTAGGCAAAGGGAAGGCTGAGCAGGGGTGTTCCATTCCCCCTGACCCTTACTTCAACTACAGCCATTCATCTTTTATTTAATATTTTGGGCTTTCATATAAGAGGGTTTGCTAATAAAGGTGGAAAATTACTTCATTAGAGCATTTCTGAGGCCCATGGGTCTAGGCCTCTGATAATGAGCAAAAATGGCTATTAAAAGGTCTGTTCAGCACAGATGTGGGCCTCCTCTCAGCCCAAGAGATTCTTCAGAAAGTGATGCTTTTGAGTTTGAGTCTTCCACTGGTCTCAAAGCTAACAGTTGAGACTTCCTGGCTCCATTAAGTAGTTAACTGGGCAAGATGGAGTGAAGAGCCTTACTTCATACCTCTCCCTGTCTTCTGTCACTCCCTGAGTTCATTTGAATCAGAGCCTGTGCTCTGCTTTCAAGCAAACCACGGGGCAGAGCTTGGAGTAGAGGCAGTTGGAGATGGTCCATGCCAGGTGGTTATCAATCATATCTGCATGCATACTTTCGACTATTTATTGAATTCCAACTCTGTGTGTGTGTGTTTGATCTTTTATTCCCACTACATTAGGGTTGTACATTCGTGATTACCTCCTATTTTTTAACTGAAATATAATTAATTAATATACAATGTCATATTAGTTCAAGGCGTTCAACATACTGATTTAACAATTCCATACATTCTCAGGGCTCATCTTAAGTTAGTCACCATTTGTTACCGTACAACATTATTACAATATTATTGACTATATACCTTATGCTTTACTTTTCATCTCCATGATTTATTTATTTTATAACTGGAAGTTTTTACTTCTTAATCCCCTTATCAATTTCACCCCTCTCCTCACCCACCGCCCCTCTGACAACCACCACTAGTTTGTTCTCTGTATTTAAGAGTCTGTTTTTTGTTTGTTTGTTTCTTTGTTCATTTATGTTGGTTTTTAGATTCCACATATAAGTGAAATCATATGGTATTTGTCTCTCTTTGTCTGACTTATTTCACGTAGCTTTATACCCTCCAGGTCCAGGTCCATCCATACTGTAACAAACGGCAAGATATCATTCTTTTTTATAGCTGAGTAATATTCCACTGTATGTATGTGTGTGTGTGATTAAGTCCTGTTTATCTTCACAACACCCTTATGAGGTCGTGCTCTTATCTCCACTTTACACACAAGGAAGCTGGAGCTTAGACTGTTTAGCCCAAGGTCACTTAGCTACTCTTAGTGGCCCCAGGCCACCATCTTTATCCATTCTTCTATCGGTGGGCACTTGGGCTGCTGCCATATCTTGGTTATTGTAACTCTTTAGTGGATGTCCAGGGCATAAAGATGAATAAGGCAGGAACCCTTCTATCAAGGAGCTCATGGTTTAATGGGATAGACAAATCATAAACAAGTGGGTACATTGGTTTATTACAAGTGCTTTGAGAGAAGTAGATTCCAGGTACTGGTGCAGAGGGAGGGGAGCGCTTGGGCCCTAACATCAGCCTGCCTTCCTTTGAATCCTGACTTGGTTACTTACCAGTTCTGGAACTTTGGGCAAGTAACAAGCTTTCAAAGTCTCAGTTTTGTCATTTATAAAATGGAGATGATACTGGTAATACTGGTAATTATGTCATGTGACACTGTATGTAAAGTGCTTAGTGCAATGCTTGGCAAATATATAGTGCATAGTAAATTCTAGTTGTTATTATTATTATCGCTTTATTATTGTTGCCACCTGGCAGGGAGGCCGGGAAAGAGTTCAGAGAGAACACTTGAGCTGAGTTATGAAGGATGAATGGGAGTTGGTGCTGAGAAAGTCGGCAGGAAGGGAGGGTCACCACGTGGCACAGCTCCAAGGGGCATCATTCTCATGTCAGTCCATGTGGATGGCTCCCCCTGGAGTTGTGCCACACACAGCTTCATGGCAATACTCCATCCTTGGAGTAAGGATGTTCCCTCAGCAGTTAGAAGGTGCTCAGCTTCAGCAGGACTTGTCTTCTCAGGGATGACTGCTGATTTCCCCCATGCCCAGCTGTGGTTATGGGGACAAAGATGCTGATACAGCAAACTGATAGAGAACGTCTTTGGATAATGGGACTTTGAGGGCTGCAATTCCCTGTGGAGACTGGGCACACAAGTCTTAACTTTATGACCCAGCCTTGTCCTAATGGAAGCGTCTAGCCACCTTAGGCTTATGCTATTGGAATAAAGCTTAATTTGATTTAAAACAGGTATGGGTTGAGTTTCATTCAAGAGGTGGCACCTCTAGAAGATTCAAGAGGCCTTTTAGGGCATGTGAACATCTTGGGCTCTGACTCATCAAGGCCTGGGTGCAGAACCCTGACATCCCTCTTGGTTACAGTGCCATCCTGAGGAATAGGGAATCTCTCCTGGCCCATCAGGCTGTGTAAGTGGCGATTTGGGAGAGGATAAGGCCCCTAACCCTGCCAGCTGTTACTGACTTTTAGAACTCTAGACTCTGGGCCTCACCTGCCCAGATTCAACTCTTGTCTGATGGGACTTGAGATACTATTCTGCTCTCCGATTCAGCCAATTTTGCTGGACTCACTTTCTTGTCTAAGTTTGAGCAGCTCATCATTAGTCTATTTTTAAATCCTGGGGCCACCAAGAGTAGCTAAGTGACCTTGGGCTACTTAAACTGTCTAAGCTCCAGCTTCCTTGTGTGTAAAGTAGAGATAAGAGCGCTGACCTCATAAGGGTGTTGCAAAGATAAATGGGATTTAATGACATAAAGAGCTCTGTGAATGCACATACAAATACTTGTTTTCCTATGTGGGGCTCTTCGGGGGGGGGTGCTCATAAATTCTCCTTGGATGGCTGCTCTGTTTGCCTCTCCTGAGTCTCTGCCTTGCCCGTTGCCTAGAACATCTGGGCATATGTGACACAGGCAGTCAGCCTACAGCAGGTGCAAAGCCCTCTCCACTTGCTCCATTCTGCTGAGCCCCAAATACGGTGAGGCCCAAAGACCTTTAGTGTCGTTGAATTTTGGTTGGAACAGGTTTTATTCTACTTTTATTGACTTCTTCTAGAAACCTCTTTTTTCTTAAAGTTCTCAAGTAAATCAGGAATAAAGAATTTGGGCCTTAGGGTTGAAAAGTGTTTGTCACTGTTTTTGCCTTGTTCCCTGGATGGTTGACTCGGAAGGGTGGAATTCCAGGTGAGGAAATGGAAATCATTCCACTGTCTCCATCTTTGAATGAATATTTATGTTCATCCCAGATTCCTGTAATTTACACTAAACATTCATTTTTTTGGAATCTGTTGGTTTTTCCAAGGGGGAGTTGATGAGTTGAGTTGTTAGGAAATCCATCTTCGGTGCAGAGAGAAAATAGTTCCAGAGACAAAGCAGAGATGGAACATTCCTCACCTTGATAATCACACTCATTTCCTCCTGCCCACCCCCTCAGCCTGTCAGAAAGGAGTCTGAGAAGCCCGAGAGAAGGCACCCTGCTATTCTTTTTTTGTTCAAATCCAGCACTTGAATTTCTTGAATAACATTGTTTTTGTAAAATGATACGTGATAATGATGAAAATAAAGTCACACAACACAGCAAAACGCAAAGAAGAAATCTAAAGATGGCGTTCAACCTCACTCTATGGAAATAACCACCTTCAACATTTGTGATCATACTTCCATTCTCTCTTTTCTTCTATCTACAGATAAAAGAAGAGAAAAAATAGGAACATTCTATGTGTGTCTTGATAAACAAAAAGTAGTAAATTCCATAATTTGTTATTTCACAGAAGTAAGAAAATTGAGGAAATGACTAAAACTGCATGTAAACATTTATTGACAAATAATGACAAAGTTCCTGAAAGAGACTACCAAAGGCAAAACATGATTATAAAAAACCTGATAAGTTGGGGTTGCTAGACTTTTTGAACATGTGTTTTAAATGTAGACAAATCTATAAGCTCCCTAATATGGCACCTTTGGAAATTAGAACTTTCATCCTTTGCCTTCATTAGTTACATGATACATTTTTTTGAAAATTTTATTTATTTATTTTATTTGAGAAAGAGCCAGAGGGGGAAAGCACAAGCCGGGAGAGCAGCAGACGGAGAGGGAGAAGCAGGATCCCTGAGCAGGGAGCCCGACATGGGGCTTGATCCCAGGACCTTGAGATCATGACCCGAGCCAAAGGCAAACGCTTTAACAGACTGAGCCACCCAGGTGCCCCTGTTACATGATAATTTTTATGTTTTGCTTATTTTTACTTTTTTTACATCTTATATTTAAATCGCAATTACTGCATCTCGATAGCATGAACTTTATATTCTGATATGTTAATGTTCATCACCTATTCTTTTTAATGCATTTTAAAATTGGATTTTCCTTTTTCTGAGTTCTTTATTTTCATTCATTTTTTGGTTGGCTGGATTTGATAAACTAAAAAAATTTTTTTTCAAAGAGCACATTAGCCTATTTCTCTATTTTTCTTCTTCTTTTTTGGTATGTTTTATCTTGGCTGTTGCTTTTGAATTTGAAGGACAAATTCCTCATGTGTAAAATTCTGGGATCATTCTTTATTTCCTTGACATTTATGATCTTCTGTCTTATGCTGTCGAGATGTTTGATGCCAGCCTGAGAAAACCAAGGTAACTTGGTTTTTCTGCTTATGTATCCATGGGATTGTATGATAGTGAAATGAGTGGGGAGGTGGTGGAAATAGAGGTGGGTGGTGATGGGAATGTGGTCAGTTGGGGAGGTAAAGGTAAAACGGTAGGGTGAGGAAAAAGAGCGGCCCTAAGGAAGAGGACATTGAACCCCTTTCTCCATAATTTGCAGCCCCGTGAAGAAGAAATAAAGCCAGTTACCAAAGAAGCTGTTCTATGTGGAACAGGAATTTTAACGAAAATGGACACTATGATCACTTTACCTTGTAGAAAAAAAAATGATCTTCCTTCTAGAGCACATTTGCAAGAAGACCTAAAGAGAAATGGTACGTTTTTATAAGTGTCTTTATTTAGGGAAAACTCTCTGTAATGCAGTAAGGGCGACCCTACCTTTCCTCATGTTCAAAGAGTCAACTTCATGTTCCTTTCTAGTAGAAAGGCCTTCGGCTCAGATACCTCCAATTTATACCTGTTTGGCTTAGCAGACCATTAAGCAATGGATTTGGCCACAGGCTCACCATTCCTAATGATGTTTTTCTTGGGCTTATATGGAAAACCAGTTGGCAATTGCCAAGTAACCACAAGGACAGCATAGGGGAGGACCCAAAGGCTCCAGGTGTGTGACAAATAGCAGAAAGAAGCCAGAACATGATTGAGACAATACTGAATCTGCAAAGTGGGCAAGGTGCCCCTAAAGAGATGTATGTAAGCCATTCTGTTGGAGGGTCTGACACAGATGGAGACTATGTAGCTCTGGAGAGCAACCATCACTGCTCTTGGAAGACAAATGGAAAAAATGAGCCTTTGAGTCATGGGCTCTTCCAACCATTGACGCCTAATTAGTTGTCCTGGCTCAGGGGGCTTTTATGACGTCAGAAAGCCAAGTTCTATGATGATGGGACAGTGGAAAAGAAAACATTATCAGCCTTAGTGCCTAAAAAGCCACCACACCAAATGAGGGAGTCTGAATTGCATTTTGGTGTTTCCACCTTGAAAAGAGGAAGGGCTGATGGAACTTATAATCTAAATGAAACCAACAGCATGCTGTTGAAATGCTAACGAAGGCTGCCATCTCTGGATTAGGTACTCTTTGCTGTGCATTATCTAAGAGCCCACCATACACATTAACTTACTGGAGCCTAACAACTGTAAGAGTCAAGAAGATTGTGATCTTTGTATTCTGGACGCTAGTAATGTTCTCTCTGGCCACAGAAATAGCTCTAGCTCTAGCAGGGCAGGAAGACACCCAGAGAAATAGACCTTGGCATCTGTTCTCTATAATGGGCTTCCTTTCTTCCACTGATGTTGTCTTAGGTTCCTGGTGGTACTTGGGGAGCCGGTGGTCTATTCCCCTGCTGTTGCTAAGTGGACATCTTTTTATCTGGTTCATAGTGATGGACAAGAGTTGGTGAACATTCAAATGTGGCACCTAAATGCCACTGCTCTGATCTTTGGGCCACTTCTGTCTTCACCTACATGTGAGTGTGCCTTATGATATTCCCTTGGAAAATTGCTTCTTCCCAATATCTGCACTACACACCCCCCACCAATGACTTGCAACTTGGAAAACTTCAGTCCTTTGAGCTTGCCTTGCCTGATTTCCCTGCCTGCAAGGGGTGGGGGTGGTGAAGTGCTCAGTCCCGATGGGGGCTGGTCCTGGCCTTGGGCGGGGCATGCTCAGTTCACCCTTCCCAATCCTGTTGGCTTGCTGTGTGACTGCAGTGGAAGGAGAAGGGAAATGCTCTCATTTAAGGGATGAGTTGAGAAGTCAGAGGGGCTTAGAGAGGTGAAAAGCTTGCCCACTGAACACACCTGACATGTACAGAGCTGGAACCTGAACCCAGAGTCCAAACCCCAGTTCTTAACCCCATGGCAGAAAGAGGGGTACATCTAAGAAGCTGCTCCAGAAACAACTAGTAGTCATTCCCTTCTGCCCTGTCCAAACCTGACTTCTCTGTCAGCAAAGACAAGTCCAGATTTCTGAGTTCTTAGAGTCACACCTCTTGCCAAATGCAGGCCTGAGTCTTCCCAACTGGGGCCAGTCCCACAGAGCAAGTTGCACTGAAACAGGAGGCTGGTTCCCATCTCCCACCCCCATCCCTCCCTGCCCAGAGACCTCACTTCTTCCTCTCAGCCCTCTCCCTTTCTCCCCTACTCCCTACCAGTATTATCTTTCTGGATGCAGAGCTGCCTTTGAAGTCCACCGGGAGATTTCTTTTGGGGGAAAAAAAAAAAGTGTCTGGAGAGGGTGACAGAGGGAAAGGGATGGGCAAGGGGCCTGGTCTCCTTCATCCTTTTCTTTCAACTCTGACCGCTGATCAAAGCTCTGGTGGGACTGCAGGCTTGAAGAGATCACATGCCAACGACGGGAAGAGTGTCAGTTCCTAGGATGGTATTAAACATTTGGAAAGGGACAAGAAATCAATTCATCAAGTAGATTAAATAAATAAGGGAAGAAAACAAGCAGAAGCAGGAAAAGAAGCCCTGGCATTTCCCGCGTTTCCATGGAGTCCTTTGATAATGCAGTGACTCTGGGCCATACACATTGGTCACATTATTTATCACTGGAGCATGAACGTCCTAACCACATCCAAGGGCTTTCACTGGGCTCCTTAAATCATCCAGGACCACAATGAAATGCAAATGGCCTAGCAGAGGATTGGGAACAGAGAAAAGGCAGTCCTGGCCCCCCAGCCTCCTCCCTCAAATCTGGAGGCTGCCCCAGGCCCAAGCAGAACTTTCTCTTTTGTTCCCCATGCCCGGCATCCTGGGTTGCTCTGTTTGGCTGGGATGACCCGGTTAGACTAGGCACTAGGTTCTTGGGACTTTTCTTTCTTTGTTGTTCTTGAAAATCACGGAGACTGCTCCTAAGGAATGGAGGGTCCCTGCAAGTAATTTACTTTCCCCCACATACCTGTAGAATGTTTCTTTCTTTTTTTCCAGAAACTTTAGAAGTATGAAAAGACACAATGGCATTTGTGCAGTTTTGGTTGCAAGTTAAGTTTAACATAGAAAAGCACAAGTCTCTTTAGGACAGTGGGTTTGAGGTCTAGTTTCTCCCTCTCCCACTTAGCTCGTTGTGTGATTCTGAGTCAAGTAAACCCTCTGGTTTTCTGCTGCTTCAGGTGTCCCATGAGCACTGTAACGGATGTTTGGGGATTACTATCCACCATGCCCCATTTCTCCTACCTACTCTACCCCAAGTTCTCCAGCCGTGTGGTCTGGGTAGGATTGACATTTTTCCTAGCTCTAAGGAGGGACTCTGGCTTGGGCCAATCAGCATGTTGCATCCTCCTTTCCCATCATGATTGGCTCGGAAATGGGCTTAGGATCTAAGCCAGTCCAACCAAAAGAACCTCACAACTTTTGCTGGGGATTCTGAACTACAGACTCTATTTCTGCTGTATGTGAATAAAGAATCATGTTGCAAGGGCACCTGGGTGGCTCAGTCGTTTAAGCGTCTACCTTCAGCTTGGGTCATGATTTTGCAGTCCTGGGATCCAGTCCTGTGTTGGGCCTCCTGCTCAGTGGGGAGCCTACTTCTCCCTCTCCCTCTGACCCCCCACTTTGCCCCCACTTCTGCTTTCTCTCTTGCTCTGCTCTCTCTCTCAATTAAATAAAAAAAATCTTTGGAAAAAAAAAGAATCACGTAGCTCTGAAAGCTATTGCCAGTCATCTTGACACAATGAGGGGAGAGACTGCTTGAGAATGGAGCCAACATCAAAGAAAGTAGATTAAGCTTAAAAAATGTACAGGAGGAAATCAAGTCCTGATCTCAGAATGTGGGCACTGGATCAAGCTTTGCCTGAAGCTTCACCCATCTCTGGGCCATTCACTTTCATGAACTAATGAATTCCTTTTGTTGTTTGAATTTAGTTTTCTGAAGGCTAATATATGGGATTGGCCTGATAGGGAATAGACAATTTTAACTTTAGGGTTTCTTTTAGAGAGGAAGGAAAAAAACTAAAAATTTTTTTGTGGCTTTCTAGTTTGTTGCAGAACTGTGTTAGGCAGGAGAGAGAGCAGTGGTGAAGAGGCTCTGGTTCTGCAGTTAGACAAATTTGGTTCAGATTCTTCAAATCCCAAAGGTGAGCCAAACCCCAAACTCAAAGGTGAATAGGTCCAAGGCCTTCAAAAACTCCAAGAAGGAGTTTTATCTTTAAAATGCTTTATCTTCCAAGCTGCAAGTAAGACCTCAGTTGTTCATTTGGGGGATTTGGGTTTCACAAATTCATGAAAGCTCCAGGTATTTAGCTTAATACAAAGCTGCTCATAGGGTACGTAAATTCATATGCATTACCAGTGCTCACCTTGTACTGAGAGAATTAATCCTTAAAATGAAACTAAATACTAATCAGAAAGATAACGGGCTCATAGAAGCCCTTGTAAGACTCCTTATTTTGGCTTGACACTTGGTTGGTTCTCTGAAAGCTGATCAGCACATTAATGTTCAGGGATCCGCTACTTGGCCAATCAGATGAAATCTCACTGCCCTGGTTTCCCTGATATCCTGGGGAATAAAGATTGGCCAACTCCATCTTGCCGGGCAATGGAAGTTGGTTGGATTTCTAGACCCATTTTTCTCTCTGGTGAATGGAGATTGGGGTCTGATCAATGATCAGCAATCTGTGGAACCCAAGACAGGGTATTTAGTGCCATCCAGATTTGGATTTATTTACTTCCTCAAGTATGTGGCATTAGTTCCAACATTCCCTATCCCAACGGGGACTCACACCGAGGACAGACATTTCTAATCTGTTGAGTGTTCTCACTAAACCACAAATGTGTCAGCACATTTCTCAGGATAGTGCTCAGGAAAGGCACTCCCTGTTTCTTTCACTTAGGATTCCTTTGGTTGTAAGCGATAGAAAAATTCAACCCATTACGGTGTATGCAGAAAGGGGAACTGGATAGCTTTTGTAATGGAACGGTCCAGAGGAAGGCACTGGCTGCGGGTAGGACAGGATCCGGGCCTCGAATGATGTAGCCAGACGTCTGTTTCCATCTCTCAGCATTCTGTTGCCTTTATTCCCAAGCTGCTCCTACCTTCATGGTGGCAAGGAGCTGCTTTTTCAACTGCTAAAATGTCTGTGTCTGGGCACATTTGAAAAGAGAAGCGTGGAGATAGGGTTCTCGTATCTTCCCCTGAAGTTTGATCCTGGGGCAATAATGATGCTTGGGTGGGCTCAGGGACCCTGGGACAGTTGTCCCTACTTTGTTTCTCTTGACTTTTCAGATCCCAGATTCCCACACTGAGGTCCACTGATTCAGTGCCACATTTGTTCTCACTCTTGACTTGCAGACCTGGTTTTACCCCAGTTCTTGAGCAAACCTAAAAGAGCTAGGAGAGATTTTAATTCTTGGAATAAAGTCTATTTGGGTTTCTGTTGCTTTAGCCTTTCCGGAACTCTTCCCCTTATTTTGGTGATAAAAAAAAAAAAAATTCTCTCTTTCCTCTGGGGACCCTCTTCCACTCGGTTCAGCTGAAGCTAATACTTACCCACACGGGAGTGGGCCTGTGACCTTGGCCAACAGACATTTATATTCCTTTGGTCACAGGGCATGGTTCAGGGAAAGCAGTTACCCAGCTGGGGTAGTCAGAGGTCTTGCCAGGACTTTGACTCTGGAGCTTCTGAATGAAAAAGCTTGTATTCTCCTTCTTCCTGCTGTGCATAGCCGTACATTTGGAGCCAACAGTCACAGTGACCAATTTTACCACGGCAAGGAGGGAGCCTGTTTGGGAATGAAGTTAGCACAGGGGTGAGTGGAGGAGAGGGGTGGGGGAAGGGAGACTGGGATTCCCGAATACTGCACTATCTTGATTTTTTCCAGTCTTGGGACCTAATAAATTCCCTCTTGTGCTTATTCACATTGACTTGGATGGATGTCACTGGCAACCCTAAAAATCCTTGCTAGTTTGGTTGTGATTTCTTGATGGCTGACACCATGACTCTTTGGCAACTCTAATGGCCATCACGGACATTAATAACTTGGGTGGACGTGGAAAGCAGGAGTTAAAGATGTCATTGGAGGTGGAAGTGATAAACCAATCTGTTCTCTGGTATTGGTGTTTGGAAAAGGGTGAAGTAGGTTTGTGAGCATGGAAGAGATGGCCCCTTTGCGTGAGGGAACTCTAAGGAACATCTGAGATCTTGCAACAGGGCAGGGCTGGAATCAGAGAGATACAGTTTTTTCCTATTAACTCTGTGCCATTTTGCTCCAAGGTTGATGTGTCTTAGAGGAACACCAGGGATGTAAGGGATGGCTCAATGTGGGGAAAATTACCACGATGGTTGCTATGGTGATTGCATTAGGTAATGAAAACATTAATTGGTGAGTGTGGGAGGACAGTAGGGTGGGTTTTACTAGGAACCAAGAAATCTTCTGGGGTGGAATTCACCTTCAGGAAAGAGTAGAGGTGCAGAGGTTTGTTTTGGGGGCCACAGTACCATCATAAGACAGTGGGTGATGTTTATAGTAAAGCCCATCTGCAAGACTTGATCTCACCCAGCACTGAGAGGCTCCTGATTGTGTCCTTAGAGCATGAGGGCTGAGAATAAAGTAGAAGGAGTCATTTCAAGAGACTCTGACAGTGCTGGGGGACCAAGGCCAGCAGTGCTGGTGCCAGGGTATCCGGGGTGGCTTTGTAAACAGCCGAGACTGGGACGGGGAACATTCCTGATGCAGTGGAAGCTGAAGCGTGAGGGGAACTTGTTCATGGGCTCACCCAAGGTGTTCTAATGACCAAAAAAGTTCGAGGGACTGTGTAGGGGAACAGAGTTCTAACACTTTCTCTAGTAGGATTAGCCCTAGAGAAACAATGAAGGCACAGTTGCTTCTCCTCTTCTGATCCTTCTGTTAAACTCTTGTGCTTTTTGATCAGCTGGGCCTCAAGTCTCTCTATAAACCCCTTTGCCCTCCAACTGACTCCCATGGGTCCTGAAGCTCGAGGGATCTTCCTCACTGGTGGACACACTGGGGTGGCTCAAACCCCAGGGAAAGGGCCTGGGCATTAATGGTGATGATATTTTTGGCAATTAAGGTAGCAGCATGGGTGTGGTGGTGGAGGAATTCTTTTAGATGAGAGAACTTTGGGTATCCTCAGCTTGCCCACCATGCTGCTCTGGCACAAAACCACCCTTTGTCATGTTCTTCTATCCGCAGTGATGTGTCAAATGCCAAAACACGCCCAGTTTGGAAATGAATGATATTTATTGCCAACTGGGAAAACAAATTCCTTTGGAACATATGCATAGGTTAGGATTCTCTCCTCGGGCAATAGAGGAGTGATTAAGTAGATATTTTCCTACAAAACACAGATGACACTTCAATCTTTGGGATCTTTAATTCCCCAAAGCCACCTATTAAACTGAGAGAGGGTGCATGCCTGTCTCTGAGATCATGGCCTGCAACTTGAAAGCGAGCCCTTCTGAAAGAATCATAAATTAAAGCAATTCCATGGCAAGCTCAAGCTCCTACCGAAGTTCTGGGCTTTGGTGACACAAGGTTTGTGTTTGCCATTTGGGCAGATCTGTGGGGTTTATATATGGTAACCATAGAATTTGACAGGCCACTTATGTGGGAAAAGACAAATGCCAAGTCTGGAACCCTCCTAAAATATCCAGTATGTCTGGTTACCACAGGTAATATCTGGGATGAGTCCACATCCAATATTCAGACAGGTGATATCCAAGGGTCATTGCCATTTATTTCTGAGACCTGCCAAGGGCATAGGAGGTGATGATGCTAAGAGACATCCAAAAAGTTAGGAGGATCATGCTTCTATCTTCCAAACGAGAGGGGTCAGATTGCAAAGTTGATCAGTTCGTTATCAGGGTCCATGAGTTTTATGCCATTCAGTTGTAAGTTACAGAGGTGACAATTTTTTTTTTTCCGTTTCAGCTGGAAGAGAGAGGTAGGTTAAAAATCCAAAGGCCACTCCTGTTCCTTGCTGGAAGGGGTTTACTTCACTACTTGTTCAAAGGTGGAAGTTTTGCACAGAGCCCAGTACATGGTAAGACCTCAATAAATGTGAGCTCTTGTTGTCAGTATGTCGCAGGGGCTAAGGACCCAGTGGAGAAAATAGGAGCATTAGAGTCTGAAACCTGGGTCTGGGATTGGGCTCTACCATTTACTTGCTAGGTGACCTTGGGCAAGTTACTTAACCATTCTGAGCTTTAGCTCTTCATTTAGTATGATGATCGTAATTCCAGTCTCACAGAGAGCGTACTTTTCTGAAAGTAAGTGGTTAGTTTGTGCCCCAAATAAGAGTCATCAAGAAGAAAAGGGTGTAGGGAAGGTACAGGAGAAAGCTCATGTTCCATTGAATTTGATGGGTGGGTCCCATTATCTATTTACATTTCACACAGCCTTTTCAGACACAAATCTTCAAGCTGGGAGAGGATTTCTGTGCTTTAAACTTCTGGAGATGCTTATTCTCTTGATATGTCTTCTGAAAAGCAAAGAAAATCCTTTTCATTGCTTTATCCTGGGCTGGGGATGGTGGCATGGGGAGAGGGGCTGGGTCACGACAAAGTAGATTGGGCTGAGATCTAGTGTTTGTGGGGGATGAGGGGGGCTTAATTATTTTGAAATAGTTGTGTACATGTCTTCTCTAAGCTTGCTCAGGATTAAGAACACTTTCCTTGGCTAGAGTGATGATGTTAAATAATGCCCTGGAAGCTGGTGAGAAGAGAGAGTGGATAGGGCAGGGGAAGGGAAGGAAACCCTATGGTATGCAAGTCCATTTTATAGCCAGTGGAACCTTCCAAATAGATGGATGATAGAGTCATTAACTAACCAGATGGAGTCCCTGGGGGGTGTCCTTTAAAAAGCACCCTTCTTATTGTAACCCAAATTTATTTTTAGAAGTCTGTTTTCTATCACAGTTTCTATTAACTGTTGGAAAGTTGGTGGGGGGGAAATGTCTTGCGAAGATTTTGCAACCAATGCTCTCTTCTGGTCTGGTGCCACCCATGCAAGGATCCCGCACAGTGTGACGGACACAATGCTCAGTCAGCAACCAAGGGGCCTAGATTCACCACCCAAATGTGACTTGTATTTGCTTTGCAGTCTTGGGCTCTCCCTTTCCTTCTCTTGTCCTCAGTTTTTCCAAGTGCACTATGAAGATCTTGACCTAGAGAATGAGGTTCAAAATTTTAAAGCAATTATTTGTAAGGAATAGAAGTGAATTCTCAGATATGAGTTTAATATGAAAAAGCTAAAAGCTGCCCCGTGTCCTTAAGAGTGGGTGCCTGGGCATCCCTGATGAAGTCCCGGATTTCCATTTGAAATTGAACAAATTGAACTGCGGATTTCAATTTGAAAACCACAGAAGAGAGGATCTTCAACATCATGTTCAGCCCCATCGTTCTGTGGACACACGTCCTATAATGGGCACCAAACCTGGAGGCAGGAGATCAGAAGTGGTTTGGGACTGAGGTTCCCTGAACCTGGAGGTCGATGCTAGCTGCTCAGTGGGAGCAAGAGCAGTAATCCTCCGTGCAGATGGATCAGTATGCAGAGGGGCTGGAAGGTCACATGGGTTCCTGTGACCGAGCCAAGGAAGCCCCTGTCCACAGTGGCCGCTGTGGGGGAAAGGATCAAGTCTTCACACTCTGGCTGCCATTTGGCCGGATGTAGCCAGGAAATAGTCAGCTGGCTTGGGATCAGGCCATAATTGGGGTTTGCTCAGCCAGGGGCACTCCAGAAAGATGCCTTTGGGTGACCCTGTTTATACTCTTCCTCTGAGCCCATTGACTCTGAGCCTGGGCCATTTGAAACAAGCCTTGCAGTCTTGCAGGGGTAAGTGGAGAATGTTTCACCTTTCCCTCTCCTCCACCCCAAAGCCCTCCCTGACAATGGCAGCTCCCGTGCTGGGCAGCCCTGCACTCGCTTAGTCTGATCACTGCTAAGCCCACCCGTGAGCCCTGGACTGCCCTAGTTCCCAAGGCAGGTCTGGGAAGGGTTGAGCCGTGTTCCCCCATGAGTATTTCATGGAACGATAGCTCTGTGGGCGATTAATAAGTGCTCCATGAGAAATGAATAGCATGGTCAGATGAGCTTGGGAAATGCTGCGTTAAACAGGCTTCTTCATTCTGGAACCTCTCAGAGTTTTGGAACTTTAAGAGGCAGGCGTGTGTGGGCTTGCTAAATGGACTTGTTTCAGCCTCGCCACCCCTGACCTCTTTTGTTTTCATGTAGTGCCTATTCCAGGGAACCGCTTTTGGGAACTGCTGGATCTGAGTGTTAGTCAATTGTCTCCATGCTCCTATTCAGTGATGCTTAGAATGAACTCCCGATCCTGTGTTTAGGAGTTGGTGGCCAGGCTGTGATCGCCAAATTGCTGAGTTCATTTGTTCAACCAACGTTTTCTGAGCATCACAACGTGTCAGGCCGTGGTTGGTGCTGGAGTGACAGAAAAGCATAAGTTGCACATTTCCTGCCCTCTGGAGTTCACAGCCTCCCAAGGCCACAAAATAAGCAAGTAAATAGTTGCAAACATAACAGGACAGACTCTCAGCTGGGGATACATACTCAGCCGGCTGAAGTATCTCCACCACCAAGCTCGGTGTCTGGGACCCACTAGGTGCTCTTATCAGCTTGGATTGCCTTCAGCTGTGAGTAACAAGACACTTGTCAATGGTTTACACAAGAGTTTATTCTTCCCCCTGTGGTGGGCTGAATAATGGCCCTCAAAAATGTCTTCATCGTAATCCCCGGAACCTCGGAATATGTTACCTTAAATGGCAAAGAAACTTTGCAGATATGATGAAGTTAAAGCTCTTGAGATGGGGAGGTTATCCTGAATTATCCCGAGGTCCCTGATGTGACCTGATGTCTTTAAGGACTCATAAGCGTCCTTAAAGAGGGGGCAGCAGGAGTAAGAGAGAAGACAGGATGATGCAGGAGGAAGGGCCACCAGCCCAGCTGGGGACCACAGGTGGCCACGAGAAGCTGACGAGGCTAACACAGAAAACCAGCCCCAACCAACACCTTGCCTTTAGCCTCCTGCGACGCATTTTGGACTTCTCTCCAGAACTGTACAAAAGTCACTAAGGTCATGGTAATTTATTACAGCAGCAATAGGAAGCTAATACCTCCCCCTGCCCCCTCAACCAAATGTGCAGAAGTAGGCAACCCAAGGAGTGTGCAGTTGCTTGAGAAAGTCATCAGGGCCCTGGCTCCTCCAGGGACCGGTTGCACCACCCTTAGCGTATGGCATCATCCTTCCTCATGGCAGTAAGAAGCTGCAGATCTCTGGGCATCATATCCACTTGCTAGGCAGGAAGGAGAGGAAGGGCCAAAGGAAATGAAAAAAAGATGTTTTTTGTAGAAGACTTCTTTTTTTTTTTCTCCCATTCGAGGAAAGAAACCCTTCCCAGGGAGCTCTACCTACTTCTCATTGGCCAGAATTGTGTCACACAGTCACCTCTAGTTGCAAAGAAGGAAGACTGGGAAAGTTAGTTGTTTTTTGTGGGTTTGTTTTTGTTTTTGTTTTTTGTGTTTTTTAACTATGCATATTACTTTCCTGAACACACTGGGATTCAGTTGGTAGGGAAGAAGGTGAGAAAAGATATTGGGAAGGCAAACAGCCTCGTATCTGCTTCAAAGATCCATAAACATTTGTTGGAGGACTAACTGAACGCCGGAAGGAGGGAAAACTGGAGTCGAGTTGTAGATCTGTTAGTCCAGGTGGGAAGGGGGTGTCTGAACCACAGAAGGGATGCGGGGGATGGGTAGAATGGCGGGCTATATCTAAGAGATAATTTGGATTCCCCAAGTGGAGAATCAGTGAAGATGCCCACACTCTGACTCTGGTAGTTTGGTGGATGGTGGTGCAGTTTACCAGGACATGGACTATAGGATGGGGAAAAGTCTTGGGTGTTCTGAGTTCAAAGTGTCTGTGGTCTAGTCCTGCTTCTCGGGCTGTTTTGCTCAAAACCTACAGTGTGCTGAGATGATCTCTGGGTGAGGACATGCAGATGCTGGGTGACAATTCTCTCTGCTTTCTCTCCTCATCCCTTCCCTGTCTCTCTACCTCTTGGAGTGATTCAATCACAGGACCTTATCGAATCCTTCCTGCCTGACATTCTGGTCACCCCTCTAGACCCAAGGCCCATTCTGAATCCAGCCATCTTCTAGACTGTACTATAGTTAAAGCATCTTGGCAGGGCCCTGGTGTCCTGCCAAGCTCCAGACGGGGCCCTTCCACTCACTGACTCACTGGCAGAGATCTTGCTGCATCTGGTCAATTTTTGTTTTTGTTTTCGTCTTTGCAGGGGAGGCTGGGGGCGGAAGAGCCTTTGCTTGTGGTGTTCCTAAGCACTTAGTCACTGCCTGGAGTCCTCTGCTTCAGATTACTGTGTCCCATCTGTGCAACTGGTCATGCAGGTACCTACAGACTTCTTCTGGAGTTAGGACCAAGGCTGTTTTGCAGCAGTTTGGATACTGGACCCTATAGCTGTGCATTTGGGGCTGGCCTTTGGTGCTGTCTCTCTAGTCTCTATTCTTTTTGCACTTGGACGAATGTTTTGGGTCTTCTGTTGTGTGGCAGAGATTGTGAGTGCTCACTCATACCCATGTTCTTCCTGGAAAATTGGCCAGACTATGCTTTCCTGACTCCCTTGAAGCTAGGAATGTTGGTAGGAATGTGTGGCTGAACATTGAACGTTAGTAGGAATGGGGGATGCCACTTCCAGGCTGGTCGTAAGTCCCTCTGTGTGGGGAGGCTCCCTCCAAGGAGAGATTCAAAAGAGGACCCCATGGCCCTAGGGAATTGAGGAGTCGCAGGATAGGAGGAGCTTGAGTCCCTGAATCACTGTGTGGAAGGATGCCTGCTAAATGCCTGTACTGAACCACTCTGTGACTGGAAAGAAACTTCTGCCACATTCGGCTATTAAGGATTTAGAGCTGTTTGTTATAGCATCTGCTGTTCTTCACATGACTAATACAATCTGATTCCTTTCCTTCTGAAAGGAAGTATATTGTGGTGGTTAAGAACGGCTTTTTGAACAAGATCATCCAGGTTCAAAGCCCAGCTCTGTCACTTACTGGCTGTGTGACCTGAGGTAAGTTACCTCACTTCTCTGTACCCCACTTGTTCGTTCTTAAAATGAGGATAATAATAGCACCAACTGCTTCTTGTTACTGCGTGGATTAAAGTAAAAACATGTACAGTGCTTGGATTCGTATCTGGCACACAGTAGGTTCAGCTTAAGGATTACCTATCGCTTTTCCTTATTAACCTCAAGTTTTAGTGATCTCTGGCCCCCCTATTGGGAGGCGGCCAGCCAGACCTGAAGCATGCATTCCACTCCTCCTGGTTAGCTTGTTCCTGAATAATCCCAGGGATTATGGTCACTGCCACCCACATTAGCATTTAGCTTTACACCTTATTTTAGGCTCATTGCAGTTTTTAATATTAGTTTTATCTCTGTTTATGCTGTGTCCCCGATTAGGTTGAAAGCCCTTTGAAAGCAGGGACTATGTTACATAGTGTTATGCATTCCGAACAACAAACAGCACTGAGTAGGTAGTAAGTTCTGACAAAACTTACACTTCAAAAGCTAGATATGTTCTTGTAACAAAACAATGCCATGCCCATTCATCTTAACACTTTTACAGGACATAGATAAGCAACAATAAAAGATATAAAATACAACCACAATCTAGTATCCCTCCTGGAGCATATAGCAGCTTTTAATGGATTATACAGAGGCTTTTCACAGTGCATAAACTAGATGCTAATGATTATCAAGCACTAACAAGTTCCCAAAGACTGTAATGAAAGCTTTATTAAATTGCCTTTTTTAATATTCATAACAACCATAGGTCCCTCCTATTTTTCCCACTTTGCAGATGAGAAAATGGCCTCTAAGAGATTAAGCAATGAGGCTGGAGTCACATTAATTAATAAGCATAAGATCTGGCATTGAAACAGAGCTCTGATTGCAAAGTCTCTGCTCTGCAAAGTAATTTTCTGGTCCATTCTTTCCCACACGGAATCTGTTGAATGGCCCAGGGCATCAGTGGGCTTTGCCATGCCGGCTCTGCCAGCAGAGGCACCTAGCCCTACCTGTATTACACGCCCCGGGAACGACCCCACCTGCTCAGGGCTGCAACTGACTCTCTGTAGATTCCGTGTGCCTGTGTGTGCCAAGACAGATGTGAAACCTTCAGTTGGACAGATTAGCATCTCAGACTCCAATCCACCCCCGCACCTTGAGCCCAACTCCGGGCTGCTCCTGGTGCTGAGGTGGGGCCGGCAGGGAGCCAGACAGGAGCATTGTGTTCACCGCCCATCGGGTATTGTCTGACACCTGTGTGGGATTAAGGGGTGAGCCTTCAGGCTCTGAGGGACGCTCCCTCAGCTGGGAATGACAATGAAGTCAGTGAGAATTATCAGAACTTCAAGTGAAGGAGCGAAATCTCACAGGCCTTTCTGAAAGCTGTGGGGATCTGGGCTCGAAAGGGGTTGTTGGTGGGAGCAGTGAGGAGTTGGAACCAGGTCTCCAAAGCTGAAAAACACACAGGCTTCAACAACTGCAAGGTCCGACTCAGCCAGACCCCTCCCCTGCAACCTTCCATTCAGTGCTGGCCCCATTTGTGTCACAGATTCTTGCAGGGTTTCTGGGGCGCATGCTGATGACAGTGATGCTGAGGGGCCATGCTTTTTGAGCCTTTACTAGCGCTCTGCTAAACACTTTATAGGTGCATGTCACATTTACTATGACAAACCTATGAAGAAGGGATATTGTCACCCTTTTTACAAATAAGGAATAGACACACTGGGAAAGAATCATCCATGCTCATACAACTCAGTGCGTGTGGGCACTGTTCCATCCCAAATTTCTCTTATCTTCTACTAGCTTTGGCCCAAGGATCCAGTGGGCAGTTAACTGTGACAGCGGCTTGGCTAAGAGAAGGAACATGAGCTTCAACACCTCCCAGATCTGGATTCAAATCCTAGCCTCACCACATACAGGCTGTGACTCCTTGGACAAGTTAGCTTCACCTCCTGGAGCTCTGGGTCCCGATCTGTGAGGTGGGAATGACAGCACCAGCCTCTGACAATTGTGCACATGATGGAGAGAGTGCCCAGTGAGCAGTAGCTGGAAATACTACTGTTTCCTAGGACATTGACCTCTATCATCTAGAGCTTCTGTCCTTCTATTATTAATGCAGTCGTTTACTCATTGCTGACTCATTCATTAGACATTTACTGAGCACCTGTTACATTCTAGAAATCATGTTCTTTGCTGAAGCTATGTCCCATGTGCCACCCAGGTCTTTTGGTTAGGCAGGATAAGTCCACATTAAGTTGTGTTAAACCCAACTACAGTGGTTTAACCAAAGAAGGGTTGTTTACCTCCCATAACCAGAAGTTTGGAGGTAAGGAGTGTGAGGTAGGGTACAGAAGCCGCAGGATCCCATCAGCACCCCAGATTCCCTGTGCCATTTTCCTCCACCAGCTCTGGTAAAGCCTTCATTCTTGTGGTTAAGGATGGCTCCCCTACTGTGGTCCTTTGGGCACATCCTAGGAAGAAGACACATGTAACTGATATCAGAAAGACAAAAAACTTTCCTGGCTATCCCCAACAGACTTCTGTCTATGTGTCGTTGGCTGGAATTGCATCCCGTGGTCACCTCTGGCTGCCCTCCCAGGCCAAATTGGGGTTCTGTTAGTGAAGAAAAGGGGAGCAAGGTTGGGGGAGGTGAGTGGCTGCAACCCTAACTGAGATGCTGTTGAGTAATAAAAGTGCCTTTAAAGCAAGATGAGGGAACTTGTCAAGCACATTGGTGCTTTTACTTGGGTTACTGTATTTAATATCTCTAGATTCTCACAACAACCAGGTGGAGGAGGTAGGTACCCCTCTCTTCTGTGCACATCCCTTCCCCACTGACAGTGAGGACCCAGAGCAGGTGGGTGGGGCTAGCTGAGTCCTCCTTCTTCATTTCTCCTTCTCCACTGTGCTATGGCGGGAAGAAGTACAAGGTGCTCAGTGAGGGAAGGAGGCAGAAGGTAGAGGAATGTGGTCAGAAGGAGGTGTGAAGCCTCTTGTGGACAACAGGGAAGATCATGGGCTTTGGAGGTTGGCTGCCTGATCCTCTTATCCTGGCTCTGTACTATTTGTGTGATCTTGGCAAGTTTGTAACCTCTAAAATACAGATAATAGTAGGAAGGATTTAAATAAATTAATACATGAACAGAGACTGACATAAAAAGAGCCACTGTTCATATTAGTAATTATCTTGTCAAGGAGCATGGATTATATCCTTAAAGACAGTGTTATAGGGCAGGGGTTGGCAGACTATGGCCAGAGGGTTAAATCTGACCCACACTTGTTTTTGTAAATAAAGATTTATTGGAACACATTCGTGCCTATTGATTTACATATTGTCTAGGGCTGTTTTCATGCTACGATGGCAAAACTGAGTAGTTGCAAATGAGAACTTATGCCCTGCAAAGCCTAAAATATTAACTTTCTGACTCTTTACAAAAGAAGCTTGCTAAGCCCTATTCTAGTGAAACACGCAATGCTACTTTAACTTTAGGACTCAAAAAGACCCAGAGTCAAAATTCCGTTTTTCTGCTTACTGTCTATATAAACTTGGGCAAGATACAGCTTTTTAGAAGATCATTTTCTTCAACTGCAAAATCAGGAATGGTCATTTCTTCTTTCAAAGGACATTGTAGTATTAGATACAATAGAGATAGAGCACCTGGTTTCTGGTAGGTGCTCAATAGATGGAACCTGTTATTTTCATTTTTGTGGAAGGACTTCAAGCAGAGATTGGTATAATCAGATGTGCATTTAGAAAGAAAACCTTGGAAGCTGTATGAGTTTGCTAGGACTACCATAACAAAGTACCACAAAGTGGGTGGCTTAAACAACAGAAATTTATCTCACAATCCCGGAGACTTGATGGCTGGGATCAAGGTGTCAGCAGGGTTGGTCCCTTCCGAGGGCTACAGGGGAGAATCTGTTCCATGCCTCTCTCCTAGCTTTAGGTGGTTTACTAGCAACCTTTAGTGTTCCTTGACCTGTAGACACAACACACCTTCTTTATGTGGCATTCTCTGTGTGTGCATGTCTGACTCTGTCCCGTTTGTTTCTTTTCATAAGTGGATTAGGACCCACCCCCGGTGACCTCATCTTAAACTTGATCATCTGCAGAGACCCTATTTCCAATAAGGTCTTGTTTGCAAGTCGTGGGGGTTAGGACTTCAAGATCATTTGGGGGAACATGATTCAACCCATGACAGAAGGGCAGTTTTGGCACAGGCAAAACTGGAGGTTGGACAACCATAAGAAGGCTCACTGGATAACTGAGGAAGTCAGAGGTGATCAGATGAGAAGGCGACAAGGGTTGGAAAAGCATCAGGAATTAGGGTCAAGATAGAACTTGGTGACTAAGTATGGAGGGGAAGCAGAGGAGTTGACAGTGATATTGAGACTTCTCACTTGGCCAATGGTTGAATAGATGAAGATTTTATTAAAATTGGGAGTAGACACTTGTTTGGGAAAGGGCAAAGGATAATGAGTACATTAAACAGGAGCATGGTTATGTGAAGACAAGAGAAGGGAACTCGAGTGAAAAGAAGCATGGGTAAAAGAAAATAACATTTACTGGACAGGTAGTGTGCTACCTGTGATTCTGGAGTAACAAATAGTAACTTAGTGAGGGGAGGCCTGATTAATAACTCTCAATGGCATGGTGAAATCACCCGGAACTGGAGTGGACAGGCTTGGGGGAGGAACGGATCTTAGGAGACTGGTTGAATGTCTTCTGACATCATGTCCCCGAACTTCTTTTTAATAACCATATTTAGGCATTAGCCCTACTTCCCTCTCAACAGCTGTCATTCTACACTTGTCAGGAACTGCCCTCAATCCTGCCCAAATGCTTCCTGTTCTGCCAGGTGATCACACCTGCTGGAATCAGGCCAGCCCCACATGTTGATTGGTTCCTGCCCAGGCAGAAAATGCATCAGAAGCTTCCTGGTTAGGGAACA
Organism: Callorhinus ursinus; assembly: GCF_003265705.2. Lineage (NCBI taxonomy): Eukaryota > Metazoa > Chordata > Mammalia > Carnivora > Otariidae > Callorhinus > Callorhinus ursinus. Next base: position 4,651,673 of record NW_027397076.1, read on the forward strand.
CTTTTTTTTTTTTCTTCCTTAAATAAAAGCCCAGTCTCATTTCTCAGCATCCCTGTCTGTGAACTTGGGATAAAAATATGCATTGCACAGAGTCAAATGCAGGATTAAATGAGACAATGCAGGCATAGCCTGAGCACAGAGCTGGGCACACTGTAAGTGTTGAATTCACATTAGCCCTTTTTATTGTTCTTTCTGGTGCTTTGAGTCTGTTTCCTTTGCTCTGGGTACCTCTTTCACACTGCTACCAGAAAGATCTTCCTTAAAAATCAGTCTAAGGGACTTTCTTCCTGTGTTTGCTCCTCAGTGCCTAAGGAATAAGATCCAATGAACTCAGGGTGGCTATCTGCCTTCCTCTACAGCCTCATCGCCCACTGCTGAGCATCTCCTGAGACCCTCTGCTCCACCCCCACAGCACATTTATTTGCCTGTCCCATGATTACATCAAGACTTGTCACAGCTCCGTGTCCTCTCCTACTCTCCTCGGTTTCCCTTACCTAGTAACACCTAGACATCCTTCAAGACTCAGATCAACTATGGCCCCTCAACCCTCAGAGTCACCTTCGGCCACTCCCAGGTAAAGTGATATTCTCCACTTCTACAATTTTTTGTCCCCATTATTGAAATAGCCCTAAACACGTGGCTTGTAATGACCTGGTCGCCTGCCTGAAACCAGCAACGTGGGCACAGGACAGATGTTATTTTCACTTGGTAAGCCCTTGAGTTTTTTTTAAGATTTCATTTATTTATTTGACAGAGAGAGAGAGCACAAGAGGAGGGGAGGGTCAGAGGAAGAAGCAGACTCCCTGCTGAGTGGGGACCCCCCAGTGCGGGACTTGATCCCAGGACTCCAGGATCATGACCTGAGCTGAAGGCAGTCGCCCAACCGACTGAGCACCAGGCGCCCAGCCCTCGAGAACGTTTGCTATTGATGCAGGTGTGCACAGCTGCTTTCTGTTGGGAGCTCTTCTGTTCAATCTTTCTTTCATCTAGGAGTTCATAAAATTCTGCTATTATTGGTGACTGAAACAGACACACAATCTGCTCTCATGGGGCCCACGATCTGATTTTTTGTCCATCTCTCATATGATTCAACAACAAAAAGGATTTTCCATTTTTGTTTTTGGGAGTCTGTATTATCAAAATGATAGTTTTCCCTTTCACTTTCCAAACATAAAACTACCTTATAATGTTGAATTTATGTTTCCAAACTATACACACCACCCTACAGCCATACTCTTTTGTTCTTTACTCACATGCTCTTATTTAATTTTAGGTTTTACAAACCTAAGTCAAATATAGGTCCATAATTTAAAAAACTAATCCCCTGTCTCACTCTTCTCCATCGGAGACCCCTTTCTTACTTTTTTTTTTTTTTAGTCATTTCCTATTCTTTTTCTAAATTTGTTTATACCGCTATTCTTGCCTTGTCAGTTTTGGGTATCGTCTTGACTTTCTAGTAAGGAAGCAAAGATTAGCATTCCTTCATTTGACCTGACTCCTTCCTCTTAATACAGTTACAGGATAATGCATGCTAGCTAAATAAATACTCAGTATTTACGGGTTTGGCAGCCATTAAACTCAGTTCCCAGCCCACCTTCTGAAACTCTGCTCCATGATGCTGGGGCTGGGACTTTGCAAAGTGCCTTTTCTCCCTGAGCAGCTGGTAAGGGAGATACAGCACCAGCCAACACAACCTCTTTGCTTAGCTCTGTGGAGGGCTTCTGATCCGCTTGCTTCTGTAAGACCAACTCCCTGACTGCTTCATGCTACTAAAATGCTATTAAACAGTCCATTTTTGCACCCATGATTCAAGAGGCTACCTTTATCATACCCTAGATTCCCAAATGTACTGGGGTCTATTTCTGGGTTTCCAACTGTATTCCATTTGTTGATTCATGTGTCGGTCCTGCGTTGTTTTAATTACCCTGGCTTTAAAGTATGTGTCAACATCTGGTAGGGCTAGTCCCCCTTGACATTTTCCTTTTTTAGTGTTTCCTGGCTCTTCTTCCATGTTTGCTTTTCCATGTGAACTTTTCTAAGCCTACAGGTGTGGATGATTCTGATAAGGTTACTAATGAAGAACGACGACGTTCTGAGTGAGTTCATTGCCCTACTGCAACCAGCGGCACACAATAGGAGTCTCTCTTTATCATGAAAGCTACTCCTCAATGGGCTTACATGGCTGGCTATCTAGCTGTCCTACCCCACTGTGCAGGGTCCATGGCAAACAAAACACACATGCAGTGATAGCTTCAGGAAAATATGACTTTTAACCACAAATCACAGCCCTTTGGCAAGGAAAGGTGCTGATCATTTTAAATGGCTATTGCAATCTCAAAACAGATAGCGTTAGCCTTTAGCTAAAAAGTCCCATTCAGGTTCGGGGAGTAAGTTACTTAGTAGCAGAACTTACTGCCCCCCCCAAAGGAAAAGTCACACAATTGGTGAACACCTAATAATCCTAGTCGAATTAAAATGAGCAAAATGGTCAGGTAAGATATAGAAGGAGAAATGGAGAAGGTTCTATTTTCAACCCATTTAATTAGTCAGTGCAGCCATGACATGTCATGTGATGATGAAGAGGCTAGTGTAATAAACTGTAAAACAATAGCTTCTCTATCCAAGCTCATGAGTCAACCGATCTCACCAATAAATGTCATGATGTAGTATTTGCAAGATTTGTTAATGATGATGAAACTCAAGGAAATTTTTCCTGCTACCAAAAAAAAAAAAATGCCTGAAACATGCAAAATCCATCTGTACTTAATATTTTGTCTTTGTATCCAGAAATAGAAAGTCTGTCTTAGAGGAACTGTGTTGGGGGCTCTACTGATGGTGGCCCATCAATGGTTGGCTCCATGGCAGGTTTTTACAGACAGACATTTGGTGGCTTGGCAGAGAGAGAGAGAGAGTTCCCAACAGGTGTTTGAGCTGAAAGGTGAGTGGCAAGGGTACTTTCAAGAAAGCAGTTGATCAGATTTGAGACATTTCAAGGTAAAGAATGGTCAGAAATGAGCCCACCTTGAAGATGGTATTCATCACGTGGATCGGGGGAGGAAGTCTCAGCAAGGCCTGAGAAGGAATGCTTTGACTTCAAGCGGTGAGATTCTTGGGAAAAATCCTGTTGCAAAAGGAAACCTTGACAGGTTTCCAGTGCTGCTTGGGCTGGCGTGAGAGGGAAGATATCAGCACGCCTCCAATCTTAACATAAACCACCTAGCAGATCTGCGGGACCAAACTGAGCAGTATCTTCCCTCTTTCCACACATATGCCTGGCGGGGTGAGGGACCCTGTTCCCGAATCTTCTGCTTAGCCTGAAAACTTGACTTTTGAGAGAAGAGAAAGAACTCCATGGGGGGCAGATCATACACTCAAGATGAGGTTTCCTGATCTGCCCCCCAAGTTCTGATTTCTGTGAGGAAGGTTTCCGGCCTTGCGTGGGAAAGTAGGGGCCCCACTTGGTGCAATTTTTAGCTTCCTACGTGTGTGACCAAGCTTTTCCTTGTTTAACATCCATCAAAAGCAAGGACAGGAATGGTCTCACTTCAGCAGGAAATAAAATCTGTGTGTGCTTATCGCAAGTTTGACCAAAGAGAGAGAGAGAGAGAGAGAGAGAGATTTCACATATTTCAAAGATAAAATTTATTTTTGATTTCCAACATAAAATTTTTAATGCACATGCAGCCTGGAAGAAACCAGGAAACAAACACATGTATAATTATTTTGGAACAGCTAGCCTTCTAGTTAAGCTTGTTTATGTTTGTGAGAAAATGTTTTTTCAATGTCTTAGGTACTTTGTCTTAGGCTATATTTTTATTCATACTGCTTTGGTTCATGATTTCCATAGCTTTCCTGCTCAACAGCATCAATCTATTTTCACGTTTTAAATGGTCCTTATTCAACTAATTTATAACCTTTATTTAGATTAAATATATCAACCTACCTATAGAAAAATTAAATTCCATTTTGCCTTAAGCCAACTACTTAACAGAAATATATTGTGTTCTCCTCACGAGTTTTAAAAAATGTATAAAAAGAAAAGAAAGATTAATTTTATGAAATGTAAGTTAATTGTAATTGCCTTTTTTCTCACAATAAAGTTTAGTTTAAAAAGTAATTCTTGGTTGGGGCACCTGGGTGGCTCAGTTGGTTAGACATCTGCTTTCGGCTCAGGTCATGATCTCAGGGTCCTGGGATCGAGCCCCATGTCGGGCTCTCTGCTCAGCGGGGAGCCTGCTTCTCCCTGTCCCTCTGCCTGCCTCTCTGACTACTTGTGCTCTCTCTCTCTCTGTCAAATAAATAAATAAAATCTTAAAAAAAAAGTAATTCTTGGTTTTAAATAAGGGGGAAAAAACACTCCTGCACCTGCCATATACCACATACCAGATCCATTAGCATCTTGTATCGTAGAAATTTATTACATATAATAATTTTTAAGGTCCTTGAGACCTGAAAATTATTTCAAGGGTTAGAGAAAAGGGAGTCTGGAGGCTGGTTGGTTCAGTTTCACCAGAGACCCACTCTTCGTCTCTCCTGGGTATCTGAGTGAGTGAGGCAGGGCCCCAGGGTCTCAGGCTCCTGTTATGTGGGTGTTCACCCAGCCCCGTCTCCAACCTGGGTTCACTTCTCACCTCCTGCTGTATCTGCTTCTCCCCTTCCTGAGACATCGTAGAGCTGTCCAGTCATGAATTATCCTGCCTCCCGTTGGCTGCTGCCTCTGCCTCTGCTTGGCCTCCCACAGTTCAGAGTGGGTAGGCTGCCCTAGTAAAGAAGCATTGAAGACTGGAGTGGGTGAGGCACCGTCACTCGGCTACCTCCCCCTCCTTTGGGCCAGTGCTGGCCTTCAGCTCTCTCCCAGAGCTCTTCCTCTTCTCCCTTCTCATTCTTTGCCTTCTCCCAGCTTCTTCTGGCCATGCCAACCCCTTCTCCCCAGTTCCCCTCCTCCCCAACCCAGCCAGTGCCCTTTCATTTATTTCTGGAGTGGCTTATCTTATTTGAGGATGATGCAGTTCCTTTCCTTCTCAGGGTCCTTATTTGCCACTTGTCCCACTGCAGGCCTTGGGTAAGTCATATTAATAGACAGTGACTCACAGCACAACACAGTGGTACAACCACTAGAACCCACTTAAGAGGGAAGATAGCAAAGCCCTGATTCCAAGTGGTGCAGGTCATCTAATCAGCATGGCTACCTTGAGGTGGTGGTGGTGATGGTCCTAGGTCTGCCATTCGCCAGTCCCCTTGTAGAGATTATTTAAGTTTCTCATATTTCTATGAAGTGGATATTCTCTATTTTGCAGATGAGGAAACGGAAACTCAGAGGTGTGAGTTGACTTGCCTCAGGCCCCAGTTGGCAGAGCCAAGATTGGAAGGGAAGTTTGACGTGTAAGTCCGTGTTTTTCACACTGCCTGTTGCCTTGACTTTAGTTATTTTCTGAGCAGTTCTGAGCAGGAAGGGACCTTTTTTTCCCCCCCAACTGTCCTTTACACTTCTGTTTAGTTTCTTAACAACTATTTCTGTTTAGTTTTTGATCATCGTCGGCAATTTCTGTCTCCAAGTGTACTCAATTGAATCATCCCTTTATGGATGCAGTACATTGGCTCATGGATGGATTGGCTTTCATTTTCTTCATCTCTGCCAAACCCTTCCCTGGTGCCCAGTAGGCAAGAGCTGCCTGCGTTTGTACCATGCACAGTCCTAATTAGTAACTTTAATCAATCAGTACATCAAGTGCCTTCCTTTTTCTGCTCTTGAGATTTCCGAACGTGCCCACAGAATAGTTCTCCATGATGCATGGTGGTGCAGCCCACCAAGGTGGGTCCCAGCTCATATGCCACTTCAGCTCTGGTGCCCAGGTCGAGTGGTACATGTCAGTGTTCTTCAGAGGAGCCCAGGCATTCTGTTTGTTACTCTCTGGAACATGTGATTCCAGAGTAAGTGTCTTAGATAATGTGTTCTGGTTGCAAAGGGGAGAGATCTAATATTAATTGGGTAGAATTCTCAAGCCAAACATTGACCTAGCCATTGGACATACATTATCTCATTTAATCATACAGCACTTCAAGGGAGAGGCAGCATTGAAGTCATTTATCCATTCATCAATGAATAACATCAAAAGGACAGTATGATCCAGGTCTGTGTTAAGTTGCCAAATGCTGTGGGTACAGAAGCAAATAAGAAAGAGATCATTTCCGTCCTCATGGAACGGGTTGTTCCAGGAAATCATAAACATTGAAACAAATAATTACAAGTGCAATGGGTGTTGTGATGTTAACAACACGGTTAGTGTTAGCACTGCAATGACTTCAGGCTCCATTACCATGCTCACAACTGCACAGGCATTCTGCTAATCCCATTAGTGGCATTGCCCAGATAGTCCCTATAAGATCTTTAAGAGGCCTGAAATAACCAAACCCTATTTTCTCTTGAAGTGATAGAGGCTTAGGGAGTTAAGTTACTTGTCTACATTCCCATTAGCAGAGTTGTGATGGTTAAAGAAGAAATTTTGTCTTAAGTACGGCTGGCCATGCAAGGCAGGGGCCAGATTGCCTGGGTTCAAATTCAAGCTGTGCTATTTGTTAGTTGTCACTAAATCTCTCTGTGTCTCAGCTTTCCCTATCTGTGAAATGGGGATACTAGTAGTGCTGACTCATGGTTATTATTCCCATGTCACTGTTGAGGAACCTGAAGCAGAGGTATTAAGTCAAAGGCTCAAGGTCAATGGAAAAGCCAGGACTCAGCTCAAGTCTCCCCAGCTGCAAAGTTAATGCTTTTACTATCTTTGCTACTAAGATCTCCAGGAGAAGTCAGATATTTTCCAGGTGACCCAGAACATTGAATGGGCTCTTGGACCCTTTATAATGGTGTCAAACAGGGTAAAATACCAAAGTACCTCTTGAGAGATGCCGTCAGGCCTCCATCATTGGATATCTGGCTCTAGACACATTGATAGGGCATATTCTAGGAGCACCATTTATGAGAATAGTTCATTTGAGAGGAATGTGAGTAAATAAAAGCGCTGGTGTGTACATATGAATTGACGAGGAAAAAAGAAATGAACAGGTCTTCAGTGTAGAGAGGACCTCTGGGATCACGCACATGTGTGACCATGTGTGTTTAGTTGGGCTGGGGTGATTTCATTTGTGTAAGGAGCTTCTTTTTGGGATAAAAGAGACTCCCTTTCTGCCAGAGGCCAAAGAAAAATGAAGCTCTCACTGTGAGTGGCCCCACTGAGAAACACCAACCCTCCTTTAAAGGTGTCTGTTTTGTGTGATTGGTGTTCATAGGTTGAACTGCCAAGACCATTTGTTCTCTGCGACATCTATAGACAGAAAGCCTGGTGTTTCTTCTGGGACATGTATGCGCACGCGTGTGCGCGCGTGTGTGTGTGTGCGCGCACACACACACACACACACACACATTTTTGGCTAGTTCGGGCTCCTTGGGTGCCAACATACACCCTGCCTTTGTTTCAGCGATTGCTGATAACCCCATTAACATCTCACTAAAGATTCTGGCAGCCTCACAAACCAGTCCTCACCTCAGGGCAGGCTGTTCCAGAACATTCCTCCCCTTTCCTCCCCCCACCACAACCCTATTAGGACCAAACATGTTTTTCTTTTTACCTTAGACATGCATCTTCTTGTCTGGGCTCTTGTTTTTCTCCTGTGCAGATTTATGAGGATGATTTAAAGAAAACTCTGATCTTCAGCTGATCCTAGGGATAGAACTTACTTCTAAGAGGCAATCTTGTGGTTCACATTCCAGTCCACCCCCCTGACCCTGCATATCATGGATGCTTACACACACACGTACAAAGGAAACCCACTGGACATGTGTCTTTTAACCCATCACCAAGTTTGGGTTTTTTTCCTCCTGAGTATCTTTCAGAACTGTCCATTTCCACCTCCACCAGCACACCCCAATCCAGAGCACCACCGAATTTTGCCTGGACTTTTTCAAGAACCTCCTAGCCCTTTCTATTGGTCTTCCTGCCTTCTGTCTTTCCCCATTCAAATCCACTCCCCACTGTTCTCTTTCTAAAATACAAATAGGATCTTGTAAGTCCCTCGCTTTAAGCCTTTAAATGCTCCCCTGGTATCTCTAGGACTGAGGATAGGGTCTGGCTCATGGTGGATACCCGGTAGAAATTTCTGGAATTGAATAGAGTTGAGTTTTCAGTTGAATCCAATGGAATATCCATTCTGAGAACTCTAAAAATGGCCTTGTCTTGAGAGCTTTATTCCCTTTTTTAGTTATCACCTGAAGTCCTTCTTTCATTTTGGGGGAACACTTCTACTTTTAATTCTGTGGTCTGTGACTTTGTGGGTCTTATGGAAAAATAACCATCTCATATTCCAACAAGAAACAGAATGCTAGAACTGGAAGGGACCTTTGAAACCATGCTTTTAGCTTCAAGAGGCTGTGTAACATGTTGGGTTTCTGATAAGTTGCCTAAAAGGCAAGTTATTAGAAGGTGCAAACAGCTACATCAACATCCCCAATTTGGGAGCCATCAAAAAGGGACACAGTTGTCCACCCACAAATGGTGACAACATCTGTGAAGACACAAAGAACTATTTTGATTTCTTTAGATGACTTTATTATTATTAACTAAAGCTTGTGCTTTATTAAGGTTCCCTTAGTTTTTACCTAATGTCTTCTTCCTGTTCCAAGATCCCATCAGGATGCCACATTACCTTTAGTGGCCATGTCTCCTTAGGCTCTGCTTTGCTGTGACAAGTTTCTCAGATTTTCTTTGTTTTTGAGGACCTTGACCTCTTTGAGGAAGATTGGCCAGGAATTTTGTAGAATGTGCTTCACAATTGTGATTTGTCCGATGTTTTTCTTATGATAAGACTAAGGTAACATGTTCTGGGGGACAAAAATGCTATTTTTATCACATCATATTCAGCGTTCCTACTTTCACCATGACTTCTCACTACTGATGTCATTCTGATCATCTCACTGAGATGGAGCCTCCCAGGCTCGTCCACCTTGTCCTCCTTTCCATACCATACTCTTTGGAAGTAAATTACTAGGTATGGCCCCCACTTAGGGAGCAAGGAGTCATACTCCTTGAAGGCAAAGTGTCTATATAAATTATTTGGTATTCTTCTGTATGGGGTATTTGTCTGTCTTCTCCCATTTAATTATTCAATAGTTCACAGATATATTTGTTTTGGGTATTTATATTGAATAATATTTATTTATTTGTTTGGATATTTATTTTGGAACTCTTCCAGTTGGTTCCTGTGTCTTTTTGATAGGCCTTCATCATTGTGGGTATTATTTCATTTTAAACACTTCCTTACGCCTGGCACTAGAAAATGCCCCAGACTCATCTTATATATTTCATATTCCAGTCTTAGAATCAGCCATTTCGCCAAGAATCCCTGGTTCCTCTTCTTGGAGGATAATATAAGAAATCAAGGTCTAGGGGCACCTGGGTGGCTCAGTCGTTAAGTGTCTGCCTTCGGCTCAGGTCATGATCCCAGGGTCCTGGGATCGAGCCCCGCATCAGGCTCCCTGCTCTGCGGGAAGCCTGCTTCTCCCTCTCCCACTCCCCCTGCTTGTGTTCCCTCTCTCACTATGTCTCTCTCTGTCAAATAAATAAATAAAATCTTAAAAAAAAAAAGAAATCAAGGTCTAGGCACTAGGTGTGCTCATTGTTATGTGGGGGTCACTGCTTCTGTGCCCCTTCATCTGATAAGGAAAAGCCTGTGTATATATTCACATGCCTATAAATATTTCTATATGTAACAATCTGTGTCTATATTAAGCTAAACGTGAATTCATACTAGTGTCTTCAACCCTAATCCATCACTACATTGGTCATTCTAGGCTACTTCCCTTGATTAACTGTCATCTCCCACCCCAATAGTGAGAAACCTGGCTCTCCCACCATTTTTCATCCATTTACTTAACTGTTCAATTCCAATACAATATTTCAGAATCGTTAACCTGTACCCCTATGAGAAATGACTTTATCAACTAGGGCACAGTACTCATGTACACTTCTTTTTGCCTTTAGTCTTTCAGACTCCATGCATTTTCAAAATTGTTTTAGTTAGATCTTATTTCCCCACCCCCATCAGTGAGGTTATTCCATACATTTGTAATACATTTAGAATTTTTTATCATATTCTGTGTTTCATCCTGGATTCCCTGACTTTCTTTTTTTAATTTAATTTAATTTAATTTTTTAAAATATTTTATTTATTTATTTGACAGAGAGAGAGACAGCGAGAGAGGGAACACAAGCAAGGGGAGTGGAAGAGGGAGAAGCAGGCTTCCCACTGAGCAGGGAGCCTGATGCAGGGCTCGATCCCAGGACCGTGGGATCATGACCTGAGCCGAAGGCAGTCGCTTAACCAACTGAGCCACCCAGGTGCCCCCCCCACTTTTTTTTAAATTTAAATTTAAATTTTTTTAATTTTATTTTTTTTTAATTTTATTAATGTTAGGTTAGTCACCATACAATACATCATTAGTTTTTGATGTGGTGATCCACGGTCCATTATTTTCATACAACACCCAGTGCTCCATGCAGTACATGCCCTTCTTAATACCCATCACCGGGCTAACCAATCCCCCTCCCCCCTCCCCTCTAAAACCCTGTTTGTTTCTCAGAGTCTATAGTTTCTCGTGGTTCATTTCTCCCTCTGATTCCCCCCCCCTTCATTTTTCCCTTCCTTCTCCTAATGTCCTCCCTGCTATTCCTTATGTTCCACAAATAAGTGAAACCATTTGATAATTGACTTTCTCTGCTTGACTTAGTTCACTTAGCATAATCTCCTCCAGTCCCATCCATGTGAATGTAAAAGTTGGGTATTCATCCTTTCTGATGGCTGAGTAGTATTCCATTGTATATATGGCCCACATCTTCTTTATCCGTTCATCTGTTGAAGGGCGTCTCTGCTCTTTCCACAGTTTGGCTATTGTGGACGTTGCTGCTATGAACATTGGGGTGCATATGGTCCTTCTTTTCACTACATCTGTGTCTTTGGGGTAAATACCCAGGAGTGCAATTGCTGGGTCATAGGGTAGCTCTATTTTTAAGTTTTTGAGGAACCTCCACACTGTTTTCCAAAGTGGCTGTACCACCTTGCATTCCCACCAACAGTATAAGACGGTTCCCCTTTCTCCACAACCTCTCCAACATTTGTTGTTTCTTGCCCTGTCCATTTTGGCCATTCGAACTGGTGTAAGGTGGTATCTCAATGTGGCTTTGATTTGAATTTCCTTGTTGCCTAATGATGATGAACATTTTTTCATGTGTTTGTTAGCCATTTGTATGTCTTCTTCAGAGAAGTGTCTTTTCATATCTTCTGCCCATTTTTTGACTTGATTATTTGTTTTTTGGGTGTTGAGTTTGAGAAGTTCTTTATAAATCTTGGATACCAGCCCTTTATCTGTAGTGTCATTTGCAAATATCTTCTCCCATTCTGTGGGTTGCCTCTTTGTTTTGTTGACTGTTGCCTTTGCTGTGCAGAAGCTTTTTATCTTGATGAAGTCCCAAAAGTTCATTTTTGTTTTTATTTCACTAGCTTTTGGAGATGTATCTTGAAAGAAGTTGCTGTGGCCGATGTCAAAGAGGTTACTGCCTATGTTCTCCTCTAGGATTTTGATGGATTCCTGTCTCACATTGAGGTCTTTCATCCATTTTGAGTTTATCTTTGTGTATGGTGTTAGAGAATGGTCGAGTTTCATTCTTCTGCATGTGACTGTCCAATATTCCCAGCACCATTTATTGAAGAGACTGTCTTTTTTCCATTGCATATTTTTTCCTGCTTTGTTGAAGATTATTTGACCATAGAGTTGAGGGTCCATATCTGGGTTCTCTATTCTGTTCCATTGGTCTATATGTCTGTTTTTGGGCCAATACCATGCTGTCTTGGTGATCACAGACCTGACTTTCTGATTTAAAAAACATTTGTATACATTAAGATTTACTCTTTGTGCTAAAAGTGTCATAGGTTTTGACAAATATATAGGGCCATGTTATTATAATCACAGTATCATAAGTAGATTCTAAAAAAAGTACCCTGTTCTTTCCACTTATTTAACCCTTCTCCACACCCTGGCAATCACTTCTGTTTAGGGCCTTAATTGTTTTACCTTTTCCAGAATGTTATATAAATGGAATCATGCAGTTTATAGTCATTCAGACTGGCTTCTTTCACTTAGTAATATGCATTTCAGATTCATTGATGTCTTTGTATGACTCGACAGCTCATTCCTTTTAATTGCCCAATAATATTCCACTATATATATGAAATACAGTTTGTTTAACCATTCACCTATTGAAGGACATTTTAGTTGCTTCCAGTTTTTGATTATGCTTAAAGCTGCTATAAACAATTGCGTGAAGATCTTTGGGTAGATGTAAGTTTCCCAACTGGTTTGCTACCAAAAACCTAGGAGTATGATTACAGGATCATATGGTTAGACTATGTTTAGTTTTGTTAAGAAACTTCCAAGCTGTCTTCCAAAATGGCTGTACCATTTTGAATTTCCACCAGCAGTGAAAGAGAATTCCTGTTGCTCTGTATCTTTGCCAGCAGTTAATATGGTAGTTTTAAAAAAGAAAATTAGCCATTCTGATAAGTGTGTAGTGGTATCTCTTTGTTGTTTTTGTGTATGAATTTTTGATTTATGTAAAGGACATTATATGCTATGTCTCCATTTGTTTCTTTTTTTTTTAATTAAACACCATGTTTTTAAAATAAGTCATATTGGGGTGCCTGGGTGTCTCAGTCATTAAGCATCTGCCTTCGGCTCAGGTCATGATCCCAAGGTCCTGGGACTGAGCCCCACATCGGGCTCTCTGCTCAGCAGGAAGCCTGCTTCTCCCTCTCCCACTCTCCCTGTTGTGTTCCCTCTCTTGCTGTGTCTCTCTCTGTCAAATAAATAAATAAAATCTTTACAAAAAAAACTCATATTGCTGTGTGTACACTGAATCCACTGCTTCTTATTGTTGTGTAATATTCCAACTCCTAAGGGTGGTGGTGGGGGATTAAACTCCTTTCACCTTCAGCACCACCCCTCTACGTTATGTGAAATTATCCTTGTAATCTAAGTATAACCGAGGTAGTTTTTATGCAAATGTGGCTTCAAGCAAGTTTCCCAAACTTCTATGCTAAAAAGATGATGATGGTGGTGATAGTCTGGGTGTGTGTGGGTAAATGTCTTGATAAAATGTGAGATGTATTTGCCTTATTTACTACCACTCCCTTCTCCCATGACATGGATTAATCACTTATGGGATTAAAAAACATAAATTTTGCAATGATTCTGAATTCTGTAAGTGGCCACTACAAACTGGTGAAGCTAACTTGGGGAAAGAAATGTATGCGCTATCTCTAGACCAGAAGATATCTAAAGTCTTACTAAACTCCATACATTCTCTGTTCTGTGGGTAACCTAACCTGGCTGAAAAATTGGGTTCATGTAGGAGAGTGGCAGTAGACAAGAAAGGAAAAGGTAAGAGGGAGGCAATTTATATGTGTTAAATAGCTGCCATTTATATAGTGGCTACTATATATCAGCCCTGGTGCCATATGTTTTCCATATATTCTTATAGGATGCACACAAAGTCTGACAACATCAACACTTATTTCCATTTTCAGATGAAGTATCTAAGGCCCAAAGAGGAAAAGTCACTTTCCCAAGAAGACTCAGGCAGCAAATGACATCCTGAGTTTAGAACTGAGGTCTAAATTCATAATATTCTCACCATATCTTGGATCCTCTCACATGGATCTTCAGAAATGGCCAAGGAGTTAGGGCTGTATAGAGTAGACTATGTTGCTGGTGGTTTTTGAATGGGAAATATCAGGAGAGGTATGCCTCATGAGTGTTCAGTAACAAGGTAGGTTGGGTAATTAAGTCTATTGCAAAGTCTGAGCATGAGATGAAGTCTGCATGTGGGTAAGAGTGGGACTGTAGAGGAAACAACCGGCACTTCCAAATGTTGAGTCAAAATGTCCTACAAGTAAGATTTGGAGCACAGTGAAAGAGACATCTTCCAGAGGAACAGAGTAGAGATTGTTCCTGAAGAGTTTGAACAGCACAAGCCTGAGGCAGAAAACATATACTATTGGAAAATGAATGCCTTTCTTTTGGAACTAATGCTAGTGTTAATTTATTCCCTCTTATAATTTACCTACCAGTTGAAGGGAAATTGCACTTTATGATGATTGGAGGGGCACCTCGCTGGCTCAGTTGGTAGAGCATGCAACTCTAAATCTGAGTTGTGAGTTCCAGCTCCATGTTGGGCATGGAGCCTAGTTTAAAAAAAAAAAAAAAAGGAATCTAATGATGGTTGGAGTTTTTCCATTGATCCAATGGTAGAATCATATAGTCAATCAGATAGTGGGAAAAAAGCTTACAGTGTGCTGTTGATTGTATTGTACCTAGCTTTGAATCACTGAAGTATGTAACTCTGACATTAACTTAACACATTTGAAGCATTTGTTTACTGCTCTTTATCTTCTGGAATTCTAAATAAATAATAGGGACTCATTTTCAGTGTTGAATGTAACTTAAGTTTTTACCTTGTGGTCTTGGCCTGGGCTGTTTAAATTGGACCAATAATGAAATTATTGACTTTCTTTCCCTCACTATACATTGTTTCATTAATTTCTCCAAAGTCATTTTTCTTGAGGTCCCGCCTTTGTAACTTTGTTGGGGTGAGGAAGGGTGAATGAGTTGCTGACATATCAAATGCTGACTGCTCCTAAGCTGTTTGAGTTTGTGGTTTGACCAGTCTGTTAGCAACTTTATTCTTTCATTACTAGATCAATATTTTCTTCATTTTTTTCCTCCTAGGATGTAGGTATTGCAATGGTGCTTTGGATCTCTAGATATGTCCAATGCCTATATGAAATTGTACTAAGGAACCATGTATACATTTATATGTGCATGCACTCCATAAATATTTTGAACAATGAACTGTGTAGCATTGTTATTCTGCAAAATACCAACCCCATGAGGTGTTCTTAAAAAAAAAAAAAAAAAGATTCCCTGGTCAAATACATTTGAGACACCTGTCTTAGAGGATCAAAAACACACCTGAACCTATTATAAGAGTTGATCAGTCTCATAGTAATTAGCTTAATTTCTTGTTGCTGTCTATCCATCTTGCCCTTAAAGACACTGTGTTATATTAGCTATCTCTGTATATCCTTGAATGTCAGGCCTCCCTAGCTGCCATTCCAACTTTGCTGATCATTTCTGTAGTTCTGTTTACATGGTTTCGGAAGTTAAGCACCATCTCCTGACCTCTTCCACCCCATTGCTGCTAGGAAACTCATACCATCAGCTCACCCTACAGAGGATAGGCATTGCTGAGCTTCTGAATAATGCTAGTGCCCTCCTGACCAACATGTTCCTAATCACCTTGGTGAACAGAATGTTCTCTGCGCCCTCCTAAGGAACAGGAACAGCCAAAATATTCTCTGGTTTTCTTCAGTAGACCCACTCTGACATGCCCACTTTCTTGAGCTTTTTGGTCTTTTCCTCTATGATCTGCCTAGTAGATCTGGTATCCACTTCATTTACTATTGACAGTTATTTCATCCAAGTTTCCAGTATCCATCTCAGCAGTCCATATCAGACTGGTGCTCAGGTCAGTATTTTAACAACAGTTAGTGTATTACAACAATTGTTGGGGATCTGTATTACAGAGACTACCCTAATACTATAAAACTCTCCCTTATCCAATGTTATATGTTGTTTTTGATCTAATACCTTCATGATCCATTTCTGACACACTCTCTCAATTCCTACTGGCGCGTTTATTTATATCTGTTGTTCAGTTCATGTAGAGTTTTTTTTATCTGCTTTAGCAGGCCAAAGACTTCCTCAGTCAGGTTAAGCTGAGATTTACCTCTAATTATGGGACTGGTGGCCAGGAGGGGAAACAGAATCAGATCCTGAGAAGGGCAAACATTGTCTCCTGATACATCTGTCTCGTTTGAGGCTTTTGTGCAATCTTCAAGTAAGACTGGGTGGGGATATGAGGCTTTGTCTTCTAACAAGGGGGTGGGAGTGGCTCAGTTCTGCAGCCCCAGAGTGTTCAAGGAAAACTGGTAGTTCAAGATTCTTAAGTACATCTACCCAGATATACTCATCTCAAGCCTCTGGATCCCACTTCTTCATCAGAGCCTAACTTTGGAATTAGAAGACTTCGTTAGAACTAGAATTCAACCTTCTTTGAAGTTCTACTACTCATACAATTAGGTTTGAGCCTAGTTTTTTTAAAATAATTTTTATTGTTATGTTAATCACCATACATCATTAGTTTTTGATGTAGTGTTCCATGATTCATTGTTTGTGCATAACACCCAGTGCTCCACGCAGAATGTGCCCTCTTTAATACCCATCACCAGGCTAACCCATCCCCCCAACCCCCTCCCCTCTAGAACCCTCAGCTTGTTTTTCAGAGTCCATCGTCTCTAATGGTTCATCTCCCCCTCCGACTTACTCCCCTTCATTCTTCCCCTCCTGCTATCT
>NW_027397076.1:4668288-4674698 GCF_003265705.2 Callorhinus ursinus
ACCAGCAACCCTCAGTTTGTTTCCTGAGATTAAGAATTCCTCATATCAGTGAGGTCATATGATACATGTCTTTCTCTGATTGACTTATTTCACTCAGCATAACACCCTCCAGTTCCATCCACGTTGTTGCAAATGGCAAGATCTCATTCCTTTTGATGGCTGCATAATATTCCATTGTGTATATATACCACATCTTCTTTATCCATTCATCTGTCGATGGACATCTTGGCTCTTTCCATAGTTTGACTATTGTGGACATTGCTGCTATAAATATTGGGGTGCACGTACCCCTTTGGATCCCTACATTTGTATCTTTGTGGTAAATACCCAGTAGTGCAATTGCTGGATTGTATGGTAGCTCTATTTTCAACTGTTTGAGAAACCTCCATACTGTTTTCCAGAGTGGTTGCACCAGCTTGCATTCCCACCAACAGCGTAGGAGGGTTCCCCTTTCTTCACATCCCCGCCAACATCTGTCGTTTCCTGACTTGTTAATATTAGCCATTCTGACGGGTGTGAGGTGGTATCTCATTGAGGTTTTGATTTGGATTTCCCTGATGCCGAGCGATGTTGAGTACTTTTTCATGTGTCTGTTGGCCATTTGGATGTCTTCATTGGAAAAATGTCTGTTCGTGTCTTCTGCCCATTTCTTGATTAGATTATTTGTTCTTTGGGTGTTGAGTTTGATAAGTTCTTTATAGATTTTGGATACTAGCCCTTTATCTGATATGTCATTTGCAAATATTTTCTCCCATTCTGTCCGTTGTCTTTTGGTTTTGTGGACTGTTTCTTTTGCTGTGCAAAAACTTTTTATCTTGATGAAATCCCAATAGTTCATTTTTGCCCTGGCTTCCCTTGCCTTTGGCGATGTTTCTAGGAAGAAGTTGCTGTGGCTGAGGTCGAAGAGGTTTCTGCCTGTGTTCTCCTTTAGGATTTTGATGGACTCCTGTCTCACGTTTAGGTCTTTCAACCATTTGGAGTTGATTTTTGTGTGTGGGGTAAGGAAATGGTCCAGTTTCATTCTTCTGCACGTGGCTGTCCAATTTTCCCAACACCATTTGTTGAAGAGACTGTCTTTTTGCCATTGGACATTCTTTCCTGCTTTGTCGAAGATGAGTTGACCATAGGGTTGAGGGTCCATTTCTGGGCTCTCTATTCTGTTCCATTGATCTATGTGTCTGTTTTTGTGCCAGTACCATACTGCCTTGATGATGACAGCTTTGTAATAGAGCTGGAAGTCCGGAATTGTGATGCCGCCAGCTTTGCTTTTCTTTTTCAAGATTCCTCTGGCTATTTGGGGTCTCTTCTGGTTCCATACAAATTTTAGGATTATTTGTTCCATTTCTTTGAAAAAGGTGGATGGTATTTTGATGGGGATTGCATTGAATATATAGATTGCTCTAGGTAGCATTGACATCTTCACAATGTTTGTTCTTCCAATCCATGAGCATGGAACATTTTTCCATTTCTTTGTGTCTTCTTCACTTTATTCCATGAGTATTTTATAGTTTTCTGGGTACAGATCCTTTGCCTCTTTGGTTAGATTTATTCCTAGGTATCTTATGGTTTTGGGTGCAATTGTAAATGGGATCGACTCCTTGATTTGTCTCTCTTCTGTCTTGTTGTTGGTGTATAGGAATGCCACTGATTTCTGTGCATTGATTTTATATCCTGCTAATTTACTGAATTCCTGTATGAGTTCTAGCAGTTTGGGGGTGGAGTCTTTTGGGGTTTCCACATACAGTATCATATTATCTGCAAAGAGTGAGAGTTTGACTTCCTCTTTGCTGACTTGGATGCCTTTGATTTCTTTTTGTTTTCTGATTGCTGTGGTTAGGATTTCTAATACTATGTTGAATAGCAGTGGTGAGAGTGGACATCCCTGCCGTGTTCCTGACCTTAGGGGAAAAGCTCCCAGCTTTTCCCCATTGAGAATGATATTCGCTGTAGGTTTTTCATAGATGGATTTTATGATATTGAGGTATGTACCCTCTATCCCTATACTCTGAAGAGTTTTGATCAAGAAAGGATGCTGTACTTTGTCAAATGCTTTCTCTGCATCTATTGAGAGGATCATATGATTCTTGTTCTTTCTTTTGTTAATGTATTGTATCACGTTGATTGATTTGTGGATGTTGAACCAGCCTTGCAGCCCAGGGATAAATCCCACTTGGTCACAGTGAATAATCCTTTTAATGTACTGTTGGATTCTATTGGCTAGTATTTTGGTGAGAATTTTTGCATCCGTGTTCATCAAGGATATTGGTCTGTAATTCTCCTTTTTGATGGGGTCTTTGTCTGGTTTTGGGATCAAGGTAATGGTGGCCTCATAAAATGAGTTTGGAAGTTTTCCTTCCATTTCTATTTTTTGGAACAGTTTCAGGAGAATAGGTATTAATTCTTCTTTAAATGTCTGATAGAATTCCCCTGGGAAGCCATCTGGCCCTGGGCTTTTGTTTCTTGGGAGATTTTTGATGACTGCTTCAATTTCCTTAGTGGTTATAGGTCTGTTCAGGTTTTCTATTTCTTCCTGGTTCAGTTTTGGTAGTTGATACATCTCTAGGCATCCACCCATTTCTTCCAGGTTATCTAATTTGCTGACATAGAGTTGCCCATAATATGTTCTTATAATTGTTTGTATTTCTTTGGTGTTGGTTGTGATCTCTCCTCTTTCATTCATGATTTTGTTGATTTGGGTCATTTCTCTTTTCTTTCTGGTAAGTCTGGCCAGGGGTTTATCAATCTTGTTAATTCTTTCAAAGAACCAGCTCCTAGTTTTGTTGATCTGTTCTACTGTTCTTTTGGTTTCTAGTTCATTGATTTCTGCTCTGATCTTCTCCTGCTGGGTTTAGGCTTTATTTGCTGTTCTTTCTCCAGTTCCTTTAGATGTAGGGTTAGGTTGTGTATTTTGAGACCTTTCTTGTTTCTTGAGAAAGGCTTGTATTGCTATATACTTTCCTCTCAGGACTGCCTTTGCTGCATCCCAAAGATTTTGGACAGTTGTGTTTTCATTTTCATTGATTTCCATGAATGTTTTTAATTCTTCTTTAATTTCCTGGTTGACCCATTCATTCTTTAGTAGAATGCTCTTTAGCCTCCATGTATTTGAGTCCTTTCCGACTTTCCTCTTGTGATTGAGTTCTCGTTTCAAAGCATTGTGGTCTGAAAATATGCAGGGAATAATCCCAATCTTTAGGTACTGGTTGAGACCTGATTTGTGACCTAGGATGTGATCAATTCTGGAGAATGTTCCATGGGCACTAGAGAAGAATGTATATTCTGTTGCTTTGGGATGGAATGTTCTGAATATGTGTGTAAAGTCCATTTGGTCCAGTGTTTCATTTAAAGTCTTTATTTCCTTGTTGATCTTTTGCTTAGATGATCTGTCCATTTCAGTCAGGGGGGTGTTAAAGTCCCCCACTATTATTGTATTGTTGTCAATGTGTTTCTTTGCTTTTGTTATTAATTGCCTTATATAATTGGCTGCTCCCATGTTCGGGGCATAGATATTTACAATTGTTAGATCTTCTTGTTGGATAGACCCTTTAAGTAGGATATAGTGTCCTTCTTCATCTCTTATAAAAGTCTTTGTTTTAAAATCTAATTTGTCTGATATAAGGATTGCCACCCCAGTTTTCTTTTGGTGTCCGTTAGCATGGTAAATGGTTTTCAACCCCCTCACTTTCAATCTGGGGGTGCCTTTGGGTCTAAAATGAGTCTCTTGCAGACAGCATATTGATGGGTCTTGTTTTTTAATCCAATCTGATAGCCTGTGTCTTTTGATTGGGGCATTTAGCCCATTTACATTCAGGGTAACTATTGAAAGGTATGAATTTAGTGCCATTGAATTGCCTGTAAGGTGACTGTTACTTTATATTGTCTGTGTTCCTTTCTGATCTATGCTGCTTTTAGGCTCTCTTTTTGCTTAGAGGACCTCTTTCAATATTTCTTGGAGGGCTGGTTTCGTCTTTGCAAATTCCTTTAGTTTTTGTTTGTCCTGGAAGCTTTTTATCTCTCCTTCTATTTTCAACGAGAGCCTAGCTGGATATAGTTTTCTTGGCTGCATATTTTTCTCGCTTAGTGCTCTGAAGATATCATGCCAGTCCTTTCTGGCCTGCCAGGTCTCTGTGGATAGGTCTGTTGCCAATCTAATGTTTCTACCATTGTAGCTTACATATCTCTTCTGCCGAGCTGCTTTCAGGATTTTCTCTTTGTCTCTGAGACCCGTAAGTTTTACTATTAGATGTTGGGGTGTTGACCTATATTTATTGATTTTGAGAGGGGTTCTCTGTGCCTCCTGGATTTTGATGCCTGTTTCCTTCCCCACATTAGGGAAGTTCTCTGCTATTATTTGCTCCAATATACCTTCTGCCCCTCTCTCTCTTTCTTCTTCTTCTGGGATCCCAATTATTCTAATGTTGTTTTGTCTTATCGTATCGCTTATCTCTCGAATTCTGCCCTCGTGATCCTGTAGTTGTTTCTCTCTCTTTTTCTCAGCCTCTTTATTTTCCATCATTTGGTCTTCTATATCACTGATTCTCTCTTCTGCCTCATTTATCCTAGCAGTTAGTGCCCCCATTTTTGATTGCATCTCATTAATAGCCTTTTTGATTTCGACTTGGTTAGATGTTAGTTCTTTTATTTCTCCAGAAAGCGTTTCTCTAATATCTTCCACACTTTTTTCAAGCCCAGCTAGTATCTTTAAAGTCATGATTCTGAACTGTAGGTCTGACATTGTACTAATGTCCGTACTGAGTAGGTCCCTGGCAGACGGTACTACCTCTTGTTCTTTTTGCTGAGGTGATTTTTTTCGTCTTGTCATTTTGTCCAGAGGAGAACAGATGAATGAGAGAACAATGCTAACAGGTTAACAATGTCTCCAGCAGATATACTCTATACAAATCAGAAAAGACCTGAAACCAGGGGACAATAAAGGGAAAGAAAGAAGAGAAAAAAAAAAAGGAAAAAGAAAAAGATAAAAACAGAACAAAAAATAAAACAGAAGATGATCAAATATGATCAGGCTAGTGCATAGATCAGTGCCACACACTAGCTTTTGGGCATATTTTGGTCTGTTAGAAGAAAGTGCCTGCTAAAATTTTAAAGGAAGAAAGACTTATATATGTACAAAATAAGGGTTGATACAATGAAGGGACAGAAGATGACTGTAAAGATGAAAATTATAAAAGATTTTATAAAAGGAATTGATAAGACGTTGTTTTTAAAAAGAAAGAAGATTTAAAAAGAAAAAGAAAAAAGAAAAAAAAGAAGAAAAAAAGGGAGTGAATGTGATCAGGCAGGAGAATAGAACAAAGCCATACACTAGTGATTTAGGGTATATTTTGATCTGTTAGAAGAAACTGTATCTCAAAATTTTAAAGAGAGAACAACTTATGTATATATATGCCAAAAATAAGGGTAACTACTATGAAGGGATAAAAATATGACTCTAAGAATGAAAAATAAAATTTTTTTTTAAAAAAAGGAATTGATAAGATGTTGTTTGAAAAAGGGAAAAAGAAAAATTCAAAAAAAAAGTTAAAAAAATTAACTTTGAAAAACTAATGAATCATGGTAAAAAAGCCATGAATTCTATGTGCAGTATTCCCCTAGCGCTGGAGTTCTCCCGTTCTCCTTGATCGGTAAACTTGGTCTTGTCTTGCTGGCTGTTCGTGCTGATCTTCTGGGGGAGGGGCCTGTTGCCGTGGTTTCCAAATGGCTTTGCCGGAGGCGGAATTGCCCCGCCCTTGTCGGTCTGGGCTAAGCAAGCTGCTCGGGTTTGCTCTCAGGAGCTTTTGTTCACTGCAAGCTCTCGGTACAGCTTTGGAGGACCAGAGTGAAAATGGTGGCCTCCCAATCTCCACCCGGAGGAGCTGAGAACTCGGGGCCCCACTCCTCAGTGTGTCCCCACAGAAAAGCAGTCACTCCCGTCTCCCTGGTCTCTGGCCGCACTCCGTGCTCACCCGGCCTATGACCGAGCATTTCTATCTCTGGCACCCAACCCCATGTAGAGTCTCCAAACCCAGCAGATCCCTGCGGTGCGCTCCCGCGCCGCTCCTCCCGGGGGAGGGAGGGGAGTCTCCCCGGCTCTGCCGCTTGTTGGGTCCCTGCTGGAGGAGCAGTGGCCCGATTGGGCCGCGGATCACAGTTTATGGCCACCCCCAGCTGAGAGCCCGCGCCTCAGCTCCGTCTCTGCAGCCGGCTTCCCCGCTCCGTTCCCTGGGAGCTCTGCCGCACTCAGGCACCCCCGGTCTTTCTGTGACCCCGAGGGTCCTGAGACCACACTGTCCCGTGAGGGTTCCATCCCCCGCTTAGCCACTGGAGCGAGGTTCCTCAGTGGAGCCGACTTCTAAAAGTTCCGAATTTGTGCTCTGTGGCTCTATCACTTGCCAGAAGCGGCCGACAGAGGA
>NW_027397076.1:4679698-4708821 GCF_003265705.2 Callorhinus ursinus
TTTTGCTTAGATGATCTGTCCATTTCAGTCAGGGGGGTGTTAAAGTCCCCCACTATTATTGTATTGTTGTCAATGTGTTTCTTTGCTTTTGTTATTAATTGCCTTATATAATTGGCTGCTCCCACGTTAGGGGCATAGATATTTACAATTGTTAGATCTTCTTGTTGGATAGACCCTTTAAGTAGGATATAGTGTCCTTCTTCATCTCTTATAAAAGTCTTTGTTTTAAAATCTAATTTGTCTGATATAAGGATTGCCACCCCAGTTTTCTTTTGGTGTCCGTTAGCATGGTAAATGGTTTTCAACCCCCTCACTTTCAATCTGGGGGTGCCTTTGGGTCTAAAATGAGTCTCTTGCAGACAGCATATTGATGGGTCTTGTTTTTTAATCCAATCTGATAGCCTGTGTCTTTTGATTGGGGCATTTAGCCCATTTACATTCAGGGTAACTATTGAAAGGTATGAATTTAGTGCCATTGAATTGCCTGTAAGGTGACTGTTACTTTATATTGTCTGTGTTCCTTTCTGATCTATGCTGCTTTTAGGCTCTCTTTTTGCTTAGAGGACCTCTTTCAATATTTCTTGGAGGGCTGGTTTCGTCTTTGCAAATTCCTTTAGTTTTTGTTTGTCCTGGAAGCTTTTTATCTCTCCTTCTATTTTCAACGAGAGCCTAGCTGGATATAGTTTTCTTGGCTGCATATTTTTCTCGCTTAGTGCTCTGAAGATATCATGCCAGTCCTTTCTGGCCTGCCAGGTCTCTGTGGATAGGTCTGTTGCCAATCTAATGTTTCTACCATTGTAGCTTACATATCTCTTCTGCCGAGCTGCTTTCAGGATTTTCTCTTTGTCTCTGAGACCCGTAAGTTTTACTATTAGATGTTGGGGTGTTGACCTATATTTATTGATTTTGAGAGGGGTTCTCTGTGCCTCCTGGATTTTGATGCCTGTTTCCTTCCCCACATTAGGGAAGTTCTCTGCTATTATTTGCTCCAATATACCTTCTGCCCCTCTCTCTCTTTCTTCTTCTTCTGGGATCCCAATTATTCTAATGTTGTTTTGTCTTATCGTATCGCTTATCTCTCGAATTCTGCCCTCGTGATCCTGTAGTTGTTTCTCTCTCTTTTTCTCAGCCTCTTTATTTTCCATCATTTGGTCTTCTATATCGCTGATTCTCTCTTCTGCCTCATTTATCCTAGCAGTTAGTGCCCCCATTTTTGATTGCATCTCATTAATAGCCTTTTTGATTTCGACTTGGTTAGATGTTAGTTCTTTTATTTCTCCAGAAAGCATTTCTCTAATATCTTCCACACTTTTTTCAAGCCCAGCTAGTATCTTTAAAGTCATGATTCTGAACTGTAGGTCTGACATTGTACTAATGTCCGTACTGAGTAGGTCCCTGGCAGACGGTACTACCTCTTGTTCTTTTTGCTGAGGTGATTTTTTTCGTCTTGTCATTTTGTCCAGAGGAGAACAGATGAATGAGAGAACAATGCTAACAGGTTAACAATGTCTCCAGCAGATATACTCTATACAAATCAGAAAAGACCTGAAACCAGGGGACAATAAAGGGAAAGAAAGAAGAGAAAAAAAAAAAGGAAAAAGAAAAAGATAAAAACAGAACAAAAAATAAAACAGAAGATGATCAAATATGATCAGGCTAGTGCATAGATCAGTGCCACACACTAGCTTTTGGGCATATTTTGGTCTGTTAGAAGAAAGTGCCTGCTAAAATTTTAAAGGAAGAAAGACTTATATATGTACAAAATAAGGGTTGATACAATGAAGGGACAGAAGATGACTGTAAAGATGAAAATTATAAAAGATTTTATAAAAGGAATTGATAAGACGTTGTTTTTAAAAAGAAAGAAGATTTAAAAAGAAAAAGAAAAAAGAAAAAAAAGAAGAAAAAAAGGGAGTGAATGTGATCAGGCAGGAGAATAGAACAAAGCCATACACTAGTGATTTAGGGTATATTTTGATCTGTTAGAAGAAACTGTATCTCAAAATTTTAAAGAGAGAACAACTTATGTATATATATGCCAAAAATAAGGGTAACTACTATGAAGGGATAAAAATATGACTCTAAGAATGAAAAATAAAATTTTTTTTTAAAAAAAGGAATTGATAAGATGTTGTTTGAAAAAGGGAAAAAGAAAAATTCAAAAAAAAAAACAGTTAAAAAAATTAACTTTGAAAAACTAATGAATCATGGTAAAAAAGCCATGAATTCTATGTGCAGTATTCCCCTAGCGCTGGAGTTCTCCCGTTCTCCTTGATCGGTAAACTTGGTCTTGTCTTGCTGGCTGTTCGTGCTGATCTTCTGGGGGAGGGGCCTGTTGCCGTGGTTTCCAAATGGCTTTGCCGGAGGCGGAATTGCCCCGCCCTTGTCGGTCTGGGCTAAGCAAGCTGCTCGGGTTTGCTCTCAGGAGCTTTTGTTCACTGCAAGCTCTCGGTACAGCTTTGGAGGACCAGAGTGAAAATGGTGGCCTCCCAATCTCCACCCGGAGGAGCTGAGAACTCGGGGCCCCACTCCTCAGTGTGTCCCCACAGAAAAGCAGTCACTCCCGTCTCCCTGGTCTCTGGCCGCACTCCGTGCTCACCCGGCCTATGACCGAGCATTTCTATCTCTGGCACCCAACCCCATGTAGAGTCTCCAAACCCAGCAGATCCCTGCGGTGCGCTCCCGCGCCGCTCCTCCCGGGGGAGGGAGGGGAGTCTCCCCGGCTCTGCCGCTTGTTGGGTCCCTGCTGGAGGAGCAGTGGCCCGATTGGGCCACGGATCACAGTTTATGGCCACCCCCAGCTGAGAGCCCGCGCCTCAGCTCCGTCTCTGCAGCCGGCTTCCCCGCTCCGATCCCTGGGAGCTCTGCCGCACTCAGGCACCCCCGGTCTTTCTGTGACCCCGAGGGTCCTGAGACCACACTGTCCCGTGAGGGTTCCATCCCCCGCTTAGCCACTGGAGTGAGCGACATCCCTCATTGGAGCCGACTTCTATAAGTTCCGATTTTGCGCTCCGCGGCTCTATCACTTGCCAAAAGCGGGAGATGGAGGCCCCCTCCCCCGCCATCTATCCTCCCGAATATCGCCTCGGATTCACTTCTCCGCACGTCCTACCTTCCAGTAAGTGGTCGCTTCTCTGTTCAGAGAGTTGTTGCTACTCTCTTCTTCGATCTCCTGTTGAGTTCGTAGGTGTTCAGAATGGTTTGATCCTTATTCAGCTGAATTCCTGAGACCAGACGAAATCCAGGTCTCCTACTCCTCTGCCATCTTGCTCCGCCCCCCAGGTTTGAGCCTAATTTTGGCTCAATCAGCTCTCTGCTACAGGATAAGACAGGGTCTTTAAACACTGTCAAGGAGGCCATTGAATTTCACACTTTCTTTGAATTTATGGGCAATCAATCTGAACCTATGATGTTCTCTTTCTTTAGTGTATTAAAGGCACTCACCAACAACTACCAATTTCACTATCTTTATAATTATTTTCCCTCATACTTTCCCTTGTACAGATATATTGCACCAGCCAGTGCATCTCCTCAAACTTGTATTCTATCCAAGTTCGGGGGAAAGCATTTACTGTGCTACAGCATGCCAAGGGCCATCAATCTCCAATGACCAGTAGAGGTGGGGGACCTCATTGTTGGCTGCAATGAGGTGGGTGATCCAACTCCAGAATCCTTAGAGGTAGTTTCCTGGGATAACTCTAAGTAATAACTCTTTTATGTTTGGCTAAGCAGAGTCTAAGATGGGGATTATTTTGCAAGTGACATATTAAGGGAGCTCTCAGGAGAAATCTGTAAGGAACTGAGAGAGGAAGCTTTGCAAAGATATGGGTTCAGCTGAAGTCTAGTCTCAACTACATCCCATAGGGAGCTATAGAGCATGAATGATGCTACAAAGTTGTCTCATCTTGAAGAAAGTGGGATGAGCTTTTTATACCAGTATTAGACAGTTGTCACCGTAAAGCGACCCTGTGGGAAGGAGGGCAAAATCTCTCTGAAATCCCTAGGCAAGAAGCTTCCAATAGGCTAAGGACAATCTTCCTTTGTAAAGGGCATAGCTATGAGTTGTTAGTAGCTAACAGTCAGGTCATTGAGGGGATAGATGCAAATATGATCATACTCTAAAAGAAATGAAGGCTGCAGAAGTGCTCACATCATGTTAAGCCTGCTCCTTGATTTCCTTCACGATAGAAGGGGCTATTCTAAATTGCAGCAGGTGTATTGAAAACAGTACCCACATTCCTTTCATTTTCCTCAAAAATTTGAGCAACTACTAAGTGCCAGATAATGGACAAAAATCCCTACACTAGTGACAAAGACAGGCAAGAATTATGACACATGGTACTGAATGCTATGGTAAAATCAGAAAGACAAATTAAGAGGCTAATGAAGTAATCCAGGGGAGAGATGATGGTGGTTTGGATTAGGACACTGGTAGTGGGTACAGTAATAAATATTTGGGTTCTGGATATATTTTGAAAGCGGAGCCAACAGGATTTACTGATGGGTTGAAAGGTGTAAAAGAGAGGAGTCAAGGGTGACAACCTAGGTTTGCAGCCTAAGCAGTGGAAGGATGTTGCCAAATAATGAGATGGAGAATGCTGTGGGAAGAGCAGGTTTGAGAACGGGAGGAAGAGCAGAAGTTCAGCTAAGAGGTGCACAAGTACAGAAGTTGAGTAGCCCATTGGATGTATGAATCTGGAGTTCAAGAGAGGCCTGGAAAGGATATATAATTTGGGGAGTCTTCAATTTATAGATGGTTTTGAAAGATATAACCCTGTATGAGATCACCAAGGGAGAGGTATACATGGAGAAAAGTAGAGGTACAATGACTGAACTCTGGAGGATGAAGAAGAACCAGCACAAGAGACTAAAAAGGAGCAGCCAATGAAGTAAAATCAAAACTGGGTGTGTGTATTGTCCTGGAGGCCACAGGAAGACACTATTTCAAGAATGAGGTCATGATCACGGGCAAGTCAAGTAAGATAAAGACTGAGAATTAGCCACTGAGTTTAGCAACATGGAGGCGACTGATAACTTTGATTGATCCAAGTTTTGACTTCTAAACTGGTAAATTATTTCAGATATCTCCCAACTTTCCTTTGAAAATGGCCCGAAGTTTCCAAAAGAGTGGCAAAGTTTAGCGTTTTGATTCTCAGTCAGATTGCAGTAAACTCAAGGGTGGAGCTTTTATCTTATTTATCTCTAATACAATGCTTGGTACATAGTAGATATTCAGAAAATATTTGACATATAAATGAAATGGATGTGATGCTCAGCATGCGAGTCTCCTCCTTCTCCTCCTTTGTTTCCTTATTTTTCACTGGATACTGTCTTCTGCTTTTTAAATTTCTTCCTCAAAAGATGAAAGATTCAATCTTTCATGGATCCCCATTTTTGATAAAATGAACTAATGGAAGAAGAAAAACGTACAACATTAATAACAACAATTATGCTCTGAGGGCTTATTGCATACCTGTCACTAGACCAAGTATTTCACAAATGTAATCTCCACAATAACATTGTAAGGTAGGCAGTATTCCAATTTTACCATCTTATAGGTTAAAAAATTGAGAGTCAAGGCAGTTAAGCAATTTGCCAGGGTCTTTGGAGTAGTGCTTGCTATGTGTTCACCAAAGTTCATTTTATTTTTTGGGGGGGTATGATACTTATTTTATTTGTACTTATTTATTTTATTTTGTTATGTTAGTCAACATACATCATTAGTTTTTCATTTATTTATTTATTTATTTATTTATTTATTTATTTATATTTTGTATTTTATTATGTTATGTTAGTCACCATACATTACATCATTAGTTTTTGATGTAGTGATCCATGATCCATCGTTTGTGTATAACACCCAGTGCTCCATGCAGTACGTGCCCTCCTTAATACCCATCACTGGGCTAACCCATACCCCAAACCCCTCCCCTCTAAAACCCTCAGTTTGTTTCCCGGTGTCCATAGTCTCTCATGGTTCGTCTCCCCTTCTGATTCCCCCCGGCTTCATTTTTCCCTTCCTTCTCCTAATGTCCTCCATGCTATACCTTATGTTCCACAAATAAGTGAAACCATATGATAATCGACTTTCTCTGCTTGACTTATTTCACTCAGCATAATCTCCTCCAGTTCCATCCATCATTAGTTTTTGATGTAGTGTTCCATGATTCATTGTTTGTGTATTAACACCCAGTGCAAAGTTAATTTTATTTTCCTTCTGGGCACACAGCTTGATACATTTCCCAGGCTCCTTTGCTTTTAGGTATGGCCATGTGACTGAGTCCACAATGCAATGTGGGCACAATGGTATGTACCCGTAACAACCTTACATACATAATCTTCTCTTTTTTTCTGCATACAGGAGCTAAATAGAGCAAACATTGAAACCTGGTGGAGCCACAAGATGGAAGGAAACAGGGTCCCTGAATGACTGTATGGAGCTGTCTGCCAAGTAGGAACATGGACATTTGTAGGTGTAAGAATTAAATTTATTTTGTTAGGCCATAAGATTTGGGAATTTGTTACTACAGCTGGTATTACTTACCTTAAATGGTTATACAGCTTGCAAGTCTGAGAGCTTGTTTTATGGAGCGGCAAAACTGGAAGCCACTGGACTAGGGGATACCAGACATGAAATGTAGGCACAAATCAAAGAGAAGGGATTTAAGTGACTGTTCATACAACACTTGCTATATGCTGAGATGTCCCTCTCTCTTCCCTATTTTGACCAGAGAATGCTGTCAAGATCTTTTCCCTCCAAGCCAGATATGAGGACAGTATTCTCTGGGGTCTCTAACCTCCAGCCAAGAAAAAAGACTAAAAGGTACTGACCAAGGGGGTTTCCTAACACACAGTCTGGTAAAGTCAATGCTGACAAGCTCTGCTGCTCAGCTGAGAGCTTCCCATCAGTCCTTTGGTTTCTCATTGTCATTCATAACAAGCAAGCAGGATTACCAGACATGAGGAGAGGCACTAACGTGAAATACAGAGACCAAATAAATAAACAGAGGAAATACAATGCAGAGGGAACACAGACGTGAGGAACTGTCAGAACATCTTTCATTAATGTTCTTAAGAGAGATAAGATAGTCCATGAATGAAATGAGAAAAAGATGCTCTAAAATAAAGAAAGAGAAGAAAATAAGTTTTTGGTAATTAAAAACATGAGGACAGAAATAAAAATTTTTGTAGAAGAATTGGAAGATAAATTTGAAGAAATATCACAAAAAGTTGAGCAAAAGGACAAAGAAATAAAAATAGAAATGAAATTGTGACAATATTAGAGGACTGGTCCAAAAGAAATTCCAGGAAAAGAGATCTGAGAAAGCTGAAGAGAAGGCTGGAAACAATCCATGAAGTGATTTAAGAAAATTTTCCAACACTAACAGACAGGAGTTGACCGATCAAAAGAGCTGTCACCTGGTGCATGGGGGCTGCACGGGGGAAAAATGATCTGCATAAAGGCTTATCATGAAATTTCTGAATATTGGAGACAAAAAAAAAAGATTCTGTGAGTTTCTGGAAAGAAAAAAAAACAGATTACATACAAAAGTTCAGGTATCAGAACAGCTTCAGATTTTTCAACAGCAATATCTCCAAAAATTCTAAAGGCAAATATTATCCAATTAACATTTATATATTTAGCCAAATAATTAATTATAACTGAGGGTTGAATAGTGATATTTTCTAATATTTAGGGTCTCAAAATGCTCTCAAAAATCCACTGGAGGATGTACTTCAACAAAATGAAAGAACAAATCAAGAATGAGGGAGACATGGAAATAGCACATAGCAGAGCCCAAAGAGGAGGGGGTGAGGGGAATTCCCAGGAGCATGGTGAAGAGATATCCCAGGATAGAGGCTGTGTCCATCCACGATGGGCAACCCTCCAGATCTGAGCAAAGACAGACCCACTGAGTGCTGTCAATACCAAGTTCTGAGTAACCCGAGCATAGAATGCTCTGGAGAGTCTGGTCTGGACTCTGAACTAGACCTGGTTTCTCTTGAGCACATGCTGAGGAAGTTCTTGCTCTCTGCTTCATGCCCTGCTGCTTAGGTAAGCTGAGAATACTCCTTTATGTAAGGAAAGTTCTGCTTTGATCTGACCTTGAGAGCTGGACTTAGCCCATGTAAATTCAGAGCAGCCCACTCACCCTATGTTCCTTCTGTACGTCTGGTTCTTGACCCACGTTACCGCCTTATCAGACAAGTTCCAGTGTTCCTGAAGTGAGTTCTATGTTTTTGAGGACTTGCTTGTGACCTTACCCAGTGACTTCCCCAGAAGGGGCTCTTGTGAAACCTCAGGGAAGTTGAAGCCAGACCATGAGCTAGAGACTCAGCTCAGCCTGTTTTCTCATGTGGGTCTCTATCTAGGAGAGACACGTGTAGCTTTGTGGTGCTGCTATCTTATTTTCCAAAATGAAACCTATTATTTGGATCTTCATGAATAGGTGGAGATCCACAAGTAAAAACTGGGGAACGATTAACACAGAAGGTGGGATGGAAGATGATTACTTCCAGGTGGGGGTGGAGGGGTAAAGGCAGAGGCATGTGACTGGGAAGGGACACAGTGGGTACCTAAGGGACCAATAACGTTCTTGTTATTAACTGAATAGTAGTACAAGAGTACTTTAAATGTACTCTTGTATGTATGATCCATCTCATAATTTTGAAAAATGAACAGTCGAGCCAAGAAATAGTCCAGGGTCCTTCCAAAAATGATAGGCTCTGATTTTGTCAGGCTGTGATTGGAATTGGATGTGAAGCATGAATCTGATGGAATGATTCACTGCAGTTTATGAGATCACTGTGGTGGGGAGAGCACTGATTTGGTATGAAGATTTGCAGGTCTTAGAGACAAGGGTGGTGAACTGCTGACGGACAGTAGGGGTCAGAGAAAACTCTGTAAGGTGGGTTGATCAGGAAATGCTTTCATCCTTACATTTCTTCCCCTCACCTGGTTTATTCTCAGCAGTGTCCAGAAAGATTCTTTAGTAACTTAAGTCAGATGGTTTCACTTCTCTGCTCAAAACTCTCCACAGAGTTCCCATGTCTTACAGGGTAGATTCTAGAAGGTTAATGTATTATCTGGCCCCATTCTACCTCTGTGACCTTTTCCCAACTACCCACATCCACCATCCACCATTCACAATGCTTCAACTCCTCTAATCTGCTACTCTTTCTCAAAGGGACTAGGGACACCTCCAACCCCAGGGCCTTTGCACTTGCCAGCTTCCTCTGCCTGAGGATCACTACTTACTGATATTCCTAGGGCTTGCATCCTCATTTCCTTCAGGTTCCTGCTGAAATGCCACTTTGTGAGGCCTTTCTGATGATTCTTTGTGAAATTTCAACTCCTTCTTCGATCTTTAACATCCCCTTCCCTTTGTGTTTTTCTCATTTCATATATTTATTTGTTCATTTGTTACTGCCTTTTCCCTCCCCATCTTCCCCTCCTGACTAGAATGTAGCCTCCATAGGGGCAGGATTTTTATCTGCTTTGCTCAGTGGAATAGTCCTGATATGTAGAGAGTGTCAAAGCAACACCTAAGTTTTCCTCTCGTTCTGCCTGGTCCTAGGACTCCATTTTTCAGATCTGTGGTATTTCCTTGCCTAAGGAGTAATTGATAGTATGGTTAAACAGTGGATGTTGGATAAAGCATATTCACCCTGAGGAACATGAAGAGTGCCAGTCAAATGCCAAAGCTTATTACTACCATTAGGAAAACACAAGGACCTCTGATAGGCCTGGGAGTAACCCAACCTTCCAGACTCCAATGGCACCTTCTAGATTGCCTGAGCTGCCCCACTGGCATGCTCTGAACCCTCATAATTTAGCCAATTACTTGACATGCATGCTCTTATTGCTTTATAATGCTTTCATCGAATTACGACTTACAACAGATCAGGACAAGCCTAAGTAAAAACAGAGAATTGCTCTTTTGGTGGAGTGTGTCCAAGCTGACAGCAGAGCAAACACCAAAGACTACTCAGGGCTTAATGGGAGTTATTCCTCCTATTTGATTTGGAAGGCTTTGTTAATCCCAAATAAGAAAAATTCAGACTCCTTCATGCCCAGAAACTGATTTTGCTTGAATGCCCCACTAGGAATGGAGAAGCTGGCATGAGTTTTCATGAGGAAAATTACAAAAAAAAAAAAAAAAACCAGTGAAAACTTTCTAAGTAGGCAAAGGGAAAATTTGTGACCTACAAAACTCTTTGAATGGACCAGTGGATTTGCTTTATACACAGCAGAGAATTTAGTTATGAAGGAGGGGGGAATATACCCACAAAACTTCCTCACCTTAAAGTTAGTCATGCTGAGTGATGATTTATTACTTTAGAAATAAAAAAGGTCTGGGGGCACCTGGGTGGCTCAGTCAGTTAAGTGTCTGGCTCTTGATTTTGGCTCAGGTCATAATCTCAGGGTCAGGGGTTCAAGCCCCATGTTGGGCTCTGTGTTGTGTGTGGAGCCTGCTTAAGATTCTCTCTCTCCCTCTGTCCTTGCCCCCTCTCCCAAAAAAGAAAAGACATAAAATGCCTGGACAGACGCATTTTGGTTTCTTGGCAATAAAGCAAGGCTGACCATCTTTGGTAAAGGAAACGATTGGACTCTTATCACAGTCCTTACATTTGCATAATATTTTATATTTTACAAAGCATGCATACTCCATTGGTTTACCTTCTCAGTATTTCTGGACAGGATGAGAAATGTGGTCCCCTTTTGCCATTGAAGGAACAAGGACTCAAAGATACAGTTTTGTCCAACATCCTTTGTGCAGTGTTGCCCAACTTTCTGTGATATTCTGAAATATTCTATAGTTACCTTGTCTCATATGGTAGTCACTAGCCACAGGGCTATTGAGCACCTGAGATGTGGCTAGTATAATGGAGGAACTGAATTTTTAATTTTTTAAACATTTTAACTAACATTTAAATAGCCATTTGTGGCTAGTAGCTATTGTATTAGACAGTTAGCAAGGAGATGCAGCAGAGACTCGAATCAAGAATGGCTGATTCCATGCCCATTGTTTCCTAGTCTGGGCAGGTTGTAATTAATTATGTAACAGGAAGTGAAATTTGCTAAGAATATCAAAGCTTTAGGAAAGAGTAAAGCGGAATTGGTCCCAGAGGCCCTTAGTCCAGCATACCTGGGTTCAATTCCTCGGGCATTTTCATGCAGGCAACTGCCTGCAGCTTGGCTTTTCCAGTAAAGCACAGGATGAAATCTGGTTGCCATTATGCCTGCTATATGATCTTTTTGTGGCCTCCATCTCCTTAGAACAAGAAAAAAGGCCTGAGCCTCCCAACATATGCTAGAATGATAAGCACCTATTTAATCTCTGTCACTGCAAAGAGAACAGAATATCTCCTTTGAAGTGAGGAAAGTTGTTTTGTGAATTTAGGCCAATTCCCTTGGGCTGAGGTGGGAGTGAGGGAGGTAAAGAGTTAGGCCAGGCCTAATGCTTCCCAGCAAACTCCCAGATCCGAGGATATGTTAGTATTCTGTGCTACAGAAGGACAAAAGAAGGTGGGGGGGCGGGCATTGGCACTTAGTGGGAGCAAGTTGTTCATTTGTTTCTACATCAGCCTTGTGGGTTTGGAACTATTATAAAGCAGAGTTTCTCAACCTCAGCACTATTGATATTTTGGGCCAAATAGTTTTCTGCTGTGGGGGACTGTCCCGTGAATTGCAGGATGTTCATGCCCCAGCTGTGACAACCAAAAAAATGTCTGCAGATATTGCCAAATAAATTCTGGATGCATCCAGGTTGAGAACCACTGTCGAAGAGTCACCTTACATGAATCTATCCAATATCACACAGTCAGTATTTGGCTTGGAGTATTTTTAAGCTCAGATTCTACCTCCCACCCCCAAAGCCCATTATTTTTATGTCATACCAATTTTAACTCTTGGTGGAGTTTGGGAAAAGGCATTGAAGAAATTAAAACCAGAAAGAGAATAAGAGCCTTTAATATCCTTCCCTAATCCAATAATAATGTATCCCTAGTGTTTCAAATAGAGCCTGATACAAAGAGTGCATTCAGTAAATATTTTCTAGACTGTGTGCTTGAATGAATGAAGCTCCAAGATATCATGTCTTCCATTTTGGGACATTGGATGGGCTGGGGCCAGGCATTATGTTCTAAAGGATCAGAAAGTAGAAATAGAAAGGTTAAAAGAATTTGAGGTGGGGAAGTTCCATAAGGTGAGTCCAAATTAAGAATCTTTGGAAGATATTCTCAAATCAGGATCCCAGAGATGAGCCACAAAGACAAAACAAGTGGTAGGCATCCTAGTGGTTAAGAGCGTGAATGTGAAATCAGACAGATCTGGTTTGGATTCTGGCTTTTTTGATTGTTTGGCATGTGACCATTACTCTTTTTCTAATCATAAAGAAAAGAAAGATCCACAGGTAGAAGATCAGAAGAGAACAGGGCGGAGCCGGAGCAAGTGAGGAGGAGAAGAGGAGGTCCAGGATAGCGGCCCTTATGAGACTGCCTGGGCAAGAAGGGCAAGTGTGCTAGGCTGCTGAAAGATGCACAGTCTCAAGGAGTAACCTTCATCTGGCTGTCTCAGGACAGGTTTCCCAGAAGTAGATGCTGAGATGGCAAATTATACACAAGTAACTTATCAAGGATATGCTCCCAGGAGAAAATAGAAAAGAAACAAAGAAAGAAGGTTGGAGAAGAGAAAGTTGATGAAGGGTGCAATTTTAGGCACAGTTCCAGGTTCAGCCTACTCCTGCAGGGACCTCTGGAGTGTAAGTTACATCTTGAGAGTTCCTCCTGCCTCGAGGCCAGGGAGCTGGTCTTCCCTACTCCAACCAGTGGCCATTGGCTCTAGGATGCCTTGAGAGCTTCTGGCTCTCTGCACATTCAGGCAATTTGGCTCACTGACTCAGGAGTATTTCTCTAAAGAAAGTTGTAAGTAAAAGCAATTAGAAGTAAAGCATACAGAAGCTGGGGATTAACGTACAAAACCAGTATAGAACAGATGTAGATGAATCTGGGTATAGCCTTGAAAGTGTCCACTACAGGTGTTGAGGGCTAAATTGAGTTGCTCCTTGATCAAAATGATAAGTAGCCTCATAAATGATTGTGAAGCTGTTGAGAACAAGAGAATTGGATAAATCAGGGCTGATTGGGAAGGCAGGATTGAGGTACAAAGCTTTGGAGGTGGCCAACCCTAGGTCCTGAATCCTCTTAAGGTATTTCTGATCTGTTCCAGCTTCAGGCTATCACAGTCACGCACTCTGGGGCTCTTGGCTCTTTTTTATGGATTCAGGACAACGGCCTTTCTGGGCCCAGGGCATGGCCATGCCAGGCTGGCTGCACAGAGATAGAGGGTTAATTGATATAACAACTTCCATTGACACAGTGAGAATGATGAGAATAACAATAATAACTAAAAATTTTTGGAGCACTTTCTATATACCAGGCAATGGGCTAAGGGCTCAGTTGGCATCAGCTCTGTCCTTCATCCTGAGTCTGCAAGGCAGTTACTATTACCACCACCATAATCTCTAGATTAGAAATTGAGGCTGGGAGAGGCTCTTCTGCTGGTTATGTAGCTCTTGAAAGATGGAGTCAGAAGACAAATTCAACTCTGAATCCAAAGCTCCTTTTCTTAACTCCCAAGAGACAAACACCTCCCAGTCATCGCTAAGCATTTATTGAAACTCTTGATACTCTCCTGGTTCTTGGAGGGTTTGTGATCCAGCGGAGGGAGGGGATAAGTAAGCTCTGATTACATGAAAGCCAACAAGAAGGGTCCAGACACATATCATCAGACCAGTGTAATAGTGTTAGATACCTAGAAGCCTTTAGGTTGTGTCTTATCAGCAACCTGCAGCAGCAAAGCCAAATGCCTCAGCAGTGATGCGATGGGGGACAGAGAGGTGGGGTGGGTTGGAAGCAGAGGAGGATTGGGGACAGCAACCTGGGCTGGCAGGGCATTTGACGACAAATTCCTCTTCTTCTTGTGCTTATCTCTTGGGAGACAAAGAACATCTGGCCTGGGATAAAAGGAACCCTGGAGCTGCTGCATGGGAAAGGCAGCCTTCCATGGTCCTGACTGCCCCCTACCCCTTGCCTCTGCAGTCGGGGCATGGACAGTCCCCCACCCTTGACCCTAGTCGATGCTGGGTGCAGGCTAAACAGAGAGTGTCTGGATTCATCTAGAAGTGGCTGAGGTGTCCAGGGGAGATCACTCAGTTTAGGATCTTGTAACTTGGGCTGACGTGTCTCTCGCCAGCCGAGTGTTCTTGGGAAAGTCACTTAAACTTTCTGATCCTCAGCTTTCACATCTTCAATAATAGGGTAGCTAACGTTTATGCAGTACTTACTAAGTCCCAAGCATTGCTCCGAAAGCTCTGCCTACTGTATTTAACTCAATCCTTAAACAATCCTATAAAACAGGTATTATTATCATCATTTTATAAATGAAGAAATTGAGCTCCAAGGAGTTTAAACAGAAGGAGACCACTTGTCCTGGACTGCCTGACACTGTCCCCACTTACATTTATTATCCCAGCTTCTCATTGGGCTTAACCTTCTATCAACTTCCATGCTCAAAAGTTTGGATATTAAATTATATATGATCACTTAGATTACATAACTTGCCAAAAATCATAGCACTGGTAAGTGGTAGAGCAGATATCTACACCTGGGGCATCAGATTCCAGGGCCCATACTCTTAATCACCAAACTAATACTGGCCACGTCCATTTCAAAGGGTTATAGTTTTCCTCCCTCTCTCCCTTCCTTCACTCCTTCTTTTTCTTTCCCTCCTTCCCTGCCTGTCTTTTTCCCTCCCTCTTTCTTTCCACATTTATTGGGCACCTGCCACAGTGCCTGGCATTAAGGATACAGGATGGTCTGTGTCCTCAGCGAGTATTTTATAGTCTGTGGGAAGGCATGAAATCAGAAATCAGAAAACAGTCCTTGCAACTCAAAGTGAAAAGTGCGATGCGACCAACAAAATAACTAGGTGCTGCGGGAACACAAAACGGGAGACCCTAACTGTGCGTGAGAGGCTTCAAGCAAAGTTGAAACATGAGGTGACTTTTAAGCTATGTCTTATGGATGTGTGGAATTGTCTAGACACTTGCCAGAGCTGTTAAGAAGGGGTGAGGTGCAGGGCAATGCGAGCAGTGGGAACCGTTTGCTCCTGCACAGACATGGTGTAGCAGTCAGGGTTGTGTTCAGCCACAAATAGTAGAACATCCAACTAAAAGCGGTTTCAGGCTCAGGCACTGGTTTCCTTGTCTAATAAGAAGCATCGAGGGGGGCAAATCTTCACTGTTCAATCTCCTATCAAGGACCCAGGTTCTTTCCATTTTTTTGCTCTGCTGTCCATCCTTAAATAGGCTGGCTCTTTCTCCTTGTGTTTGACATCTAAGGGTTCCAGGGTGGCTTTTGGAGTGGGACAGACTTGCCCTCAAGCCTGGCCCAGCCACTTCTCTCTGGAATCTTGCACAAGTCACTTGACCTGTCAGTTTCCTCATCAGCTGAATAAGGCACAGTGCCAGCTGGGCATCCCGGACAGAGCACACGATACGAGCTACTGCACAAAGTAGAAAACAGAAGAGAAAATGGATTCGCTCTCCTCTTTAATACATTTGTTGTTGTTGTTGTTGTGCATGCATTTGGGTTGTTTTGGGTGGAGGGTAGGGGCTAGAGTGAAAAAAGAGAGGAACCCACATTTTGGGCTACTTTTAGGAATTAAATTTATAATCATAGTAGCCAGATTCATAAGAAACCACCCATCCTTTATAGGTAAGTATAGCTTATATAATTAGTAGACGGCAGGCCAAGCCGGCCACAACTGCTTACCCATTGCAAAGCCTGCCATGCGGTCAGCAGCTCAGAAACTAGGGCATGCAGGAGGCACTGGAGAAGGCCAATGGGCATCTGGGCTTTTACCTTGTGCAGTTGGCAAAGGCAGCTCAGCATTCTGAAGATTCAAATCCAAGTTTGTTGGATTTTTATCCAAAGCCAGAACTTGAGATCAGCTACAGTTATATTGGAGACCTTAACTGTTCCATTAGGGAAGCGTGGCCATTAGTTAAGCCCCAGAGGCTGTTAGGATGAATTATGGCCTTGCAAGAGGAGTGGATGCACCCTGCCCTCAGGGGAGACAGATGGAGATGGAATCAGTTTCCAACAAGCTTTGTGTAGCTTCCTTGGATATGTCTTATTTTCCCTGACTTAGAAGGGATTTACTTTTTCTTAAAATGTTTTTGTTTGTGAAGTATATAAAAAGCAAGATGACTTTATTATTGGTTCAGTTATGATGGTGATCCATGAGCCAATGAGTTCATTGCTTGGCATTTTGAAAAATCAAATACCGAAGAACTAGAAATGTGTTAAATGATTCTTCTCTCCAAGTGGGTGACTTTTACATAATATCGTATTTTTAATGGGAAACTAGAAAGAGTTCATTTAATGCAAAGGCAAACCTGTGGCCCCGTGTAGATATGGGGACTAGATCAGTCTCTGTAGCTGGCAGTGCTGGTATCACCAGGACCATATAGGAATGTTGTTTTCATTAAAAAAAAAAAAAAATCCATTCAGTCCTGAAGACATTCAAGAGAAGCCTGAAATTCTGCAGGATGAGCTATCTTCTTCTAGGGCATATCCTATCAATCAAGGGTTGGCAAATCTTTTCTGTAGAGGGCCAGACAGTAAGTATTTGAGGTGTGCAGGTCACATGATCTTTATTGTAACTCCTCAGCTCTTCTGTAGTGACACAAAAGCAGCCATAGATAATAATAAATGAATAAGTGGGGCTGTGTTCTAGTAAAATTTTAGTCACAGCAACAGGTGGTAGGCTGATTTGGCCTATGTCATTATTTGCCAGCTCGTGCTATATTGGAAGGGTGATTAGAAATTAAATACATTTATTGACACCAACATTTTTATTGGGTTAGAAGTGATGACTCTAATAACAATCGAGTTATCATAACAATAAACTTTTAAAAATTACTTTTTTAAGAATAAAAGAAGTACTTTTATTATTAACAAATAGGAGAACACAAAAAATAGAAATGCATGAATATGTATATACATAAATGTGTTGTGGTAGACAAGTTGGGTTGGCTAATCTGACACCCATCCACCCCTTTCTTTCTTGCCACCTCTATTATAGTAGTTGGAGAGCCGAAACATTCACGGTCCTGGCTTTTCTACTTCTAGACATAGCCATGTAGCTCATAAATGTCCAATAGAATGCAAATGGAAGTCTTTACAGGGGTGTCAGGGTTGTTGGAGGACTCCAGGATAGTTTTTCCTTCACCTATAAAAGGAGAAAGCCATTACAGGAAATTTTCCTTAGCATCCTTATTCTTCCTACTTGGAATGTGGATGTGATGTCTGGGGCTACAGCAGCCAAATTGTCACCTTGAGGTAAGAAGCCAACAGACTTAAGTCTATCTGAGTAGAAAGAAAGAGGGATCCTGGATTTATGGTGACATCACTAAACTGAAGCATATTTTCTTGTGTCACCTGCTACCTTGGAATTCTTGTCATATGAAATAAAAACAACACTCTCTTGGGATGCCTGAGTGGCTCAGTCAGTTGAGCATCCAACTCTTGATCTAAGCTCAGGTCTTGATCTCAGGGTCGTGAGTTGAAGCCCCACATTGGGTTCCACACTGGGCGTGGAGCCTACTTAAAAACAAGCAAACAAACAAACAAAGAGAACCACTCTCTTTGTTTAAGCTACTGATAGTTGGCTTTTTGTGAAATGCAGTCAAATACATCCTTAACTGATACACCGTGGAATTACTAAAATCTTGCAAAATAGTTTACATTAGGAAACTCAGTTCTAAAGTCTTCTTCATGTGTGATGTCCAGATCTAAACTTAACGTACAACGCATGGGTTGGTGTTCTTTGTTTTTGAATACTCTGAAATGGATGTCTACTTAATCTTGTACTTGTACCTCAGAATAAAGTTTCCATTACATTTGGGAAGGTTTCAGTTGTAAATCTGCAAATGGGATGGGGCCTTAATACTTGGAATATACCCTGGGAGTAGATACTTAAGAAAATTGTATTACATCTCCACACTGCAGTGAAAGTTGCTTCTTTTATTAAATGCATGTTGTCCAAAGTGAAGTAAAAATTTAATATCATGATAAATTACTTGCTTGAAGGAAATTGAGGCTCAGAGAAGAGGTGACTACCTGACAGAGGTGGCAACGCAGTCAAGCTTCTACTGTGAGCATCGTGGTATGGACAGTAGGCAGGTGGTCCCATTGTTTCCTGAGGCAAGAACATTTCAGACTCTTTCTGGACAGGTAACTCAGGCTAACTCATGTCATCCAGGCAGATTTCAGAAATGGCTCTCCTCCCCAAAGCAACAGCAACTTAGACTCCAGACAGCTATTTGTTGCCTTCTCCCTTCATTTCCAGGGCCATTCCACACTCTCTAAAACAACCCCTTTCAGAAGCAATGATGATAATGCTCATTTGGAATCTGTAATTGTGGCTTTACTGAACTGCATTTAAAGCATAATATCTAAGATCAAAGACCAGTCACAGATGCTGACTGCAATCCAAAAAAGGGTCAAGGGTCAGGGAGGCCTCTGGAGGCTAACTTCTGGTTGCATGCATGCTTTTGCTTGATAGTTTAAAGCTTGAGTCATCATAAATATTTGTGTATGTAAGAAAAAAACCTTTCTAAAGCAAATGTTCAACTGAAAATGTGAAATTCTGAATCACATGTCCATTATATATGACCTAGTTTGAGAACTAAATTATTTTCTAGTTTTGTTTTATTCTGGAGAAGTTCATTTTGAAATCTTGGATGAGCTTATCTTCTTCTGTATTAGGCTGGCGAAATATTCATGTTATTTCTTGAATTTTTAAGACAGAGGTCGGCAAACTATAATCCATGGGCCAACTTTGGTCGACCATCTTTTTTTTTTTATAAATAAAGTTTTATGGGAGTACAATCATATCTACTCATGTGTTTTTTTGTGCTACTACAGCAGAGTGGAATAGTTAAGACAGAGACCATATGGCTTGAACAGACTGAAATATTTACTTTCTGGCCCTTTACAGAGAAAGTTTACTGAGTCTTGGTTTAACAGATCTGGAATTAAAACTTCTTGCAAATACATGTAAAGGTGGTTGAAAGGAGTGAAATTGTTAGTAAGTGCTCACTAAATATTTGTGGAAGAAATGCAGAAAACCTAGGTTTTCACTTCTTAATACACTGTGAACTTGATACATTTTGGGCAAGGGCTGCCTGCATTAGGGAAGATAATCTACAACTTATTGAGAACCTACTTTGGCCATCTTAAACATGTTACATCCATGATCTAGTTTAGGTCCCACAACAACCTGGAAGGTTGTATTATCATTGCATGGGCTTGGTGATGGCTAATTTTCTTATGCTCAGAACCCTGTTCATTTCATCTTAGGACTCCAGGTCTATTCCAGATAACTGAACTTGTTAACCATCTGATTACCTAATAAACAATACAGTTTTAAAAACTTTTTAAATAGCAATTATTTTTTATTTATACAAAAGTTATGAAAGTATTACAGAGTTCCAGTATATTCTTCATTCAACTTTTCCTAACGTAGATGCATTACTTCTACAGTGCAATGCTCAAAACCAAGAAATTTAGCATTGAAATAAAACTATTAACTTAAAATACAGATCTAACATACATTTGACCAATTTTCCCAGAATTCTCTTTTAGAATTAAATCCAGGATCCCATACTGCATTTAGTTGTCATGTCTCTTTAATCTCTTCTAGCCTATGGCAGATTCTCAGTTTTTCCTTGTCTTTTATTACCTTGACATTTATGAAGAGTACTTCCGGTTATTTTTTTAAGACTCTCTCTCAATTTGATTGTCTGATGTTTTCACATAATTAGATTGAAGTGGTTCATTTTGGTGAGA
This sequence comes from Callorhinus ursinus, assembly GCF_003265705.2. Classification (NCBI taxonomy): domain Eukaryota; kingdom Metazoa; phylum Chordata; class Mammalia; order Carnivora; family Otariidae; genus Callorhinus; species Callorhinus ursinus. The sequence goes on from NW_027397076.1 coordinate 4,699,619, forward strand.
ATACCAAAGAAGTAATATGCCTTTCTCTGGGGGTTTGTGATGTTGCTATTTTTTTATGACTGGTGATGCTAACCTTGATCACTTGGTTAAGGTGGTGCCTGCTAGTCTCCTCCACTTAAACATATGTGAATGCCTAGATACAATGAGATGATTACCTGTTTGAACTCTTCTCAATAACTGCTTACATCAAATTCCATTCTATCTGCAGTCTCGAGCAGGACACTTTTCTTTTGTATTTATTCATGATTCTAAGCCTCCAAGTTAGGTTTACCCACAAACATCCTTATAAGCTATTACTGTGTTACCTTTAAACCTGACTCTGGAAAGGAAGGTATGACTACATTTATTTATTTATTTGTTTGTTTGTTTGTTTGTTTGTTTTTGCCATCCCATGCTTCCTCTTACCTTGTGATCCAAGGAAAAAAAGAAGAAAAAATTTCCTTTGTAACATACTGGTATCTGCACATACCCTTTCTTCCTGTTACAGTAGAAGAAGTGTCTTTCCTCAACGTAAGGTCAATTCCTCACTGTATATTGGATCCCAGCCCCACTCCTCTCATCAGGTTTAAGTAATGATGGTGGATCCTTAGGATGGAAATGGTGCCATGATTAAGTATTTAACTGTAGAAGACTACTGATGTGGGAAACTGTTCACAACGTAGTTCATTCCTTGGTGGGCATCCATATTTCCTTCTGGTATCATTTTCCTTCTGTCTGAAAAAGGACTTCCTTTAACATTTATTGGAGTGTAGCTCTGTTGGTGATGAATTCTTTCATCTTTTATATATCTTCAGAAGTTTTTATTTTGCCTTTTAAAAAACATCTTTATTGAGATATTATTCGCATACCACATACTTCACTCATGTAGAGCATATAATTCAATGGTGGTGAGTGTAGTCAGAGTGATGCAGCAGCCATCACTATAACCTAATTTTAGAACATATTTTCATCACCCCGTGAAATAGCCTATACCCATTCACAGTCACTCTCAATTCCACCCTCCTCTTGACCCTTTCAACCCCTGGCAACCACTCATCTACTTTTTGTCTCTATAGGTTTGCCTGTTCTGGACATCTCATAGAAATGCATCGTAGAATACATGGTCTTTTGTCACTGGCTTCTTACACTTAGCATGTTTTCAAGGTTCATCTACCCAGTACTTTATCCTTCTTTATTGCCCAATAATATTCCGTTGTATTCATCTTTGCTTTTGGAAGATTTTTGTGGTGGGGAAAGGATTCTAGATTGATACTTTTTTTCCCCCTTTTAAAGTTTTAGGTATGTTGTTCTACTGTATTCTCACTTCTCACTTTACTGTTTCTGTAAATCCAATAAATCTTTTATTTGTTCCTCTGTATATAAATATCTTTTACACTGGCCACTTTTCATATTTTACCCCTGGTCATTTTTCATATTTGTATTTTTCCATATTTTATTATATTCATATTTTCTATATTTACTGGTTTTGAGCAATTTCATTATGATGTGTCTTGTTCTATTCTCTTTGATATGCCTTATATTTAATGGAACTTCTTGGATCTGTGGATTTATAATTTTCATCAAATTCAGAGCATTTGGGCTATTATTTTTTCCAATATATATGTATTTTTGTCCTAACTTCCCTCCACCCAGCCTCCTTCAGGTCTTCAGTTATATGTATATTAGAACACTTGAGGTTATTTACTAACTCTAGCATCAATGCCAGTTCTAAGTTTGCATCAATTGATTGATCATTCTCCTCATTATGCATCAAATTTTCCTGCCTCTTCATGCCTGCTAATGTTTGATTGAATGCCAGACATTGTTACTTTTACCTTCTTGATTGCTGGATATTTTTATATTCTTATGAATATTCTTGAGCTTTTTTCTGGGACACAGTTAAGTTACTTGAAAATAGTCTTGTCCTTTTAGAAGTTCCTTTTAAGCTTATAGGGTGGGACCAGGGTGACATTTAGTCTAGGGCTAACTATGCTATCTCTTCCTCCTGAAGCAAGACCCTTCTAAACACTCCACCCAATTCCCTGTGATTTATGAAGTTTTCCAGTTTGACTCTTGGGAATAGACACTCCTCCCTGCTTTGTGTGAATGCACTATGCTGTTCCCTCTAATCCTTTTGGGTGGTTCTTCTCCTGGCCTCATGTAGTTTTCCCACATGCCTATATTGATCAGGTGTCTGCTGAATACTTAAGGAGAGCCCTCTGCAGATCTCTGGAGTTCTCGTTCCTCTCCAGAACTCTGCCCTGTCCTGGTCCCCTCAGCCTCCCTGGATTCTTAGCTCTGTGTCTTCAACTCAGGAAATTCACTCGGTACTGCCTGGGTTTCCCCTCCCTGCCCCAAGGCCCAGAAGTTCTTTTAAGACAGTAAGCTAAGAAAACCATTGGCTCACCTTGTTTGTTTTCTATCTAGTCTTCATTGTTTAATGCCCATTGTCTTGAAAAGCATTGTTTGATGTATTTTGTCTGGTGATTTTGGTTGTTTCTGATAAGGGGGTGAATCAGTTCCTGTTACTCCAACTTGACTGGAACTGAAAGTTCTCCATCATGGAGTTGTAAAGCCAGAAAAAAATTAGATCATTTAGGACAATTCTTTTTATGGATGCAAACAAGACTGAGCAGATTCCTGTGGTCTAGATTAGAAAGAGCCCTGAACTTGGTGGATGCTGTGTTATAGTCTTGATTCTGTTATTAACTCATTGTGTGCTCTTCAGTAATTTGCTCAAGGAAGAAAGGATTTACTCCTGCCACTCTGTTTGTTCTTCATCCCCTTCTCAGAAGTAATCGAAAACAGTTTTACCAAAGACTATTGACTTTAATGCATCAGCAGTTAGTTCCTTCTAGGTCACAGCTCAAAACTGATTAGACATATGAGGCTGGCTCTACTGAGCTACTTCACTAAGAAATGAAAGTTGACATGGGGTGCCTGGATGGCTCAGTGGGTTAAGTGTCTGACTCTTGATTTCAGCTCAGGTCATGATCTTAGGACCGTGAGACCAAGCCCCACATGAGGCCCTGTGCTGGGCATGGAGCCTGCTTAAGACTCTCTCCCTTTCCCTTTTCCCCTCCCCACCTCCACTTGTGCATTCTCTCTTTGTCTCTAAAAAAGAAAAGAAAAAAAAAAAAGAAAAGAAAGTTGATAGAAGGAAATAAGCAAATAATCATTCATTGTGACTACTGAATGCAGAGCTGATAGCCCTCTAGACCTCACTTGATGGCTTAAAAAAAGCAGTGAAGTACACAATATTATTTAAAATTTCTACCCAGATGGTTAGTAATCTAAGCTCTCTGAAAGTATGCTTAAATTGAAACTCACAGATATCAGAAAAGTTGGTTAATAGGACATTGCTGTATGTATATGTGGAGCCATGATGCTCAATAGCAACCCTTCAGAGGTGCTCCATAAATAACTCCCACATGGACCTTTGCTTAGTTACCCCCTAATACATCACCCTGTTTGTTTTCTTCAGAGCATTTGTCACAATCTAAAATTATCTCATTTACCTGTTTCTTCTTGCAGTCTATCCCCTGCCCTTACCCCCATCACTTGGGGGTGAGTTCTGTGAGGATTGGAGCCTCCCTCACTGCTGGATTTAATGCTTCACACAGGGCCTGTCACAAAGTAGGGCCTCACTGAGGATTCACTGAATTGTTGGATAGAAGAACAAAGCTCCTATAGGAATTCAGTATAGCTAGGATGGAGCAGGACAGCAAGAAACTGAACTTGGTTTCAGAAACTTTCAACCCAAGATCAGTTCTGACATGAGCAGTGTTCATTCATGAAGCTCTGGGCAATATGCCAGACCTTGGACAAGCCACTTAAACTGCCTGGGCCTTATTTTCTCCCCCTGCAAATGGACGCAGTGAGATCTACCTCACAAGATAGTAATGTATGTAAAAAGACTCTGCACACTGCAGTGGTCTACATAAATGTACAATATTCTTGACTATTTTTATATAACTTTATTTTTAATTTCTAATCCTTCTAGAAGGGTCTTCATGACCTCAGTCTGGGAAGACTTAAATGGTTTCTATATTTATTATAAAGTCTTTTTGCTGATATAAGCAACTATAGAGATTTTCCTTTATCTTATTTTCTTTTCTTTGGTGGGAGCATCCTAAACCTTTTGGATTTTCTCAGGGAATGATGAGATGTCTTCATCCTCTCTTGACACCTCTTTCTGAGATATATGAGTGTAGGAGGCCTGCTTGGAAGTTGGCCACTGGGGAGGAGAAGAGGAGAAAGGAAAATTTGGTGTTTGCATGTTTCCTTGGTTACAGGTATCACCTCCCTTCTGATGAGCGCCTGCCCTCCCAGAAAGCCTGGTTTTAATTTCCCCTTTGAAATGGGGACTGGACCTTGTTGCCAATTTAGATTTCACTGGTCAGCTGTTTGGCAGATTCCAGCCCCCTGAGACTATTTCTTTTGCTCAGGCTACCCACTGGCCTTTTTGCAGCCATGTCTCATTGGTCCAACAGTTCTGATTTGGGTTAAGATGAACGGCCTTAATACTACTGCTCCCTAATCACCTTAAAAAGAACCACGCTAGCCATGATTGTGGGGTGGGGCAGGGTATCACCCCAGGAAAAAAGTGTGATGAAATCCTATTCTACTGAATGAAACACTCTGTGTTTTGATAAATGCATTGCGTGTTTGGAATGTTGCTAATGTTCTTATAAGTGAAAGGTGAACTGGTGTGGAGAAAATAGTGAAGGTACAGGTGTGGGAGGTTCTGAGAGCTGGTGTGACATTGGGGTGACACAGTTGGGTTGGTTGTATGGATCTGGGCAGGTTCATCATCTGCCAGATGGAGTTTGCTGCCCAGGTTCCATCCCTGGAAGTGTGGGGAGCTACTTATGGGGCAATGTACCAAGGGAAAGAGTTGAGGTCCAGGTTGAGTTGGCAGAGAGGGACCTGGAAGGATGTAAATATGCAATCATCAAGCTAAAGAGTAGAGATAAAAGTAGAAGCCAGGAAGTAGACCAAGACACCAAAAGCTAGGGAAAAAGTGAGACACATGTTCAACTGATAGGACTCAAGAATTATAGCTGGGGGGAGAGAATGAATGGTTGGTGATGAAAAGGGGAAGAAAGGGATTTCAAAAAGGATTTAAGGCCAAGATGTAGTGGGGAGAGGCTGCTATTCAAGTATCTGAATCCACAGATGCTGGATATCTACTAGAGCTTTTCTTGGATGGAATCCCAAGGGAATTCTTCTTAGGTGTACTGGAAGTGGAGACATGGCTTCCTCATTCTGGGAAGTCAGGCCAAACCATGCTATTGTGAAGGTGATATTAATACATGTGACAATGCCTTGTTAACTGTAAAGCAGTTCGAATGTTAGTGATTATTGATGTTTACTCTATGATAATAACAAACATGTGTATTGTTTCCCCTTCCCAGGCCCCTGGGAAGATCCTCTCCTGCCAGCTGACCTCAGTCAAGTCCACCTCCGCCCATCAGGGAGGTTCTAGTGGTGGAACCTACAAAGAGAAGGAGTCAGACCCTTCAGCCCTCTCTCAGGGGTCCCCTTTGCCCTCATGCAAAATTGGAAGAGACTGGGAAGGAGTGGTTTTTTCTAAGCCAAGAAACTGTCCTCTTGAGCCCTTCCTCCAGAGCAATGGGGCTCTTCTCATCCTACATCCACATAACCAAAAGGGGCCTTTGAAGGAGTCTTCCAAGAACAAAATGATTTCCTGGAAAATGACTTGTTATCTTCCCAATTAGAAATACAGGCATTTGGCAACTCAATAGCAGCCTCCCTTGCTAAAATGAAAATCATAAAGTTCTCCACCCTGATCCACATGCAAAGTGCCAGGCACTATTATCAGTGATAATTAGGCGAATACATTCAGTCTTAGAGCAATTGAGTAACTTGTCCAAGGTCCCAGAGCTAGTACAAGGCAGAACTAGGTTTAGAAGTCAGGCTCTAGACTTCAGACCCCATGTGGTTTCTTTGCCTCTAGAATGTCATACTACCTTTAGGATATTGTCTCGATGACCCCTATATAACTTATCCTATTTCTGGAAGAAAAAGTATGTCTTTTGTGAACCATGATCTTTAGTATTAAACAAAGCATTTTAATTCTGGAACATATTGTGAACAGTGTTTAACATTCTTGAACTTGAGATCTGGCCATCTTGGCCTGCTCGCTTTGATGGTAAGTTAAACATCAAGGCTATAATAATAGACTCTGCATGTCTTATTAGAGAATAAAATCTGGGCATTTTGCACGTGCACAGGAAATTCTTTTAAAATAACCAAATATCAGGAGTTTATTTTTCATTCTTAAAATATGAAGTTGATTTATCTTCAAAAGTTACTCCCCAGAACTTTTCTTAAACAGTGTATTTTTCAGATGGCTGTAGTGTTAATGTCTGTTCAACTAACATAAGTAAGACACAAAACCCATCATTATCTTTCCCCTGGATCATTGGAGAAGCCTCTTAACTGGTCTTCCTGCTTCTGCCCTGACCATTCTGCTCCGCTCTCCCCACCTTTTACTGGTCTTTTCTTTACTCAGTACCTATTCATTCAGAATGAATGTCAGAACAGTTCACTCCTTCCCTGTTTTATTTTTTCTTCATTCATCAAAACGTTTGCGGAGCCCTTACTGAATGCCAGGAGCTGTTCTAGGTGCTGGGAATATATCAGTGAATAAGACAAAGATTCTAGCCCTAACAGGTAAGAGAGATTTTGATAAAGTAAGCATAATAAATGAAGGGAAAGAAACAAAGGCTGTAAGGAGATAAAGCAAAGGGAAGGGGGATCAGAGTGCAAGGGTTGAGGATTGGGTAGGGAAGAGCCTTTCCAATTTTAAAATAGGGTGGTCACTCTGGTCCAGGGTGTCATTCAAAGCTTTTGTTTCTTTGTTATTTTCTGCTTAGATGATCTGTCCATTGCTGAGAGTGGACAGATTGAGGTCTCCTACAATTAATGTATTGTTATCAATATGACTCTTTATTTTGGTTAACAGTTGGCTTATGTAGATGGCTTCTCCCATGTTGGGGGTGTAGATATTTACAATTGTTAGATCTTCTTGTTGGATAGACCCTTTAAGAATGATATAGTGTCCTTCTGTGTCTCTAACTACAGTCTTTAGTTTAAAATCTAATTTGTTTGATATAAGAATTGCTACCCCACCTTTCTTTTGAGGTCCGCTGGCATGGAAGATGGATCTCCATCCCTTCACTTTCAGTCTGGATGTATCTTTAGGTTCAAAATGAGTCTCTTGTAGACAGCATATGGATGGGTCCTGTCTTTTTATCCAATCTGCAACCCTGTGCCATTTTATGGGAGCATTTAGGCCGTTCACATTGAGAGTGATTATTGAAAGATATGAATTTATTGTCATCATGTTGCCTGTGAAGACCTTGTTTTTATAGATTGTCCCTGTAAATTTCTGTTGTATATCACTCTTGGGGTCTTTCTCCTTTTATAGAACCCCCCTTAATTATTTCTTGCAGGGCTGGCTTAGTGGTCACATATTCTTTCAGTTTCTGCTGGTCTTGAAAGCTCTGCATCTCTCCATCCATTCTAAATGACAGCTTTGCCAGATAAAGTATTCTTGGCTGCGTGTTCTTCGCGTTTAGTACGCTGAATATGTCTTGCCAGGTCTTTCTGGCTTGCCAGGTCTCTGTGGATAGGTCTGACGTTATTCTGATGTTCCTCCCTTTGTATGTAAGGAATCTCTTCCCTCTAACTGCCCTTATGATGGTTTCCTTGGTTCTAAGATTTGCGAGTTTTACTATTATATGAGCCCAGATATGGACCCTCAACTCTATGGTCAAATAATCTTCAACAAAGCAGGAGAAAATATGCAATGGAAAAAAGACAGTCTCTTCAGTAAATGGTGCTGGGAAAATTGGACAGCCACATGCAAAAGAATGAAACTTGACCATTCTCTAACACCATACACAAAGATAAACTCAAAATGGATGAAAGACCTCAATGTGAGACAGGAATCCATCAAAATCCTAGAGGAGAACATAGGCAGTAACCTCTTTGACATCGGCCACAGCAACTTCTTTCAAGATACATCTCTAAAAGCTAGTGAAATAAAAACAAAAATGAACTTTTGGGACTTCATCAAGATAAAAAGCTTCTGCACAGCAAAGGAAACAGTCAACAAAACAAAGAGGCAACCCACGGAATGGGAGAAGATATTTGCAAATGACACTACAGATAAAGGGCTGGTATCCAAGATCTACAAAGAACTTCTCAAACTCAACACCCAAAAAACAAATAATCAAGTCAAAAAATGGGCAGAAGATATGAAAAGACACTTCTCTGAAGAAGACATACAAATGGCTAACAAACACATGAAAAAATGTTCATCATCATTAGCCATCAAGGAAATTCAAATCAAAACCACATTGAGATACCACCTTACAGCAGTTAGAATGGCCAAAATGGACAGGGCAAGAAACAACAAATGTTGGAGAAGTTGTGGAGAAAGGGGAACCCTCTTACACTGTTGGTGGGAATGCAAGGTGGTACAAGCCACTTTGGAAAACAGTGTGGAGTTTCCTCAAAAATTTAAAAATAGAGCTACCCTATGACCCAGCAATTGCACTCCTGGGTATTTACCCCAAAGACACAGATGTAGTGAAAGGAAGGGCCATCTGCACCCCAATGTTCATAGCAGCAATGTCCACAATAGCCAAACTGTGGAAAGAGCCAAGATGCCCTTCAACAGACGAATGGATAAAGATGTGGTCCATATATACAATGGAATAATACTCAGCCATCAGAAAGGATGAATACCCAACTTTTACATCAACATGGATGGGACTGGAGGAGATTATGCTCAGTGAAATAAGTCAAGCAGAGAAAGTCAATTATCATATGGTTTCACTTATTTGTGGAACATAAGGAAGAGCACGGAGGACATTAGGAGAAGGAAGGGAAAAATGAAGGGGGGAAATCAGAGGGAGAGATGAACCATGAGAGTCTATGGACTCTGAGAAACACACAGGGTTTTAGAGGGGAGGGGCGTAGGGGGGATGGGTTAGCCCAGTGATGGGTATTAAGGAGGGCACATGCTGCATGGAGCACTGGGTGTTATACGAAAGCAATGGATCATGGATCACCACATCAAAAACTAATGATGTACTGTATGGTGACTAACATAACATATAAAATAAAATAAAATAATAAAATAAATAAAATAAAATAAAATAAAATAAAATAAAATAAAATAAAATAAA
>NW_027397076.1:4708831-4723426 GCF_003265705.2 Callorhinus ursinus
AAATAAAATAAAATAAAATAAAATAAAATAAAATAAAATAAAATAAAAATAGGGTGGTCACATTAGACCACATTAAGAAATGTCATTTGAGCTCAAAACCCTCCCATGGCTTCCCATCTTACCTAGAGGAAAAGCCAGAGGCCTTACAATTGCCTGTGAGATCCTACAAGGTCTAGACTTCCTCCTATTTCCCTGGCCTCCTCTCCTTTACTGTCCCCTTAGATCAGTGGTCCTCAAACTTTAGTGGACATCACCTTGAGGGCTTGTTAAACCACAGATTACAAACACTAGTGAAATCCAAATAAAGTTTGTGTGTTAGTTAGTAGTGTTGTATCAATGATAGTCTTGGTAATGTAAGGTGTTAACATTAGGGGAAACTGAGTATAAGAAAAATCTCTGTACTAGCTTTACAATTCTTCTATAAATATTAAAGTATTTGAAAATAAAAAGTTAACAGCACCCCCCGTCCCCCACCACACACACACACATACACGTACAACACACTGCTGGTTCCACCTGAGAGTTTCTATTTCTATAGGTGTGGAATGGGGCCTGAGAATTTATACTTCTCTAACTAGTCCCCAGATAGTGCCAATGCTGCTGATCCAAGGGCAGAACTTGGAGTACTAGTGCCCCAGATCACTCAGATCCAGCCACAATGATCTCTGTGGTCCTCCTAGAACAGCCCTGCAGACTCCACCCTGGGGCATCTGCCTGCACCTGCTTTTCTCTCTGCCCAAAATGCAACTCCCTTCAGAGCTGGGCTTACAAAGTACCCTCCTCGCCTCCCCCAGGTATCCATTCAATAGGGAGGACTGCTTACCCAATTGAAAATGGTCAGCCTGTTCATGTCTTCTGCCCATTTCCTGACTGGATTATTTGTTTTCTACACGTTGAGCTTGATAAGATCTTGGATACCAGCCCTTTATCTGATATGTCATTTGCAAATATCTACTCCCATTCTGTAGGTTGCCTTTTAGTTTTGTTGACTGTTTCCTTTGCTGTGCAGAAGCTTTTTATCTTGATGAAGTCCCAATAGTTCATTTTTGCTTTTGTGTCCCTTGCTTTTGGAGACATGTCTTTTTTTAAAATTTAATTTAATTTTATTATATTATGTTAGTCACCATATAATACATCATTAGTTTTTTTTATTATTATGTTGTTAATCACCATACATTACATCATTAGTTTTTGATGTAGTGATCCATGATAGAGACATGTCTTGCGTGAAGTTGCTGCGGCCGAGGTCACAGAGGTTGCTGTATGTGTTCTTCTCTAGGATTTTGATGGATTCCTGTCTCACATTTAGGTTTTTCATCCATTTTGAGTTTATCTTTGTGTATGGTGTAAGAGAATCCAGTTTCATTCTTCTGCATGTGGCTGTCCAATTTTCCGAGCACCATTTGTTGAACATACTGTCTTTTTTCCATTGGATATTCTTTCCTACTTTGTCAAAGTTTAGTTGACCATAGAGTTGAGGGTCCACTTCTGGGGTCTCTATTCTGTTCCATTGATCTATGTGCCTATTTTTGTGCAAATACTAAGCTGTCTTGATGACTAGAGCATTGTAATATAGCTTAAAGTCAGGCATCATGATGCCCCCAGCTTTGGTTTTCTTTTTCAACATTCCTCTGGCTATTTGGGGTCTTTTCTGGTTCCATGCAAATTTTAGGATGGTTTGTTCCAGCTCTGTGAAAAATGTCAATGGTATTTTGATAGGGATTGCATTGAATGTGTAGATTGCTCTGGGTAGTATTGACATCTTCACAATATTTGTTCTTCCAATCCATGAGCATGGAACGTTTTTCCATTTCTTTGTGTCTTCCTCAATTTCTTTCATGGGTATTTTATAGTTTTCTGAGTCCAGATTCTTTGCCTCTTTGGTTAAATTTATTCCTAGGTATCTTTTGCTTTTAGGTGCAATTATAAATGGGATTGACTCCTTAATTTCTCTTTCTTCAGTCTAATTGTTAGTGTATAGAAATGCAACTGATTTCTGTGCATTTATTTTGTATCCTGCCACGTTGCTGAATTGCTCTATGAGATCTAGCAATTTTGGAGTGGAGTCTTTTGGGTTTTCCACTCCAAAGTATCATGTCATCTGCAAAGAGTGAGAGTTTGACATCTTCCTTGCCAATTTGAATACTTTTTATTTCTTTCTGTTGTCTTGATTGCTGTTGCTAGGACTTCCAGTACTATGTTGAACAATAGCGGTGAGAGTGGGCATCCCTGTCGTGTTCCTGAGCTTAGATTGAGAATGATATTTGCTGTGGACTTTTTGTAGATGGACTTTATGATATTGAGGTATGTTCCCTCTGTCCCTACATTTTGAAGAGTTTTAATCAAGAAAGGAAGCTGTATTTTGTCAAATGCTTTTTCTGCGTCAATTGAGAGGATCATATGGTTCTTGTCTTTTATTAATGTGATCTATCACATTGATTTATTTGTGAATGTTGAACTACCTTTGCATCCCAGGAATAAATCCCACTTGGTCATGGTAAATAATCTTTTTAATGTACAGCTGGATCCTATTGGCTAGTATCTTGGTGAGTATTTTACTCACCAAATTACTCCTCCCCCACAGGATCCCCTGCCCATCTTGGCTGCTTCCTTTTCTTCTCCACAGCCACTCACCACCATGTGACACACTATATATTCTGTTATTTGTATATTTTTCTGTCTCCCATCACCTCTGCCCAGAAATGTAAGCTCCACAAGGGTGGCTTCTCTGTCTCATTCTCTTCAGCACTTAGAACAGTGCCCCATCACACTGTGAGCTCATTTATTAGATGAGTGAAGGGATGAATAGAGTAAAACAGCTCACGAGAAATGGCATAGCAGCCTCCATGAGAGCTCAGATTCAAGAGTCTGAAAGATTTGGGCTCAAATACCTACTCAGCCCTATACAATTTGTTTCATCTTGGGCAAAATACTTTCCTCAACAAAAATTGAAGAAAGTCCTAGGAAATGTAAAATTTCAATGCCCTAATACAGATAAAGCACTTAGCACAGGGCTTTGCATAGAGTAATCTCTCAATAAATGTCAGCTAATAGTGTTTTTGCTCTACAGATTTGGTCTCTGTGATAATTCAAGCAGGGCCTTGGTTAAAATTCAATTTTTCATAGGAAACCAGTTCCTTAGAATTGGTAGAAAGTAAATAATGCTCCTATTGACTATTTGTGCCCCCCCCCCCCATTTCCCGCCAATTCATATGTTGAGACTCAATCCCCAAGGTGATGGTATTAGGAAATGCAGCCTTTGGGAGGTGGTTAAGTCATGAGAGTGGAGTACTTGAAAATGGGACTAGTGCCTTTATAAGGGGCTGAAGTGACCAGAGTTGTCCCTTCTACCATGTGAGGACACAGAGAAAAGAAGACCAGTGAACCAGGAAGTAGACTCTCACTGGATCCAAATCTTCCAGCACTGTAATTTTGGGCTTCTAGCCTCTAGAACGGTGAGAAATACACTTCTGTTGTTTATAAGCAAGTCAGTCTACAGTATTCTGTTATAGCAGCTTGGATGAACTAATACAAATGTTATGGATAATATTTAAGCTACTAAGAGAGGAAACTATTTTCGAATACTCTCAAGCACTTTCAAAGTATCTAGTTGGTGTTCAAATTATATCCATTCATATTGCAAATCATTCTATGTAACCATGAAAGTAAAACCCCTAAGGATTGCTCCAAACCACAATTGGAAATGACTCAAATGAAATTTGTTCACCTAATGTTAAAAATTATAAAAATATATTTCTTTATACTATATTTGTAAATATATAAGCTTATATATTAATATACTTAATATTAATACTTAATTAATGTGTTATATTGTGTTAATATCAATATTAGACCACATCAATATTATAATATGTAAATATTACTATACATTTTTATAAGGTATTCTTATATGCCACTTTAAATCAATATAAATGTTAGTATTTAATACAGTTGATCTATATATCTTTATTTATAGATACTTGAATTTATTTATGTCCCTTGCTCTTTTTCCCTTTGCTCATTTGTTTCTTAAATTCAACATATGAGTGAAGTCATATGGTATTTATCTTTCCCCGACTGACTTATTTTGCTTAGCATTATACTCCCTAGCCAGCTCTATCCATGTCATTGCAAATGGCAAGATTTCATTCTTTTTATGGAATATATGTATCTTTTAGATTCTGAAAAAAAAGTAGACATTTTTCCAAAGAGGACATACAGATGGCCAACAGATACATAAAATGATGCTCAACATCACTTATCATCAGGGAAATCAAAACAACAATGAGATATCACCACACACCATCAGAATGGCTAAAATCAGCAACATAAGAAACAACAGGTATTAGTGAGGATGTGGAGAAAGGGGAACCCTCTTGCACTGTTGGTGGGAATGCAGATTGGCACAGCCACTCTCAATTTATTTATGAATGACTAAATCATGTTCCATGACTTGAAGTTCAGGTGGGGTTATTTTTAGTCTTTTTTTTTCTTTTTTTATTATGTTATGTTAATCACCATACATTACATCATTAGCTTTTGATGTAGTGTTCCATGATTCATTGTTTGCGTATAACACCCAGTGCTCCACGCAGAATGTGCCCTCTTTAATACCCATCACCAAGCTAACCCATCCCCCACCCCCCTCCCCTCTAGAACCCTCAGTTTGTTTTTCAGAGTCCATCGTCTCTCATGGTTCATCTCCCCCTCCAATTTCGCCCCCTTCATTCTTCCCCTCCTGCTATCTTCTTCTTCTTTTTTTTTTTTTAACATATAATGTATTATTTGTTTCAGAGGTACAAGTCTGTGATTCATCAGTCTTACACAATTCACAGCGCTCACCATAGCACATACCCTCCCCAATGTCTATCACCCAGCCACCCCATCCCTCCCACCCCCCACCACTCCAGCAACCCTCAGTTTGTTTCCTGAGATTAAGAATTCCTCATATCAGTGAGGTCATATCATCTTTAGTCTTAATTAACACAGCTTTTGTGTAGCTCCTTGCAATCTAACTAACAAGCACTTCCACGTTAATTAACAGGTGCACCAGATAATCCATTTCATCTGGGGGCAGATGTATCAACTCGGATCTTACCTTTCCCCACTATGCTCCTTCCAACTCTCATATCTGGCCACCAGCTCTTTAATAAAAGCTTCATCCATGGGTGGCACTGCGGTCAGCAACCTCAGAACAGGAAGAGGTGAATAATAAACTGGCTACCATTGGCTTAATGACTGTCAGTGGAAGACTTAGAGACATAAGTTTAGTAAAGAAAAGAAGTTGACTTGCAATAAAGGAAGGAGTCAGGCTTCACTAGAACTGGCTTTCCAAATATGAAACACAAAAGTATTTAAAGAACAAAACCACAAGATCATCAAGGTCACCAAGTATGCGTCAGTCTGTTCATAGTGGGGAAAAAGCAGCATTCTTGCATGATTATCATATGCAGAGAGGTTGTGACATATCTTCAGCTATCAACATTTCAAAAATCAGGAACACAGTTATTTTTGGTAGGAGTCTCTGCTAATGTGGAAAGGCTCAAGGTTTCATTCATTTGGGGGATGAGAATTGGATACAATTTTTTTTATTACTTTCAGGGTGCAAAGTTTGTGTGCCTGCTCTCCCCCAACTGTGGAATATGTGGTGCATGTGTATTAATAATTTTGGTGGGGCAAGGTGTCAGCTTTGCTTCCAGAACATTTCCTTAGTTACAAAATTCAACTTCTGCTCAGGATACAGCCCTCATTCCTGCTGTTTTTAATGGGTTTCCTGTTCTCTTCAACTGACCACCCATTTAATTAACAGTAGCTGTCATTTACTGAGTGCCCACGAAATGCCAGGGACCAAGCTCACCCTTTCTGTGATAATAGCTAATATTTATTGAGCTTTACCCTGTTCCATGCTCGTCTGTTCTAAACACTTTACATGTACTCTCTCATTCAACGTTACAACAACCCAAAAGCTAGGTGCTATTATAATCTCCATTTTACAGATTAGGACACTGAGGCACAAGAAAATAAGCAACTTGCCTGTTGTCACACAGCAGGTAAGCAGAAAAGCTGAGATTTGAACCTGACCTCTGAGCCCCAGCTATGCTATGCTATGCTGCTCCTACTGCACTTGCATATTATTTTGTTAAATCCTCACACAACCCTATGGTGTGGGCATTATTACCCTCAGGTCACAAATGAGCAACAGAGTTTCATTCATTTGCTAAAATGGTATGGAAAATGGCAGCAGGGATTTAAGTCTGGAATTTTTGTCTCCAAAATTTTCCAGTTATACTCTCATGATGCCTATCCTGAGATACCCAGATTCCAGCTGGCTACTCTGTGGCCTTTGGACAATCCACATGGGTTGGCCAGGTAATGTATGACTCACTTGGGCCCTCACTCCAGTGCTCAGACCCGTGAGATGGGTGGATTCCTTGAGCATGTTGTGAGTAAGGATGAAGGACTTCTCTTTTGTTAAAAGAAATCATTATCTTCTCATGATCAGTTTTATATTTGGATTCAGTTCGCTCTTCACCAAGAGACTTCTGTGTGCCCAATCCTGTGTTACAGGTGTGTTTTGGGAGGTCAGGGAGAGAGGAGAGTTTTCCTCTAAGATATAGCTGCCTCCTTCATAGAACTCATGATTGGACTGAGCAAATAAAAATGACACTGAGACAGAGGTGTGCACCGAACTGTGTGTTACTGACGGAAGGCTTTAGGGATTCATAAAAAGGGTGGTAGAGCACCGGACAGACTTGGGGCATGAGGACCTTAAAGGTCATGTGGAATCTGGATGTGAATGGGAAGATGTACCAGGCTTGGACAAAAAGGTTGAAAAGGAGGCCAGTGCAGAGATGTTCTTGGTAAAAGGGAGAGGGAAATTGGCATTTCCTGAGAACCTCTATATGTGCCAGATGCTGAGTCAGGCAGTCAATATATAATATTTCAATGACTCCTCAAATTAGCCCTGCGAGATGGATGGGGTTGCCTCCATTTTACAGATGAGAAAATAGAGGCTCAGAGAGATTAAATAATTTGGTTTTGGTCGCACAGCTCCTAAATGGTAGAGTGGGGTTCAAATTCACTCTCGACTGGGTGCCAAAATGCATGCTCTTCCCATACTGCTAGGATTTTATAGGATTTCCAGCCTTCCTGGGAGCAAAGGTCTACACAGGCAGCTTGATTCTTATGATGGCTAATTTTATGTGTCAGTGTGACTGGACCGTGGGATGCTCAGATTATTTGGTTAGCTATTATTCAGAGAGTGTCTCCGAGGGTGTTTCTGGATGAGATTAACATTTGAACAGGTAGACTGAGTCAAGCAGATTGCCCTCCCAATGTGGGTGCCTCATCCAGTCTTTTGAAGGCTTGAATAGCACAAAAAGGCTGAGAATTCATTCTTGCTGCCTGTCTTTGAGCTGGGACATCAGTTTTTCTCCTATCTCTGGACTCGGGTTAGAATTTACACCTCAGCTCTTCTGGCTCTCAGGCTTTTAGGCTTGGACTGGAAGTACACCCATAGCTCTCCTGGGTCTCCAACTTGTTGACTGCAGATCTTGGGACTCCTTGGCCTCCATAATGACATGAGCCAGACCTTTATTCTCTCTCTCTCTCTCCCCCACTTCCCTTTTCTCTCTCTCTCTTGATATATATATATATATATATATATCCCCATTGGTTCTATCTCTAGACTACTACGTTCCTTTCTGATTTCATGGCAAAGATACTCTGCTTATGATGGGGCCCAAACCTGGGCCATGGCATGGTTTGGTCAGCTGCTCCCAGCAGAAGACAGAGAGGCAGGGCCTGGCAGCAGAGTCCTGACCCTAAGGATGTGGTTCTAGGAAAGTGGAAAGTGTGAAGCTAGTGCTGCCCAGAGAATGCAGCCAACCTCTTGAAGCCTCTGGGGGGGTACCATCAGTTTGATTCCACCAACTGTATGACAGGTAGGCCCTGTGCTAGGGGAGTAGAGATACCAAAGTGAATGAGACACAAAGCTGGCCCTCATCTGGCTCACAGTTTGCTTTGCATGGATGGGCAAAGAGATCATTTCAGTACCACTTTATATGGGCTACTACTCCTTCAGCCAGGCAGCCTGTGCCTCCAGTAGAAAATCACCAGTCGCTGAGTGCCTGCTTTAGCATGGTCTCTGGCATCCGGTCATGTCTGTGTGATCTGTGCTCTCATGACCTTGCAGGTTACAGCATGTCTCCCCAGTGTCAGTCAGTCACATGAACCAGCATGTCAGTTGGAATAACTGTTCATTCCTGAATATGTATGTTCAAATAGGGGACCTCAAGCTAAGTATATCCTGAAGTGAAGATTCTTCTTATGTGCTTCATACATTGAAATTCCATCAGTTTGCTAGAGCAACTCAGTCCTTGTTATTGCAAAATACTGTCATAATTAATGATGGCAATAAAAGCTATTAATTTTAAATATAAGACAGTTATCAGACCTTTCAAGTAGTAAAGAGCATGATGCTAATCTAGATATTTTAAGGGGAATGGTCAGCTAGATAAGTTTAAAAATAAGTTAATAGCCTTTTTGAGCCAACAAATATTTATAAAGTTTGAATACTAATATACGACAGAATAATCAAGATAACAGATTAGGTTAGAATGCAGATGCTTGTAGCATTACTTGGTATACTAGTGTTCGTCACACTACTTAAATGGCCTTTAAGAATCAGATTTCTTTTTTTTTTTTAAAGATTTATTTCCCGTTTAGGCCATGGGTCTTCTGAGAAAAAGTTTTATTTAGAATGCTTCACTTCTTGTGAGGATGAGTTAAAAAAAAAATGACAATTTTGCCTCCTCAGTGGGGAAGTATCTCCAAAAGCATGTGAAGCAACATTTATGATAAATCCTCTCCAACCCAGACATGAAGAATATACAAAATAGGAAGAAAAGAGCATGCAGGAGAACAGCGTGGTACTCAAACTACGTTTTGTTCTGGTGGGTCAAACCGTTAACAAAAGCGATTTTAGGGAAGTCCACTGTAGCTCTGAGGCAGCAGAGCCTTTGCTTTGGTTAGTCCCTACCAGAAGAGAAGGGCAGCTCCCAAGTGTGACACCCACATCTGTGTCAGCAGCCTCTCTACTGGTGATAACCAGCCAGAGGGAGCCGTGTTCCTCCACTACCATTGTTGAGAAGGTCTCAAGTAGTCATCGTGGTGACAGCCGGAGAGCACAGCACTGAGAATTTACTGGGCCACACTGTCACGCCAAACATTTAAAATTCAATGGTAAATATTGTTAATAATAAAATGGACTGGTATGTCAGTTGTTGATTGAACTTCAGATTTATGTTACAGACTGCTATGTTCCACTTTAGGTCCTCACTTATTTTGTCCCAGGGCTGCATGGCCGTCAGCTCTGCGAGGTTCTGACCAGTAAGGCCTGACCTACTTCTTGTCCGTGCAGCCCGGTGGTGCCCAGCCTCAGTCCCCGGCACGAGACTCTCACCCACAGCCTGGGCTTTCCTGTTGACACCAAAGCACCCCCCTGGAGGCCTTGCTTAAGCACCCTGGAGCCCAGGGCAGATAATGCCCCCAGTGAGGGACATTAACCAAATGACAATGGAAGCTGGTAAATCGATTCTCCTTTTCTCTTGCCACAGATAGTCCTGAGACTCAATTCGTATGTCCTCAGGGGATGGTCCCACAGCAGTCAATAGCCAGTTACCCTTAGCTTGTGCTGATTCAATAATGCATCCTGCCCTCTGTTGATTTTTAAAGATAGGTCAACAAATTCTCTTGTATTCCTCCCCTCAACAGGCAGAGTTTCATTCTCCTCTATTTGAGTGTGGATTGCTTCTAGAAAACAGAATTCAGCAGAAGTCATGGGATGTCACTCTCAAGATTAGGTTATAAAAAAAACTATGGCTTCCTTCTTGGGTTCTCTGTTTCTGGTGGAACTGTGTCTCTGCCCTCCCCCCCACAAATTCACATGTTAAAGCCTTGGCCCCCAACTACTTCAGAATGTGGCTAGATTTGGAGATAAGGTCTTTGAAGAAACAATTAAATGAAAAATGAAGCCATTAGGGTGGGCTCTGATACAATAGGACCAGTGTCCTTGTAAAAGGAGGAAGAGACACCAGGGATGTGTGTGCACAGAGAAAACCATGTGAAGACACAGCTAGGAGGTGGCCATCTACAAGCTGAGAAGAGCGGTCTCAGGAGAAACCAACCCAGCAGACACCTTCATCTTGGACTTCCAGTCTCCAGAACTACAAGAAAAGAATTTTTGAAGCCATCCAGTCTGTGGTCTGCTGTTATGGCAGCTGGAGCCGGCTAATACACTTTCCCTTTCTCTTTCAGATCGCTGACTCTGGGGGAAGCTGGCTGCCATGACACATGAGCAGCCCCACGGAGCCACCCCCATGGCCAAGAACTGAGGTCTCCTGACAGCAGGCCCGTGGGTGAGCCCGGAAATCTTGGAGCCTGAGCTGTTGGCGTGAAG
Source organism: Callorhinus ursinus (assembly GCF_003265705.2). Taxonomy (NCBI): domain Eukaryota; kingdom Metazoa; phylum Chordata; class Mammalia; order Carnivora; family Otariidae; genus Callorhinus; species Callorhinus ursinus. The sequence continues at coordinate 4,719,291 of NW_027397076.1, forward strand.
AAAGCTCTGAGACTCTGGAAAACAGTATGGACATTCCTCAAAAAGTTGAAAATAGAGCTACCGTACAATCCAGCAATTGCACTACTGGGTATTTACCCCAAAGATACAAATGTAGGGATCCGAAGGGGTACATGCACCCCGATGTTTATAGCAGCAATGTCCGCAATAGCCAAACTGTGGAGAGAGCCAAGATGTCCATCGACAGAAGAATGGATAAAGAAGATGTGGTGTATATACACAATGGAATATTATGCAGCCATCAAAAGGAATGAAATCTTGCCATTCGCAACGACGTGGATGGAACTGGAGGGTGTTATGCTGAGTGAAATAAGTCAATCAGAGAAAGACATGTATCATATGACCCCACTGATATGAGGAATTCTTAATCTCAGGAAACAAACTGAGGGTTGCTGGAGTGGTGGGGGGTGGGAGGGATGGGGTGGCTGGGTGATAGACATTGGGGAGGGTATGTGCTACGGTGAGCGCTGTGAATTGTGCAAGACTGATGAATCACAGATCTGTACCTCTGAAACAAATAATGCAATATATGTTAAGAAAAACAAAAGAAGATAGCAGGAGGGGGAAAATGAAGGGGGGAAATCAGAGGGGGAGACGAACCATGAGAGACGATGGACTCTGAAAAACAAACTGAGGGTTCTAGAGGGGAGGGGGTTGGGGGGATGGGTTAGCCTGGTGATGGGTATTAAAGAGGGTACGTTCTGCGTGGAGCACTGGGTGTTATGCACAAACAATGAATCATGGGACACTACATCAAAAACTAATGATGTAATGTGTGGTGATTAACATAACAATAAAAAAATTTAAAGGGGAATAAAAGAAAGCTCTGAGAGATCCTATGCCAGAACTATCTGGCTAAGCCGCCCCTGGATTCCCGACACCCAGAAACTGTGTGAGACAGTAGTGTTCGTTGTTTTAAGCCCCTGAGTTTGGGGTAACATGTAACACAGCAACAGAAAATTAATGCCCCTCCTTCCCTGCCTCATTGCTCTTCCCTTTACCCCTATGCCCAGAGGTGGCCCCAGTGCAATGGCATACTTGGCATGGACCCTCCGCCTCAGGTCCTGCTTGCTGGGGGAACAGACTAAGACACTCCAAACTTTCGTTCTGTGGTGGTCATAGTCTGCCCTGACCCTTGGCTCTGGTTGAATATTGCCTTTTAACATCTGACCATTCGGGATTTGGACAAAATGGGTATTTAGTGTACCTCTAAGGCATTTCATGATTCAAAGTGTTATCAGTAAGACACCTACTCTGGGCAGGGACTGTCTTAAACCTGAGATATGATAGTCAGCAAAAACAGACAGGTGTGTTTCCTCATGGGGAGCCCAGGAGTTGGGGGGCAGCCTTCAGTCAAATATGTCTGACCTGGTCATGGCAGCCCCTGAGGCTCCAGCCTCCCCTAAGCCCATGGCGTATGTGCCTGGCAGAGTCAACCCTAGAACCTATGGTCCCTTCCTTCCAGCTCTTTTTAATGAAAGGACCACTCACACATGACACTGAAGACTTTAGTCCCCTGATTGTACAGTTATAGGTGTCTCTGCCTGCCTCTTCCACCCTTCAGTAGGTGTTTGTTGAGAGTTGCTATTTGGGAGGCCAGGGGGGACAGTGGTTACAGGCAGAACTCAGGAGTCAGGCTGCCCATGATGGCCCTTCCTCACTAACTGTGTGACTTGGGCAAGCCTCAGTTTGCTCATCTGTAAAATGGGGATAGTAAAATTAGTAATAATAATAATAAGTAGGTCACACTTATTGAGCACTTGCTACATGCTAGGTCTATTCGAAGCACATTCCAGAAACTATTTCATTGAGATTCCATGGAAGGCCAATCCTCGGGGTGAGTCCTTGTATTGTCCTTATTTTAAAGATAACAGGACTTAACTCAGGGTGTTGAGCTGGGAGAATTCAATGAGTTAAAATTTGTAAAGCTCTTACGGGCACGTGGTAAGGTACACATTAAAAGACATCTCTCCCTCCGCCCACTTCCCCTTTGAGAGCTGGCTTCACTCAGATTCTTCTCTTCTTCTTGTGAGGAGTTTGAGCCCCTCCAAAGGTTGCAACATAGGGACTATGAGCTGCCCAATATTTTATAGCCTTGGTCTACTTCTCTGTATCTGGCTCAGTACTGGGCACATAGTGGGAGCAGAGCATCATGTCTGGGCTGCACTTTTGGTGAAGAGTATGTGGCCCATGAAGCTTTTCTCAGATGTGCCTTTTTGCCCCTCAACTGACCCATGAAACCCGAGGGCTCTCCTGAATGACAAAGGCAGTGATCAGATTTGTTTTTCCTTCTGAGCCCAGCAAATGGCTTTTCAGTGTATCTGTCCCAGGTGGCCAGGATGTCCAAAACCGTGTGGCTGTGATTGAGTCTGCTGAAGCCCGAAGCTGGCTGGTGTTCCAACTACAAACACTGCACTCCCCTGGGAGCCTGGCCCAGCCACCTCTCAGGAATGCCTGCCTTCCCAGTGATGCTTGGTTTTGACTCAACAGTAGCAGAGCCCTGCCTTGGAGGTAACACTGGGCCTACCATTGATTGGAGCAAATGTAATGGGCTGGTGAGCTGTCTGTGTGTCAAAGGATATTGGCTTCTTATAAGAATCCCTGCATTTGCCAGTCTCTTCTAAATGGGTCCCAGATGGAGCCCCACCAGCACTGTCCCCCGGAATCAGCAAGGCAGGCTTCACCCTCTCAAACGGGACTACAATTTGAGCATCTGTCTCCCCAGGGTTCTGGGCTAAATCCTTTTCAACCTGAATTCTTGTTGGTTGACAAACCATGTACTGTCATCCCTGATGGATAGGACTGAGAGAAAACCTACCACCTCATTAAGGGCACAGGTTAACTGAGGGTGATTGATTTTCCATAGCTCTGAGAAAGCTTACAAATCCTTTGTATAAACACTCGTTTGACAGTGAAAACAGTTTTCCTTTCCTCTGTTGAGGGCAGCAGACGAGTAAATATTGACAAATGGACAGGTTTACTTTCCTAAGAACCCCGAGGCAGGTAAATGGGGGAGGGGAGAAATGCTTTGGTTGAGTCATTATCAACAGAGGGAAAACCATTCATTGGGCACCATCTTTGATGTGGTCTTTGGTGTGACCAGAGTTTTATGAGGCTGAGGGTGTAAGTTGGAACTCTGTAAGGCAAGGAGGGGTGTTCTGCCCTGACCAGCCAGCAAGATCATCTGGGCCTTCACACCCCCACCCTGCCCCCAGGGATTCTGATGTGGGAGGCCTGGGGTGGAGCCCTGGAATCCATCCGCATGTTTACAAAGCTCCCCAGTGGCTTTGATGTCAGTGGAGGCAGTGAGCCTCTCTTAAGAGAAAAATGTTTGTGCTTAGCATGACCCTTGATCCCCAGCCATCCCCCAAGTGTAGGCAATGCAAAGATATTACCTTAAGCTAAAGCTTTCAAAATGTGCAGCTTGCACATTGCTGGGAAGAAAGCCCTATTAGGTACAAAGACAGAGGCCCAAGTTGACTTCCACAGACCCTCAGAATACAATCCAAATCCTGCCAGGCCCTCCTGCCCCTTGAATGATCCCACCTTGCTTTGCTCTCCCTCGCTGGGGCACTTTAGGCTGACTGTCCCTACAGGCCCTTTCTCTCTGCCCCTCCACACACACGGTTCCCTCACCCCCAGAACTGTCTCCATCCTGCTCCCCATAAGGCCTTCTCCGAGCCCTACCCCCAAAGGGGCGCCCTGTTACTCTCTCTGCTCACACTCTGTTCCTTTCCTTATTGATCAACATGCCTGGCTTTTTGTGTATTGCTTGTCTTCCCCATCAGACGATAGGTTCATGGGAGCAGGTACGCTGTTTTATTCCAGCATTGAGGGACTCTCAGAGCCCCACGGAGTACCCGGCTCACCATCCACAATTCCCACTCAATGTGGGTTTATTTGGTGACTGAAAAAACCCATGCAGAGCTGCATAAACATGCCCTCTGCTCTCAGAGGAGCCCTGGGAACCACAGCTGATGTTTCACACTGGAAGCTGCTTTTCTAAGAAAGCCCCATGGAGGGTCTGAAGACTGAGGTTGCATTCCTTCCCTCCTTCTTCCTCCCTTCCTCCCTTCCTTCCTTCCTTCCTTCCTTCCTTCCTTCCTTCCTTCCTTCCT
>NW_027397076.1:4723436-4799888 GCF_003265705.2 Callorhinus ursinus
CCTTCCTTCCTTCCTTCCTTCCTTCCTTCCTTCCTTCCTTCCTTCCTTCCTTCCTTTGTAAATGGCCCTCGAAGTCTCCTGGCGTTTCTGTCTCCTGTTCTTTGGGGCTGCTTTCTCCTACTTCGCTCTAGGCTCCACTCGTCTTCCCTTACTCATGCTGCATTCCCCATTTCCTTCTTCGGACAATCACAAACTGTGGGGAAAACCTCCTTCAAAGTTCTTTCCTTTTTCTCCTCCATTTCTGCCTATCCCTTCTCTATGCTGTAGTCCCTCAGAGGGTAAGATGTTTTATGCTCAGGATAAATCCTGGAAGGAGTTGGAACCAAAGGCAGGCTCCCATTTCCCCAGCCACCCTTAGCGACCTCAACCTCAGCCTTCTGGATAGTCTTCCCAGGGGACTAGGGGTCCATGCCAGCAGGAGCTGCAGATGATGTCTCCTCCACATACCCTCACCACTGAGTCCCACAGAAGAAAGATGAAAGCAGGTTCACCTTCAAGGTCATTTGAGTCAGATTTTGGCCTCTCTTCATTGGACAAAAAACAATTAATAGGAAAAAAGGAGAGAGTTTATTCTATTGTTAGACTGAAAAAATTGAAAATATAAACCAAGTGGCATTAACATTTCAAGGAAATGGCTTTTAATTGCCGAATTAAGTTAGCATAGTAGCATGGGATGGCAGGAAAGACAGGAAGACAGGGAGTTTGGCATCAAACCTGATTTGTGTCCTGCCTGTGTTTGCTAGACTTTGGTAAATCGCTTAACCTTTGATGTTTAGTGATACACTCTCAAAACTTGGAATAATTCCTAATTTTTCAGGATTAAATGATATTCTCAAAGTGAACGTTTCTGGTACAGAATAAGAACATGGGCTAGGTAACATTGATGAGTGTGTACTATGTTCCCGGAATGTTTCTAAATGCTTTGCCTTTATTAACCCATTTAATTCTCACAACAGCCCGGTGGACGTTAGTCCCACTTTACAGAGGTGGAAATGGATGCACAGAGAGGTGGAGGAACATGCCAACAAGTAGGGATCCAGGACTTGTGCACAGAGGCTGGACCTTAGCTGTGCTTCCACGCTGCCCCTCTGTCAGGGAAGACAGCACTCTGTATGCACTTCCTTCAGTTCTTTCCTTGCACGGAAATGAGGGAAGAGATGGGAGCTATATCACTTGAAATCTTTCGGCATGAAACTGGCAGGTGAAAGCAGAAAGGTCCGTCCCAGGATTGCAAATATAAGTTGAGCCCGTGATGTCTTTTAAACTATTTTGCCGTAAGAGAAGTAGAGAATGTTTGAATTATAAGGGATGCCCTTGGACACGTAAGTTACTACTCCCCGTCTGCCAGAGGCCAACAGAAATGCCCTCCGTTGGCATTTGGCCTGTGACGGGAGCTCCTACCCGTGGGGGCAGCCCAGTGTGCTTGTGCATCCTTATCCTTTCGACACGAGGCTGCTGTGGGTCACCGGTGCCCTCTGCACCTGGGGGCTGCACCTGAAAGTTGCCTTTCTCATCAGCAAATGCTAGAAGTTCAGACTTACACGAGTCAGCATTTCCAAACATTTATAGCCCTAGAAATTGCCATTCATGCTCGCTTTACTAGGCATTTGCTGCCAGTGCCTAGGTCCAAGGATGACATTTTGATTGGGCAGAACAGCTGGCCTCAGCTTAGTGTTTCCTGTCTTAGCCTAGTGTTGCCATTGCTCAGTTGCTAACTGTGGCAGTGTGGAGGGTTTGGGCATCCAGATGACACCTCAGAGGGAGAATGTCTGCTTCTCCCCTTCCCGTTCCCAGGCTCTGAAGTCACTGACACCTTTGACACTATGCCTCATCCTTTGTAACTCTAAACTAAGTCCTTCAGACTCCAAAAGGTTGGGATTTGATTATTTCATTCATTTCTCCATCCATCATCCATCCATCCATCCGTCCATCATCCATTCATCATCTATTCATCATCCACCCATCATAAGCACTTACCAAGCACCTGTTGTGAGCCAATCCAATTCCGGGGACTCAGCAGTGACTCAGACACTCAGCTCAGGTCTCTAAGGGGTCACCATGTCACATCTGCCACCTTTTAGATTGTACTTGCTCATGCATCATCTCCCTACCTCCCAAACTTCACGTACTCCCCATCTGCACAGATTCTGCCACATTCACATATAACTGGTACGATTATTTGCTCAATGTTTTTCTTTAACCTAATCTAAAGAAATTTATTTAATATATATAATATAAATAAACTTAAATAATTTATTTTTTGTTTTTTTAAAGATTTTATTTATTTATTTGACAGAGAGAGACACAGCGAGAGAGGGAACACAAGCAGGGGGAGGGGAAGAGGGAGAAGCGGGCTTCCCGCTGAGCGGGGAGCCCGATGCGGGACTCGATCCCAGGACCCTGGGATCATGACCTGAGCTGAAGGCAGACGCTTAACGACTGAGCCACCCAGTCGCCCTTAAATAATTTATTTTGAATAAATGTATGTTGAAAGGAAGCTCTGTATCACTGGTAACATTATGCATTTGACCTTTGCGTATTTTCATAAAGAATAGAGTAAGTGCCTGCAAGGAACACCTGTGCACTACCTAAAACCATCCCAGGAACCACCAGTGGTCACTACACCACCCTGAGGAACTGAATTGCTTCATGTTTCTCCCGTAAAATCACTCTGAAATAATTATGACACCCATTTGCAGATGCAAACTCTCAAGTAAGGTGACTCTGAGGACAAACCGCTGGTAAGAGTTGGCCTGAAACACAGATCTCCTGGCTCCAAGTCCAGCAATCCAGGAGTTGAGGCCCATCAGAAGACTGTGAAATTAATTGTATTGGTTGCCACCAACATTTAAAAATTTTTTAAAAATTAAATAGAAAATAATAGAGTACAGACGATCTTAGAGAATATCACCCTAAGTGAGGTTAGGTATGGCTTTGTGAAGCTTGATCATGGTATGAAATGTGTATCTTTACTGTAGGGGTTATGGTCAGACCTGTTTGAGGGCTACTGCTCTGCTTTGCCACGCTTTTTGAAAATGGGGCTACCTTGTAGGGACTCCTGTGTGCAAGGACTGCTGTTTTACAAAACCCCAGGGCTGCCATTCGCATCATCCTCAAAGCTGTGTCATTGCCTGCTTGTATAAAGAAAGTTTTATTGGAGCACAACCATGCCCGCCATGTACATTTTATCTATGGTTGCTTTCCCATTACATAAAAATGCATGATGTCCTGTATTTTATCAAACTACCCTAGCTGTAACAGCAAAGCTGAGTAGTTGTGACAGAGGTCAAATGGCTCACCAGGCCAAATTATTTATTATCTGGGCAGAAAATGCCTGCCCATCCCTGATCTGTGTGAACGGCTCTCTCTGGAATTATGCAGCGCCCAGACTGTGCAGCTCTATGTGGCAGTACTGCAGCCAGCCACTGGCTTCTTGGCAGCTGCACTTCCTTCCAACTTCTGATTCTTCCATTGCATTTCAGTGTTTGCTGCTCTTCAGGGCTCCGAACCAAGGTTGTGTGAACAGAAAGAGCTGAGCTTTCCCTCGTAGGAGCTTTCCTGCTAATCTCTCCCAGAACTGCCCTTTATCCCTGCTCCTGGCTAACCCCATCACCACTGCTACTCTTCCCAAGCCTCGGGGCCCCTAGGATGTATGAATGGAGGCCTTTGGACCCTTTCTGTAATAAACCCTGAGTGACACCCTTAAAAAGAGGAGTGGGGTTTGGGACTAATGTGAAAAACTGTGAAATTCTCCCAGTGTGAGGGGCCCAGCCCAGTTTTGGACAGTGAATCATGGCCTTGGCCAAGATGTTCTCATTATAATCTCTGCTGACCTCCTTGGAGGAGTGAAAGCTGTTGCCTGCAAAAATAGGCAGCTTCTCAGCCTCCTCTGCCTCCATGGCCCTGCCTCACTCCCTGGTGGTCTGATTCTGCACACTCCCTCTATTGCTCTGTCTTCTTCCTGAGCCACTGCTTATCTCAATTATTGGAGACAGGAGCCCAATCTGAAGCTTACCTATATGCAAGAACGAGAATGATGGAAATGATAGCTCAGCCCCATTTTTATCTCCTTGTTATTTCCCTGAAGTGGTACATTCAACCCTGGGGCCTCATGTCAAGGTGAACATCAGCCACTAGAATGGTCCAGAAGGAAGCCAGACTGTGACCAAATGCCTGGACACTGGTTTAGGGGGCATGTTTGAGTGAATTGGGGTTTATAAAACATGAATGTTGGATGGACTGAATCTTTATTTATCATCATATATAGGTCCTTCATTTTATACTTGAGATCAAGGGATATAAAAAAAAAAAAGCCACCCAAAATCAAAATTTAAAAAGCGGCTACATGGTCCACTGAGAACTTTGATGTGATGGTAGTTAGTCTCTCCACATCACCCTGGGAAGAAATTAATGAGCTTTCTTTGTTTTCCTTTTCTAGCTTTATCATCATTGTCCTTGACATCATCATCACCCTCAATATGGTGTGGTCTTCATAACTAACATTTATGGAGTGCTTTCTGTGGACCAGTCACTGCGGTAAGCACTTTACACATCTTACCTTATTTAAACATCACAAACTTACAGGGTAGATATTATCCTTATTTCAGAGAGGTGGAAACTCGAAAAGTCGAGTCACATAGTAATATCAGACTAGTCCTTGACCACAAATCTGTTTGACTTTTGTGCCTTGCTTTTTTTCTGTTGTCTACTGCTGTTTTTTTTCTTGTGCCTAGAATGTGTCTGACACATAGTAAGTACTCAATAAATATTTGTGGCATGAATGAATGTATGGAACAAAATTTGGTGCTCTTAACCATTTTGCTGGTGGGTCTCAAACTTGGCTCACCGTTAGAATTTCTTCCAGAGCTTTTCTGAATGCCAAGGCTACAGGACCCTCTGGAGATTCTGAGATGAGGCCCAGGAATCTGATTTTTAATACATTTCCCACCAGATTCTGATGAAGCCAGCTCAGCCCCAAGCTGCAGACAAAATTTGGCATCCACCGCTGCCACGCTATACTGCCTCATGACAAATTTGCAATTTTTTAATACTTCTGCAGAACAAATAAAACCACAATTTATGTTTCACAATTCATGTGGCTGATCTCATGTCCTTCTGACAGACCTCTCACATTTAAGAATGTTACAAACTGCTTTCTTTTCTGGGATATCAGGACATAACATTGGATCTTGTGAGACAACTAGTCCTTCCCAATGTAGCCCCCAAAAGTCATAGCTATTTCTTATTCTCAGCCCAGTGATCTTTCTACTAAAGAAATTGGCCTCCCTTATCCATTCTAGAGGAGAAAAGATCAGGGGGTAATTCAAGTGTTTTTAAATATGAGTGACTCTTAAGGAAGGGGAACTCGAATTATTCCAGTTACCCTTAGAGTAAACCTAAGACAGGGGCAGTCTTAAGTCTTGTTTTGCCAGGAGAGTTCCAATTTACTTCTATTGCCGTGGTATAATTATTAATAGCCCTCCTTTTAGGTCTCAAACATAAATCTGGATTTGGACAATAAATAATACGGTCATTCTACCTAAGACCAGAAAGAAAAGAACTATAAGAAGATAAGTTTCTGTTCATTACAAGGAAAGAATCTCATGAGACGTGAAAGACAAAACCCTCAAATCCCCCCAAATATGCCATCAGGCTGCCAGTTTCGGGAGTGAGTTTCCTGTTACTGAAGGTATTAAAACAGAAGGCTCATGGCCATTTGCTGAGGATGATGGAAAAGAAGTCAAGCATCATTGGATGACCTTGGAGGTCCCTTCTGACTAAATGTCAGAGGACAGCAGAGTCTGTGGTGCTTGAGCTGTTATAGGACCACATGTCATGCCCACACCCACATGGAAAGAAGCTGGGAACAGCAGAGCCGGTCCCTCTTGGGTAGAAGGCCATCCCATGGTCAGCAAACACAGGATGTTTTCCCAGTACTGTAGAATTGGAGAAGGCTCAAGGTATTTAGGATTTGGCTCTTAACATCACACCCAAGTTCCAATGGCCTCTGCTGAACAGGCTGGGCAAATCCTCAGGCTGTGAGTGCACTAGATGGGGTTCCATTTCTGGGAGCCAGAGGCACATCTGCTCCCATCCATCTTTGTGGAAAGTGTGGAAAGTTTAGGCCACCACTCTGCTCCCCACCGCGCCCACCCTGAGGTCACTGGGCAAATGTCCATTTGACTGACCTTTGGTGGAGTTTGACCCTGGTTCACGCTGAGTATCTCAGAGTCGTGAAAAGTGTTGGGGAGTGCCCCAAAATTCTTCAAGGGAGTTATCACTTTCTCTTCTGCCCTGCTTCCTATTCCCTTACCTAGTCAGAAACTAAGGCACTGGCCTATATGAATTTCCCCAAGATCACACAGAGCATTGGCTGTGGGGCCAGGGATCCAAACTGAAGATATCCAGGCGATGGGGTGGGCGTAAGGCTGACCGTAGTGCTACACATCTTTCCAGGTGGATCCAGAGGGGCAGAAGCAAACTGCAAATCCCAAGGCTGGGACACTGATTCTCTTCCTTCTCCTTCCTTTCAAAGTCAGTTTATCTTTCATTAGATTGGGAGAAAAATGAAGAACCCACTGGTAGCAGGAAGAAGCAAGAGTCTTCTACGGTCAGACATCCAATGAGATTGATATTCAGTTACGGTGAATTTCCATTATTTTTCCATGGTAGAACATATGGCAGAGACTTGGGAATGCGCATGCCTGAAGCCAAGGTTCTCTCATGTTGCATAACTATGTTACTGGCAGGGCTGTTGTCATAGTAGTTGGCTGTGCCCCAGATCTCATATGAGGTGCATCTGTCCCACAAATCTTTATCCCAGGCTTCATCGAAAGGAGGGCACTGCCATGTGCTCTTAGAGTAATCTTGTCCAAAGTTCCTGGTTTGGTTGACAACATCCTGCTCAACACAATTTATGTCATGGCTTAAGATAGGATGGCTGATTTCTGCCAAGGAACCTGGTGGCGAGGACTGAAGGAACAAGTCTGCGACATCAAAATGATGTATAAGTTTCTGCCATGTTTAGAACGCCGGAGCTCAACACAAGCACTCCCCACAGCCATCTTGGCCCCACATCTGCCCTTCAGCGGGACTCCCTTCCAGCCCCCAATGTAGGGATGGGGCCCCTACTTCCCGTGACAGATGGTTTCCCCTCCAGCTTCCTGGGCCCTCCATCCTCCGGTTGGGACATTTTTTGCTCTTACAGAATTGAAGCTTCTAGACCCCGTGGCTGCACAAGTTGGGAAAGAATGTGAAACAGGGTCAGAGTGCAGGTTCAGTTTTCAGACGGGAGTTGAAATGATGATCTGATTCTGTCTATTAAACACATACATCACTGTTCTCACTCCTCAGAGTGAAATTTGAACGGCAGAAGAGAGAACAAACCACAGACTTGGAGTCTAATGTGCCTCCTAGTGTGGGGAGGTCTTTTACCTTAGCAGGTGACAGAATTGGATTATTTTCTTCCACTGTAGATGACACTTTGTATTTTCAATATTTCATTGCTTTCTACTGATAAAAGGATTATATGCTCATTGTAGAAAATTGGAAACCACAAAACATTATAAAGAAGCAAAAACAAAACCAAAACAACTATGCATTTAATCCTGCGATTCAGAGTCAACCACGACTAATAACTTCACAAATAAATTTTGCCTTTTCAATGACATTTTTTCTTCATGCAAGTTGTGTTCTTAATGACTAAAAACTTGTTAATCTATATGCCACCTTTCTTCTGAACTATGCAAAGAACTGAGATTTTTTAACTCCATTTACTTCTTTCCAACCTATATACTACTGTTCTGTATTTTAATTATCTCTAAAAATATATGTTAAACCTCATGAGATGTTATTATTTTTCCTTTATATTCACTTAGCCTTGAATGTATTCACTTAGATTTACTCACATTTTTATTACTTTTGTGGCTCTTCAATTTTCCTGCATCTTTAACTTTCTTTATGGGATCATTCCCCTGTCTGAATAATACACTTAAGAGTATTTCTAATAGTGCAAGTCTGTTGGTCCAAACTCTAAGTTTAGGTGTGAAATGGCTTTCTGGATGATTTCCCAATGTTGAGAACTCTTGGCTGACCATTATTTTCTTTCAGTTCCAGTTGAGCTTATCCAGTTCCTTCAAGGTTATCATCACCCACTGTGCTCTGGTTTTCATCGTCACTATCAAGGAGTTGGCTGCTCATCTAACTGTTGATTCTTTGGAGGTAATCTTTTTTTCCTTCCAGGTGTATTTCTGACCTTTTATTATGATGTCTCTAGATTTCTTTTTTAAAATCATACATTGAGTTTGTTTGAGCTTCTTGAATCTGTATATTGGTATTTCATCATTTTGGAAAGTTCTCAGCCACGAGTTCTCCAAATATTGCATCTGTCTTTTTCCATTCTTTTTCCCCTTGTGGGACTTCAATTAAACATGTGTTTGGCCTTCTCACTATGTTTTTTCTCTCATATTCTCTTATCTGTGCTTTTCATCTTTTTTTCTTTGTAACTGGTTCTGTATTGCAACCCTTACCACCGCTCCCCTCATGTCTGCCGTGCCTGCTTCTCTTGTGGTTTATATGGCTTCCAAGAAGAAGTGCCATGCCAGTCCATCTCATGCTCTTTGCCTACTTGTTTGGTGAGAGTTTTGGTCAATGATTGGATTAAAAAACTGGTTCTCATTTAGAGACAGGGAAGAAGAGCAAGAGTACAGTGACGAGGTGTTTCTTAAAAGCATGCAACAGGAGGAGGGATCCCAGCTTATTTTCTGCTTAGAATGACTGTAGATGACAGGTAGATCTTAGCTTACATGCCAATCAGTTAATTGGTGGTGGCAACTGAAACATTGCTGACAAAGACTCAAGAGGCTATATCTGAACTCAGTGGGAAGGAATGCTCTGATAGATTAGTGATGCCTGCCAGGGGCTTGGACAGGAGATGTAATGGCACTCAAGCCATTTATTTGCCATCTATGACTCAGACCTTACATTTCTTAGCCAGAAATACAAAAGTTTGTGATGGAAACATGGTCTTCATGTATACTTTCAGGTAGACATGGTATTTGTGATGGTACTAATTTGTTGTTGATGTTCAAAATGTTGTCCACACCAATGTCTCCATTTCATTAGCTCTTATCCATACTTTTATCCACCTCACCCTGACTTTTTCTCTCAGAATTTGCCCAAAACATTTTTCCTAAGGCCTCCAGTGCACTTCACATTGCTCAATCCAATGGACATGTGTCAGTCCTCGTTTGATTTGACATTCTACGAATATTCACAATCTTCAATACTTGTTCTTTTTGCCCTCGGGTAAGTCATTTAAACTTTCTAAGCCTTGATTCACTAATCCGTAAAATGGGGGTAAAAATAATCTATCTCCTACGATCCTGTGAGCATTAGATAAAATCATACTTATAAAATATTTAGCAGAGTACCTGGCACATGGGTAAGTACGCAACAACTGTTAACTATTGTTATTAATATAAATTCCTACTTCTTTTTTGAAATACTCTGGATCTTTACAGGCAAGTATTAAAAAACTCAACTCACAGTGGTTAAAATAATGAAGGGACTTATCAGTGCATTGAACTGAGAAGCTGATAGGTGGTAGGATGGGCTTTAGACAATGTTTGCAGCCCTGGCACTAAACTTTATTACCTGTCATTTCTACTCTACCTTCTGTGGGGTCTTCTCCATTACAAGGCTACAGTCCCTCATGAACAATGAGTTCCCAGAGATCATAGCCACGTAGCAGAAAAAGGGTTGGCTTCCACAGAAGTTCTCCTAAAAAAACTGTTGGACCTCTCTCCCAGAAGCCCCCAGTACTCCCCCCTGAATCACATCCACTTAAATTGGATTATAAGCCCTGAGCCAGATTCTGGTCAGAGAGACATGGGATGAGGTGGTTGCCCGTAGCCAATCAGGGTCCACTGCTGGGCTGGGGGTAGAGCTAGTGGGTGTGAGTGAGATGAATACCCAAATGCAAATGTACTTTTAATGTTATCAGAAGGAAAGGAAAATGGATCTTTGATGGCCCAAAGCAGCAAACATTATGGTTTACAGATGGTGACACCCCCACTTTCCTTCTGAATCCTGATGTACATTTCTTTAGTCACACTGACTTTTCTGTATATAAATATTCCCTTCTCCATCTTTCTCTTCCCATTAGTGAGTTCCTTGAAGGTGGGGTCCGTGCCTTATTCATCTTTAGTTCCCCCGCTGCTAACATAGACGTTGGCATTTGGCAAATGAGCATCAAATACATCAATAAACACATAATTGAATGAGGAATGTTTCCTTCTTGCTTCATGGAAAAATCTATTCCCATAGCAGCAGGAACAGAATCCCAGCTAGAGACTAGAAGTCAATCTGTCTCTATAAATTCCAATCCCAATGCCCAGGATTTCCACCCAACAGATGCTTTTTGCATTGTGAAACACCCAGGCATGTGGGCTGCCTGAATTCACGTGTTTGCTCCATCCTTCATCACTCCATTTCCTGGGAAGAAGCAAGAGTCTGTGGGGGCCCTGTGCTAGCTGCACATGTTTTCCGTTTCATGTTTCAGCCAATAAATGAGAGGGCTCTCTCTTGGGCCACTTAACATGTATTACAGACATTTCCTCGGACAAATGGTCTCTTCTCCTTCCTCTGGGAACCCAAAGCCTGAGTGATCTGCAGACCTGATAGGGATGGGGAGCTGGGCTTAGAACACCCAGTGGCTGAAGCTAGAGCATCTTTTATTTAACTATGTGACTTGGAGGTGAGCAGCCTGACCTCATATACATCACATTCCTATGTAGAGCACAGGTGGGTCTGCTTTGGGGCAGATAAGGTTGCACATCTGGCGGAGCTAACATCTGGATGACCGCACCCATGGAATGATGCTGTTATCAGCTGGGATTGGGCATTGGGACATTGCTTTTCTTCCTCTTCCTTTCATTTTACTTTGAAGATTTTCATTCTTTCTGAAAATGAACAGGGACAATTTGAGCCGTGATGGAAGGGAGAATTGTCTCTGAGTGCTGTTTCATCTTTCAGACTCATCGTTACTAGCCAAAGTTATATGAAATTAAAACAGAGGCTTGGCTGTCCACAGCAAGGAGCAGAAATCTAAGACTATAATACATAAAACACAACCTTCTACAGAAATAAAAATCTGCACAAAGCCACAGAGTTCAGAAATAGCATTCGGTTCTTCTGCGAAACTACCACTATTATTTCCTTGCCAGATCAAACCCCGGAGAGAACTGACTGCATACTTGCTACTGTCCCTCCAAATGGAAAAAGAAAGGAACATAAAATAAGGAAAGTGAGCCCAATATTCTAAGAATGGAAAATACTGAGGTGTGGAAATTGTGGGGGGTCGGCCTAGAAGGGGAGAACTCAGGAAGAACAAGGTCAAAATGACAGTGGTACCAGGCTCGCCTGGCAGTGGGGCTTATCTCAGGGGAGGCTTCCTCCAGCCTTCACAACTGGCTACATTTTGCCCCAGAAATCTCTTCACTTCATTCTAAAATAGAACCTGTGAAAGAGAAGTTTGAAGTAATTTCTACATGGCTGTTTTCTAAAAATCTCCTCTCTCCAACCAACGAATCTCAAACACTTTGCTCTAAGCAGCAAAGTTGCAAATGTTATCGGATGTTTGTGCAAACCGTCCAAGCCTCCAGTGTTTATGAAAGCAAACCGGGAATATCCAAGAACAGTGTGTCTGTCTGGTAGAATCTCAGCATTTTCATTTTTGCCTAACTTTGGAACCACAGGTTAGGGATGTTGCAGCATCCATAAGGCTGGGTCACATTGGAGCTCATGTCTCATTTCTTAAAAACTGTTCTGGAAAGAAAGATTGAGTTTCTAGCACTTATAAAACTTGGGGCAGGGTTGAGCTTTGGAAATCTTTTTTTTTTTTAATGTATTTTCTAGAACCTTTTTTTTTTTAAGATTTTTATTTATTTATTTATTTGACAGAGAAAGAATGAGAGACAGAAAGCATGAGAGGTAGGAGGGTCAGAGAGAGAAGCAGACTCCCTGCTGAGCAGGGAGCCCGATGCGGGACTCGATCCCGGGACTCCAGGATCATGACCTGAGCCGAAGGCAGTCGCTTAACCGACTGAGCCACTCAGGCGTCCGAGCTTTGAAAATCTTGTCCAGAAATGGTTCAGTGGTTATTGAACATACTGATCAATCAGAGCATATGTTAAGGATTTTATGGACTAACAAATATAAATCACTCAGCAGAGCACTTGGCAGACAGTAGGAATTCAATAACTATTAGCTACTATTTTTATAATACAATTATGACTCCATTGACTGAAAATGCATGTGGTCCTTAAGCAATCTCATTTAACAGATGCTATTCTTTTTTTTTTTTTTTTTCTGTTTTGTAGCTTGTCTTTGGTCTCCGGCTTGTCTAACAGTCCAGTCTTTCATCTGATTGCCCATATTGGCAATAGTGATAATACTAGTTGCAATTTTTATGATTATTATTCTAGGTAGATAGATAAATATTATGAAGGACAGAGGATAAAATTAGGCCTGGTCATTCATAAAAGAGGAATTTAAATATGTGAAAAAATTCATCTTCTCTGGTAATCAGTGAAATGCAGATTAAAACATGAAGATTCCAAATGGTAATTTTTAATGTTCTCAAGCACTACCAGGAGGAGCAGAATTTGGCATAATTGATTTTGGAAAAGCAATGTGACAATATCAGTTAAGTTCCACAAATATGCATCTATTCATTGATCCACTTTTAAGAATTTATCTGGAACCTCCAGGAGGAAAATCGATCGTGGTCAAAGATTTAGATACAAAATGTCAATTGCCATGTGTATCTGTCAGGATCTTGTCAGGAAACAGCAGGCTCAAACTGAGTAACTGGAAGACAGTTTAATTCAAAGAGTGAAACAAACAAAAAGACAACAACTTAAAAAGTTTGGACAGCGTGTGGAGAGATGACAAGGGACAGACCAGGACTGTGGGGCCAGCCACGGAAATTCATGGATGCCAGCTGATGGCCAAGAAAAAAAGCAGGGAGTGAGGGGTTTCAGGAACCTGGAGGGAGAGGCTACTTGGAGGGGGCCTCCATGTGACCAACCAGGGGAGCAAATGGCCCATCCCCACCCTCCTCCCAGCTGCTGGTCTCCTGCTGGCACCTCCCATTCTGAGTCCACGCAAAGGCAACGGCAAAGGAACTCTTTGACAAAGTCCATATGGGCCCAGGGTGAACAGTGGCTCTGCAGAGACAAATGAAAAATATCCAGCACACTTTGCTATTTTTAAGAGCAAAAATGGAAGCTAATATAAATGTCCAACAATTAGGAAATGAGTCAATGAAGTGGTACATTTTGCAGCGGGATGTTACACAAGCCACTGAAATAATGCTTTTGAAGAAGCAACAACATAAGGAAACGTTTTTAATATAAAGTCAACAGAAGAAAACCAGGGTAGAAAATTATATATGACTCCAAATGTGAAAAAAAAATACATATATGACCCGTTGAAAAAAGACTAGAGAGAACATGCTTAAACTTAAACTATGGCTCTTTCTGATTTGGGGAATGATGGATTTTCTTCTTCCTTTTTTTTTTCCCCCCAGTTATCTGAATTTTCTAAATTTTACATCAGTATATACTACTTATAATCAGAAAAACATTATTTAAAATAACTGTCCTTTTGCCTTCTGCAGCTCCCAATCTAGTGGGACAGAAAGATTCATTTCTAATGAGTTACAGCTAAACACAGTGAATGGACAAAGGAGTAGCACATTGATTTCAACTGGCAGGCAGAATCCAGGAAACTTCCTGGATTAGGTGGCATCAAAACCAAGCCTCGAGAAATGAGAAATAGTTCAATTGGTTGAGAAATGACAGAGGGAGAACCCAGGTGAGAGAACAATGAAAAACAAAGATTAAGAACTCTAGACAGTATAAATATCCAGGGCACAACAGTGGATGGATGATTCTAGAGCAATATGCTGGCCAAATCAGAGGAACTTTTACAATATACGAACTTCTGTGTCCCTCTCCAGACATACGGTATTGGCATCTCTGCTGGGGAGACCAAGACAGAGATTTTGAAAATGCTTCCAAAGTGATCCTAAGGCATGGCCAGGGTTTAGGAGCATCGGTGGGCAATGTGTACAAGAGAGTAGACTGGGCCTGTGAAGTGGCTGCCAGCAATCTCTGGCTGTGTCCCTCTCCTGAGAACAAAGGGAACCAGCAACCATCTTATAAAATGTGACCTTGCCCCATGACTACAGATGAGCGGGCTGGGGCGGGCCTGAAACTTTGGTGCCGAGATGTAGCTCTAAACTTGGCAGTGGGCAGCTTCCATCTGCTCTGTGAGCTGGAGGAGCAAAGGGGACAGAAGGAACGAGGCTAATATAAGGAGGAGAGAAGGAATGGGTAACAGAGGATCCTGCCACCTTCCAGTCCCTGGTTCTGGTACTTTCTGAGGTCCCACTGGATCCCTGGCCCAGAGTTCCCTGAGACCTCCTTTGTCCTTATAATAGAGCCTTGTTGCAGTGCTGGCCTGGCTGGAACTGGCCTCCGTTATCTGCAGAGAGAGGCAGGGCAAGACACGGCAACATTGCCTATAGCCAAGTCGCGGCCGGCGTCTCGGGAGCGTGGCTCTGCCACGACCGAACCAGCTAGGGCAGCTGTTCTTAAACTGGTTTTCTTAGAACAGTAGGCTTTGTGGATTTAAGGGGTGTCGCAGTGCGCGCGCGCGCACGCACACACACGCACGCGCACGCACACGCACGCGCACGCGCGCGCACACACACACGAGCCATTCTTGGTCAAGTAAGCTGGGACATCTCTGGACTAACAAAGTGAAACTGGTTTCTCAAAACAGAGTACACCTTGAACTTAAACCATGTTATATGTCAGTTATACCTCAATAAAACTATACAGAAAAAAACAAAAACAAAAACACCTTTCAGGCTTCACCAGAAAAGGAAGATGAAGGTTTCTTTCCCAAGGACTTCTTCTCAGAGCCTTTAGAAGCCTTGTGCATTCTGACTGCCTGACGGGGAGGAGAGAAGGCAGCGTTGCTCATATTTATTTATTCGTTTGTTTGTTTGTTTTTTCCAAAACCACGTTTCAGAACTGGTTCGTGGCCCATAAGAGCTAACTCATTCATTCATCTGTTTCGTCCTTCCATAAACATTTATTAGAGTAGCAAAAATAAGAACTATTTCTGAAAATGGCATGTTGTCTCGTGAGGAGGACACACCAGCCTCCTGGGAATGATGTATGTGCATGTACATTTGTGTCCCTGTGTGTGTGTGCGCGTGTCCCACATGTGTGTGCATGCTTATGTGCCTGGGGGTATATGTTAAGAAAGGAATAAAGAGAGGGAGAGCCAGGCAGAAAGGAAGATGGATCCTTGGCTTCAGTGCTGAGGTACACACTTCCAGATGCCCAGTGATAAGATACCATTTCAATCTCCAAAATAGAATTACATTATGTTGAGTAGACTCAGGCTGGTTGCACTGATTAATTTGACTTCAGTTAAAAGAAACCTCTGGATCATTTATCCCCCAGTCCATCAGAAGATATGGTGTGCCACAGCAGAATGTGCTTATGCTCAAGCTAATTTTTATTTTGTGAAACCGGCCTCTTTCTGTAATCATATTCCATTTTCTTTCTTAAAAGGCCTTCATCAAAAAAGATTTCCCATATTAATGATGACAATGCTTTTGTGGGGGAAAAGAAGGTGGAATGAACATTTGTAAAACATCCCTTCCCAGCCATAGTAGGTGGAGCATTACAGATACTTACTTTTTTTTTTTTTTTTAAGATTTTATTTATTTGTTTGACAGAGAGAGACACAGCGAAAGAGGGAACACAAGCAGGGGGAGTGGGAGAGGGAGAAGCAGGCCTCCCGCTGAGCAGGGAGCCCGATGCGGGGCTCGATCCCAGGGCCCTGGGGATCATGACTTGAGCCACAGGCAGATGCTTAACCAATGAGCCACCCAGGCGCCCCCAGATACTTACTCTTATTTGAATCTCCCAGCGACGCAGTAGGCGCAGGCAATTCTTTTTTTCTTTTTACAGATGAGAAAGTTCTGTGAAGGTGAGAACTCTAGGTCTTTTGCAGTCATTTGGTACCCGGCCTATTGTTGGGCCTCTGTAACATATTTATTGAATAAATGGATAAACGAAGGAGGAAACTGAACCTAAGAGTTGGCTCAGGATCACCCAGGTGGTCAATGTCTAAAGCCACATTTGAACTTAGGTCTGTCTGATTCCAAGGCCCTACTGGCTCCCTCGTCCTCTTAGAACTGAACAAGATGCTTTTGTGTACATCATTTGATTTAGTTCTATAACCCCGTAAGGTGGGGAGGCCATGCAAAACCATTCTTATTTCCTAAATGAGGGCACTGGGGCTCAGAAAAATCAAGAAAGGTGTCTAGAATCACTCAGGTAGTAGAAGGAAGGTTCAGGACCCCATCCCAGGGCTCTTTCAGCTACATCTGAGATGTTTTGAAAGTGGCTGGAGATTTCCCTCAAAATAAGCGGTGCTTGAGCTGATGTCCACATGGCAGACACCTAGCCACCCTCTCCTTAGATTTTATTCATCAGCCCCTACCGTCTAGTGGGGTAATGCTCACACTAGTGGGGTGTCCCGGACTGGCACTGGGGAAGTCTCCTCAGTGGGATAGATTGCTCAGCCTTGTCCTCAGCTCCTCCATTTCACCCTTGATCTCCATCAGGACAGCCGAAGGAGCACCATCCCCTCCTGGCCATGCCACCTGCTGTCTTCAAGTTGCAAAGCCACTTCCTCCTGAGGCACGGGCATTTCTGTAGAGACCAACTCTGTTTTCCCATGAAAAAATATCCTTTAGAAGAGGATTTCTCCATCAGTCTCCACCATAAACACAGAGGCACACATTTCTCCAGAATCTTCTTTGCTGCAATTTGCCACTCTGCTGAGGGGGGCCCGGGATCTTCCTTCCCTTGGGACAGTGAGGACCAGGCCCAGGTTCAGGCTGGAAGTTCTCGAGTCCATTGGCTGCATTGTGGGGCAGAAATGGGTCACTTTTTACTTTTATCCTTTTCTGTTTTCATTTTGTTCCGAACTCATAACATTTCTTTCAGCTTCTGTCCTCGTGATGCCAACACTACCAGTGAAAAATGAATAATGACCTCAGAAAATCCCAGGGTTGTGCATTTCTAGACACAAAGCCAAAGAACTGGTTTGACTCAGATTTTGTTTCCCTCCACCAACTGGAATAGTTTAGGCATTTTGGGAAGACAGGTCCTGGGGGCTACTAGAAGTGGTTAGAAAAAGATTCTGTGTATGTTAATAAATCTGTCTCTTGACGAAATAAATAAATAAATCTGCTCTCTCACCAGCACTATCTCTTGCTTTAGGCTCTGGGCATCTCTCTCCTGGAAATTTTGATAGGAGCTAGTTAGGGACTGAATTGTGACTCCCCTGAATTCACGTGTTGATGTCCTGGTCTCAGAATGTGACGTATTTAGAGATAGGGCCTTTAAAGAGGTCATTAAAATGAGGTGATATGGGTGGCCCTAATCCAATAAGGTGCCCTTGTAAGGAGAGGAGATTAGAATACAGACAGACACAGAGGAAAGACTGTGTAAGGACACCAGGAGAAGTCGGCCGTCCACAAGCCCAGGGGAGAGGCCTTTGGAGAAACCAACCTGCTGACACCTTGATCCCGGACTTCTAGCTCCAGAACTGCAAGAAAATCAGTCTGTTGTCTGAGTCCCCAGTCTGTGGTGCTTTGTCATGACACCTGAGCAGATTGACACAGGTGTTGGGATTGAGAAGGAAGCACGGCTGTATTTAACACAGACTATGTAAGTGGCTTTGGAACTGGGGGATGGGTAGAGGCTGGAAGAGTTTTGAGGTTCATGTTAGAAAAATCCTGGATTGCCTTGAAGGGACCCCTGGTAATCTACCAAACAAATACAGAGGTATAATAATAATTATAATAATAAATTCCAGGATGTAGAAAAAAAGTAACTTTGGGGTCATTCTAAAGTTCCAGGCATTGTGCTAGATACCTTACATATGTTAGCTCATTTGTGCTTCATAATAATCCTACAAACTAGTGATATGTACAAATTATATGTATACATAAACCTTGATGTTTATATAAATATTTATGTATGGGGCACTTGGGTGGCTCAGTTGGTTGAGTGTCCGAGTTTTGGTTTCAGCTCAGGTCATGATCTCATGGGTCATGAGATGGAGCCCCACATCTGGCTCCCTGCTCAGGGGGAGTCTGCTTAAAGATTCTCTCCTTCTGCCCCCACCCCCACTCTCTCTCTCTCTCTCAAATAAATTAATCTTTAAAAAATGAATACATATTTATATAAAGTTTGATTTATATAAATAAGTATATTAATTAATATCTCCATATTATAGCTAATAACAACAAGCAACAAAACCAGTAAACATGTTACTAACTAAGCTCTCTCTCTATACCAGATACCGTTTGAGAGTTTGGTATTCTCTGCCTTGATTTTTACATACCACTGAATGGTAGATGATAAGACCACATCGTAGTTAAGAGCACAAGCCCTAGAGCCAGATACCTGAGTCCACATCACAGTTCTGCCACTTTGTTGCTGTGTGGCCTTGGGCAAGTTCCTTATGCTCCCTGAGCATCAGGTTCCTCATCTATAAAATAAGGATGATGGTAATGATATCAACACTTCCTACTCCATAGGGTTATTGGGATGGTTGAAATAGCTGATACAGAGGAAGTAGAGGTACCCAGGCTAGAGCCTGGCCAAATATGTGTCAACGATTATGATACCTACTTGAAATATGGGAAAATTAAGGCTCAGAGAAATGAATTTACTCTATCTGAGTTTGTTCTATGGAAGCTATTTTTTAAAAATTCTATTTAGTATGCTACTTTCTTTACATAAAACCTTTGTTAATTCATTATTTTCTACAAAATAAAGTCCAGATTCCTTAGAATGGCCCATCTTCCCAGCCTCAGATGCTGCCGTTCTCCCAGTGCCCCTGTGCGCTAAGTGTCCTAACACGGGTCCCTCGTAACATGACACATGCTTTCATAATGCTGGCTTCATACCAGCTCTTTCTGCCGCCTGAACTGCTCTTCTCTCAGCCCCATGGCCAATGCCTGGTCCTTCTTCCAGTTCTGAATCAATGGTCATTCATTCATTCATTCATACAGTTACATGAGTGTCTACTTTGGATAAGGCACTTTTCTAGGCATTTGGGTACAGCAGTGAACAGGAAACATTCAGTGCCTTCTAAGCAGACAAACCCATGGGGAGACAGACAAATAAGCAAGTCTCATGGAGCAGTGTGATAAAGACAGTGACAGAGTGGGCAGAGGAGGGGCACCGCACAGGGCTGGGCCGTGAGTGCAGTTTGTGAGACTGACCTTCCCTCCCCTAGTCCTTTCTCTACACCCAGGAGATAGATGGCCACACCACCAAAGAATATTTACCTGACCCTGTCAGATTGTCATTGTCCCTTTCTATGAATGGTGGATCCACAAGAAGAAAAACATTTCACTTTTGTAAATATAAAAACACTTGTTCTGTGTTTCACTCTAAAGATAATGAACTATCCCTCGTTTAAGAGAGATTTAGACATATCTTCACACACTGTGGCTTCATGGGGAAGGGAGGCAGATGACGATGGGACTGAATCAATCTTGAGCGTCACATTTGTCCCAAGAGAGAAACTCACTCGAGGAAGGAAGTTGTAAAACCGAACAAGTAGCATGGAGCCTATGGTAGACTGATTGCAGAGATGGCCCTGCTTCTCCATCCTTCCTCTAGCCACGTCCCTTTTTTGCAAGGTGACTTTGCAGCTCAGGAGGTGGAGCCTTGTATCTCAGATGCCCATGGAACTTGCTTTGGACAATAGAATGTGTGGGGGTAACAGTTCCACTTCTAAGCCCAGGTCTCAGGAAGGCTCAAACACTTTTGCTCACTGTCTCGAACCATCCACTGGCATGTGAACAAGTCTGGGTTCGCCTGGTGGAGAAAATTGAGAAACACATGGAAGAGAGCCCATTCATCCTGGCCAAGTCCATCACAGACCAGCCAGTCAACCTCCAAACGTGAGAGAGCCCTGCCAAGATCAGCAGAACTGATCCACAGCTGACTATAAACGCATGAGTGGTTCCAGCCAAGACCAGAAGAACCACCCAGCTGATGCACGGACTCACAAGCAATAATAAAACCACTGTGTTTTGGAGAAAAGTGTTACACAGCATTATTGTGATGATAGGTAACTGATACAGATGGAAAGGGGGATCAAATTTTCAGTGGAAACATTCTACAAACTATTAAAGTATAATAGAAAAAATATGTCTTGTTCATGAATTTAGGGACAGTGTTTTGCTTTGTTATAATGAAGAGCAGTTCACTTGTCAGGCATGCTTTGGAATGAAATTTGAAGTTGTACTTCTCTAAAGATACTTAAAATCCATATTTTGAAACACGGAGCAATGAGATTTTCCGATTTCCTCTCACTAATGTAGTTTAATAACATACACTATTTGCAATGTACCACTGTCCTCCACAGTTCTGTCTTCCCACGCATATGAGCTATGGTCACCTGCACAATCCATGAAAGACTGGGTTGAGAATTCTAGAAAGTAGGTGGCAAGATGGGGACTGGAAACCTGGTTTTCTTATTCCAAGGTCAATATTCTACCCACCATTAGATTATTCTGTGCATTCTTTCTCTTCTCTGGCCTATGAAATTTCTGGCCCATGAAATTTAGTAAGCTATACGTCTTATTTATTAAAATTTTATTGCAGTACATAGATTACTTCATTAAAAATTTCAAACACTATAAAATAGCATGGCTAACATTTATGGAGCACTCACCATGTAATGGTCATTGTTACTAGTACTTTATGTGTATTAACTATACAAACAATATGATCCTTACTGACCTATTATCATCCCTATGGAGACACGAGAGGTTAGGTAACTTTCTCTAAGTGACATAATCAGTATAGAGCTTGGCTCTGAGCCAAGACAGTCTGCCTCCAGAGTCAGACTCTGAACCACTCACACACTGTTTTGTTATACGGAATAAGAAACCATTTATATTTTATCTACTCATGAAGACCAGCTAATAAGTTAACCTCTAATAAGTACATCATTTACATGATTATTACATGTTTCAGAATAAGTGAAATGAGCTAAATATCTAGCACCTCTTAGGCATCTGATGAATGTTAGTTCCTCACTTCCCCATCCTGTGTAAGTGATGGATGCATTCCTTCATCTATGCCAAGCACATTGGTGAGCACTCTCTGTGCCACTGAGGCACTGGGTCTGTTAATCGATAAAGGCAAAGTCATTGTCCTTCAGAAGCTCCCAGTTTAGAAGAAGAGGCAGACGGCTTAAGACAACAGGGCTTTCTAGGGGCATCTTGGGGGGTCACAGAGAAAAGATGAATGAATGCTGCTCCTGAGTTTCAGGGCACTTTGCAGAGTGGGTC
Organism: Callorhinus ursinus; assembly: GCF_003265705.2. Classification (NCBI taxonomy): domain Eukaryota; kingdom Metazoa; phylum Chordata; class Mammalia; order Carnivora; family Otariidae; genus Callorhinus; species Callorhinus ursinus. The sequence continues at coordinate 4,744,912 of NW_027397076.1, forward strand.
TTGAAGGCTGATTCAGGGTTATATGGTGTAAGGAACCAGAACTTAGGAAGGGAGAGGTTTTAAGTGCAGGTGGGAATGGTAGTTAATGGACGTTTATAGGACATACTATGCGCCAGACACTGGTCTAGGTGAGGTATGTCTATATCTATCTACTTATTTTAATCCATTAGATTCATCCATAGAGAGGTTAAGTAATCTATCCAGAGTCACAAAGCTAGTAGGTGGCAGGGCCGGGATTTGAACCCGGTGCAGTGTGGCATTAGAGTCTGTGCTGTCCTATTACCTCTGAAGAGTTAGAACACTTAAGAGACTTGGATCACTTGGAACCAAGCAGATCCAGGCCCTTCTAGTCCATATATGTTCACCACCCAAAAAGAGCTCAGGATCTACTGCTGGAATCCGCGCCTCCTCGTGACTAAGTGGAGGAAGAGGAGCCGGCAGGAGGCTCATGCTCACCACTCTGCTGAGAACAGTAGGAGCTCCACTTCTGTGCAGAGCTCCAGCCTGTTCTAGGAAAATCACCAGGAAAAGGAGGTGTGGCAGAAAGCCTCACTGGGCTAACGGGCCCTTTGCAATCGGGATTCCTTGGAAAACTTTCACATGACATTAGGCTATCCCGGCAGTGCCTGCACTTGAGAATCTTAAGGTGATTTCCATAAATCACTCATAATTCATGCAGGGCTGTGTTGAATGGTTCACGTAAAGCTGGATGTCTAAAGCTGTGAGTCTAAAGAGATTGGAGCAAACTGGAGATATATCAAAAATGCAAGAGAAAGGACAAACATAAATGTGTTTGTTCTCTTTTTCCCAGTCACCCTTGGTCCAGTGATTCCTGGTTTTCATTTGATTTGTAAAGTGTGTTCAAGGGACAACTAAGTAGGGAGCCATCAAAGCTGGCCCTGCCATGAAAAAGCGAAATTCTCCCAAAATGAAGTAGAGAGTCCCAGGAGGGCAGAGGTAGCTGCCCAAAGTGCCTTCTTGCCTGCACTCCACCCTCTCCCTCCCCTCTGCCAAGAAAGTCACTCTGTTTCTTTAGCCAGTGGTCATCAAGCAGCACTAAGCTAGGAGTGAGTATTTATTCCTGGGCATGGACACACCTCTTCCTCTCTTGGGGAGGCATTGGGTCAACCTAGCAGGGAGTTAAAGTGGGTTTGGGTTTTCTTGTTGCTGTGGTTACTCTCCCTGCCACAGGCTCAGATTCACCCCGTGATGCTACTACCTGCGGCTGACCAGGGGCCTGGCGTGGAGCGTTTCCTCTGGTCCCTGCTCTACCCTGGTTCCCAACAGGCCTGCACCCCCATGTCCAGAGGGGCTTGGTGTTGGTCTGCTCTGGCTGCCATAACAAAGTACCATAGACAGGGGGGCTTAAATATCAGACACTGATTTTCTCACCATTCTGGCAAATGGAAGTTCAAGGTCAAGGTGCTGGCAGGGTAGGCATCTGGTGAGACTGCTTCCTTGGCTTGCAGATGGCAACCTTTTCTCTCTGTGTTTACTTGGCCTTTCCTTGGTGAATGTGCTGGAAAGGAGTGTGGGGAGAGGGAGAGAGGGTGGGAGAGAGAGTGAGAGAAAGAGCAAGAGTGCTCTGATGTCTCTTCTTATAAGGTCACCAACCAGTCCTATCAAATCAGGGACCCACCCTTATGACCTCACTTAACCTTAATTACTTCCTTAAATGTCCCAGCTCCAAATATAGCCACGCTCAGGTTTAGGGCTTTGACGTAGGAATTTTGAGGAGATGCAAACATTCAGTCCATAACACCCTGGGCTCTCCCAGTGTTGCTCCTTCTCCTGTATAGGCTTCTAGTAGAGGCCGGGGTTTCTCTGACACCGTGGTCCAGCCTTCACCATTCTCAGTCCTCACGTGCCTGGACCTCAGGAGAGGGGCCTTTCAGCATCCCTGTCCCTCCATTCTATGGCAGCTAAACTCTGCCTTGGGTCTGTGGTTGATCTTGGGCAGGGAGAATTTCCTCTCCTCTGTACTGGGTCGAACAACATCCCCCACAATTTATGCCCACCTGGAACCTCCAGATGGGACCTTATTGGGATATAGAACCTTTGCAGATGTAATCAGTTCAGATGGGGCTACACTGGATTCGGGTAGGTCCTAAAGCCAATGACTAGTGTCTTTATAAGAGAAAGGAGAGGGAGATACGCAGAGGTAAGAGAGCCCTGTGAATGAGGAGGCAGAGACTGGAAGGATGTATCTAAAAGCCAAGGAACTCCAAGGATTTCTGGCAACCACCAGAAGCTGAGAGAGAGGCATGAGCCAGATTCTCCCTCCCAGGCTCCGGAAGGAAGCAACCCTGCAGGCACCTCGATTTCAGACTTCTGTCTTCCAGAACTGTGAGAGAATACATTTCTATTGCTGAAGCCACCCAGATTATGGCACTTTGTTACTGCAGCCCAAAGGGTCAAATACACTCTCCTCCAGTTGTAGCCTATTTCATCTTGGTGCCAGTTCACCATCCTGGACCTGAGGGAGCTTCCGGTTCTTCCCCCAGGGGCAGAGGGTTTTGCTTCCACCCCTGTCCCAGAACAGTGGATTTATGTCTGGGCCTTGTGGACAAGAGGTTTGCTGCTCTTCCCTTGGCAGCTTAAGGCTTTGCTTTCTGAGGAGAAGGATCTGGGAAAGCAACAGGGCTTTGTGTCTGTTCCCTCCTGCTACTTCTGGGCTCTCCAGCCACCAGCCTGTCACTCGTGTTTCTCTTGAGCACACAGTAGAGTAAAGCTTGAGAGCAAGCGCCATCTCCCTCTGTGTCTGGGCTCCTTGCTTTCCCAAACTCACTCACATGCTAGCCCACACTGGCCTTTAAGAAGTCGTTAACATTTTAGCTGATTAAGTCCCACCCACTTGAACAGCGGCTGCCACTTTCTCCCATGTTCCACCAAAGGTGAGGCGGTCGTGCGTCCTGTCTCTCCTCAGAATGGTTTGCCCCTCGTTGGAATGCAGTTTACTGCGTAACTTTGCAATCTCAGCTCTCTGATAGTCTCAAGAAACGTGATAATTTTATAATTTATCCAGCATTTTCTTCCCCGTCATGGTGGGATCAATGTTCTCTTGGGGTTTTCATCATTCTAAGTAGAAATGGAATTCTTTATCTAACATTTGTCCTAAAATATATGTTAGTGCCATTTCTCAAGGGCCTAGATTTGACTCTTGGCTCTAAAACTCACTAGCTCTGGGACCTTGGGGAAGTTGCCTACTTTTGCTGAAAATTCATTTCCTCAAGGTTAAAATGAAAGCCTGACACAAGTCCCATTCGGTTCTCATAGCCATTATTTTAAAAGAAGGCTCTGAAGCAATCTCACAGAGTGAACTCTTCTTAGTTTTGCCTTATTTTAATGTCAGATTTTCAGAGTACATTGTCTTGATTGGATAAAATGTGGTTTTTATTTGTTTATTTTTTCCAAGATTGCTTGGGAAAGTGGGTGGGTAGGAAGATTCTCCCTCTTCAGATTGCTGACTTTGATGGGCTTCTAGTCATAGGGAAGGTGTAGCCTTTGAAACAGACAGACCATAAGGTTTACATGCTTTGTGAACCTACCATAGTAATTAAAGAACTTATTTTAGACTTATTTTTATCGTATTTCTAGCATGTAGGAAAAGTTGTATTGGTGCCAGGTAAGGCAAAATCTGTCAACAGGGAGTTTTTCATTTTCTGTTATTCCTGAGACACTCAGGCACTTGATATGGCACCTGCAATGCCAGGGCCCTGGTGTGAATGTTGGAGATAAGGAGACAGTTTCCCCAAGCAGATGGCACAGCCCCCCTCATCTGGCTTGAACAGTTTTTAAAGGATTTCTGTCTTGGGGACATGCCAAACCTGGGCTCCTCCCTAAAATAAAGCAGCCCATGTGAGCTGGGGCTGTTTACAGAATGTCTGCAACCTTTTGGCTTACCAGGATTTACTGTGGTTGTTGTTACTTGGAAGAGAGGAGTTCTTCTAAGAGTCCTTGTGAGGCTTCATGAGAGACTGCAGGAGGAAGACTCAGAAATGAGAAAAATTAGAAAAAAAAATAAGAAGGTGCAACAGGATTTTTTTTTTTAGTTATGCCACTAAAAGAAATATGTAAGTTGGCAAAATCATTTCATTTATGTGTTCATTTGTTTATTCAACACATATTTACTGGCTAGCTATTACGTGCCAGGTACTATGCCAGACGCTCGAGGCACTACAGTTAACAACAAAGATAAGGGCTTTGTACCCATGAAGCTTGTAGCTTAGTTGGGAAGGGATTAACTTGATATTTACATAAAATAATATTTTAAATTATATTTGGGATAAATACTGGTAATAAGAAGTACAAGTCTAGAGGATTAGAAAAGGCTTCCCTGATGAAGTGACACTTTGACTTAGATTTGAAGTATACCTAAGCACTGAATAGACTTTTTGGAGGGAAGAATAGGATATTTCAATTAAAGAAAAGCAAGTGCAAAGGCCCTAAGACAGGAAGGAGTTTGGAAAAACCAACCTATACAAGAAAAATGACCGACAAAAACTTATGTTCGGAGAGTCCTCTCAAATGCACAAATTGGCTCTAAATATTATAAAGCCTACAGGAAGGCAAATCCTGTTCATGCATGTAGTGCTTCTAATCAATATTATATTCTTCATTTTTTTTTAAAAAAAGATTGTGTTTATTTATTTGAGAGAGAGAGAGAGAGCATAAGCAGGGGTGAGGGCTAGAGGGAGAGGGAAAAACAGACTTCCTGCTGAGCAGGGAGCCCGATGCAGAACTTGATACCAGGACCCTGGGATCGTGACCTGAGACGAAGGCAGACACTTAACTGACTGAGCCACCCAGGCGCCCCTATTCTTCATTCTTCAATAAGAACAGGCAAATAAGGATATCCAGACCTTTAAGAAAGTCCTTTAATATGAAATTCAGAAACACAAGAAAAAATCAAGAGGAACTCGGTAGGAAAAATCTCATTTTCAGGGAGCAGAAAGAAATTTTAAAATAAAACAATGCTATACTAAAACGTTCAGAGAAATACAAGAAATTTTTGCATACATGACAAAAGGACAAGTTAGTATAAAAATAATATGTAAAGAATTAAGATAGAAAGAGCTCTTGGAAATTAAAATTATGATAGCTGGAATGAAAAAATAGCAGAAGGGCTGGAAATTAAAGTTGGGGATATCTTTTAGAATATATAAAAAGTCAAAAAGATAGTAAAATAGGACAGAAAAGATAAGGAACTCTTTCTATCAGACCTGGAGGTTCAATGGTCTACCAAAAGGAGGTCCAAAAAGATACAACAGAGGAGAAGAGAAAGAAAATTATTAAGGAAATAACATAGGAAAAGGTCTTATGGACATGCAGACATAATCATAACACTCCTATTGAAAGGTGGAATCTATTTCTCTACCCCCTGAGTCTAAGCTGGGTCTGACTTGCTTTATCCAATGGAATGTGGCAAAGTTCTGAGCCTAGGCCTCGAGAAGCTCTGTATTTCCATGCTTGCTCTTGGGATCACTGCTAACTACTGCTGACCATATAAGCAAGACTGGCTACACTGAGGGAAGATGAGAGGTAATATGAGGCACAGAGAGGTAAATACAGCTGAGTCCAGCCTATATCAACTGAGCCTGACCAGATCATTAGAACCGCCCAGCAGAACCCAGAGCAATTCATTATCAACAACTAAATTTGGGGGTGATATCCATGCAACAAAAGTTGGCACAATGAGTGTCTAGACTATAGAGTTTTAACAAGGGCCCATCCCAATAAGTGAATTAAAGACTCACACAAAGACACATCATTATGAAATTTCAGATCATTATGAGATAAGAGAAAATCCTAAAGAAAAAACAGATCACATTAAAAAGGAACAGAAAAGTTGGGCGCCTGGGTGGCTCAGTTGGTTAAGCGACTGCCTTCCACTCAGGTCATGATCCTGGAGTCCTGGAATCGAGTCCTGCATCGGGCTCCCCGCTCGGCAGGGAGTCTGCTTCTCCCTCTGACCCTCCCCCCTCTCATGCTCTCTCTGTCTCATTCTTTCTCTCTCAAATAAATAAATAAAATCTTAAAAAAAAAAAAGAAAGGAACCAAAAAGAGAATGGCATTGAAATTCTTAATAGCAACCCTAGATGCTGGAAGATACTAGGGCAATAATACCTCTGAAGTTTGAAGGGAAAAATATTTCCAATCTACATGTTTTCTATCTAAACAAGACATATTGGTTCGCTATTGCTGCCATAACAAATCATCGCGAGCTTAGCAGCTTAGAACAATACAAATTTATTACCTCACAGTTTTGGAGGTCAGAAGTATGGCAGTGTTGACTGGTAATTCAGGCTTGGGTCTTGCAAGGCTGAAATCCCTGTGTTGGCCGGGCTGTGTTCCTTTCTGAAAGCTCTAGATTGAGAACTCTCTTCCAGTCTCATTCAGATTGTTGACAGAATTAAGTTCCTGTCAGTTTTAGGACAGAGATCCCCACTTATTCACTGACTGTTGACCAGAGAGGTCTTGGTCAGCTTCAAGAGGCTGCCAGCAATGGACTCTGAGAGGCGGACTGAGGGTTCTAGAGGGGAGGAGGGTAGGGGGATGGGTTAGCCTGGTGATGGGTATAGGGGAGGGTGCGTTCTGCATGGAGCACTGGGTGTTGTGAACAAACAATGAATCACGGAACACTGCACCAAAACAAATTATGTAATATATGGTGATTAACATAACAATAAAAAATTTAAAAAAAAAAAGAGGCTGCCAGCGTTCCTTGGTTCATGGCTTCCTTGCTTGGTGTTCAGAGCCAGCATTGCTTCACCAAGTCCTTCTCACCTCAGATCTCTCTAATGGTCTCCTCTGCCTCATCTCTCCTCTTTTCAGCTAGAGAAAAGTCCCTGATTTTATGGACTCATGTGGTTATATGACACCCATCTGGATAGTCTCAAATATTTTCCCCATCTCAAGATCCATAATCTTCATGACATCTGTAAATTCCCTCTTGGTGTGTTATATAACATATTCACAGATTCTGGAGATTAGGGTGTGGACATTTTGGAGGGATTATTATTCTGCCTACCAAGCTGTGAAATAAGTGTAAGCCTAGAATAAAGATATTGTATCAAAATGTAGCTTCCTATCTTCTGCTCTCAGAAAGCTATTAGAAGATGGCCTTTGCAAACAAGGTAGTAAAAAAAAACGAGTGATTTTGAGGACCAGAAGTAAAATGGTGGTGATGGAAGCCTCCAGACAAAAACTCTGTTTCAGGCCTAGGTAAGAAATGTATGAAAAGCCTCACTGAAGAGGGTGGGGGAAAGGCGCAGAGCTAAGTAACTGGAAATGAGTGGGTCTGTAAGATTAAAGGCAAAGGACACAGCACATAAGAACTGTACTCTAGTCGATAAAGTTGAGTCCCATACTGGTACAGTTAATAATACTGAAACTACCATACACATATCCTGGAAGTGGACAACTAAGTAAGTGGATGACAGATGCCAGGAACCGGGTTTCTCACCATTGGAGTAGGAGATTACAGATAAGTGAGGGCCTAGATCCATCCGTGTAGTACTGGATGAGAGCTGGATATGTCAGTAAGAACTCATCTTTAGCTTTGTACAGGTACAGATGGTTACGTATAGAAACATCTACAGATATGTATCTACACACTGGTTAGTATATACACACATATCTCCTTGTTCTATCAGCTGAGTCTAGAAACAGTGACACGCTGATGACAATGAGCACACCTCATGACCAGATCTTAGTTTCTAATACCATTCTTCAATAAAAGGAATCAAGCCTCCCTGGAGAAAAGGTTGATTCTAAGACTGTGGAAAGAAATGTATAAGACGATCATAGAGCATCTTGTAGTGCTAGAAAATAAGAAAGTGCTCAAAGACAAACAAAGCCCACAATTATAAATAATAAAAGTATGTCAAAGGTGTACAGGAGAATTGAAGTTCACCCACAGTTGTGTGGAGCTGCAAAATAATTAAGGAAGTAAAAGTAATATTGCATTATAACCCAAAGCATTAAAAAAATTCCATGAGTCAATACTGATAGAAATAAATGATTGAATAAATAAGTGGAGGAAAATAGACAAATCTCCCATGCAGAAAAATTCTAAATAATTTATGTAGATACTCCATCCTCGAAGTGATAGAGCGTAACTTCCCACTCCGTAAGTGTGGGCTGCACATAGTGGCTTTCCTCCAAAGGATAGAGTATGGAAAACGGAAAGAAAATACTAATTTTACTGTGGAGAAAGCGGACAAGCCAGGTGATAAAGGTTAAGTTCAACATTAATAAATCATATTAATAGTACATACCCTTGATAAGATGTGATGAAAATAGCACAATAGTTGTCTCCGTGGTCTTTCTTGCCGAAAACCTAGAACCCCAGTCAAATGATGAGAAAAATATCAGACAAATCCTGATTGAGGGACATTCTATGAATATCTGACCAATACTCTTCAAAACCGTGAAGGTCATCAGAAACAAGGAAAGTCTGAGAAACCATCACAGCCCAGAGGAACCTAAGGAGACATGTCCACTAAACATAATGTGGTGTCCTAGGTGGTGTCCTGGCTCAGAAAATAAAAACATGAGATAAAAACTAAAGGAATCTGAATAAAGTATGGACTTTAATTAAGAATGTATTAATATTGGTTCATTAGTTGTGAAAAATGTACCCTACTGATCTAAGGTGTTAATGATAGAGGAAACTGGTTATGAGGTATATGGAAATTTTCTGTAATACCTTCACGATAATTTTGTAAATTTAAAACTTCTAAGTGAAAAAAGTTGATTAAAAAAGGATAGATCAGAACATATTGTGACACACTGCAGTAGTAAGGATAATTATTATTTAATGAAAATTTTGTTCTTGCCAACTATAAATAGACATGTAGACACACACTAGGTCTTGATGTAAATTCTTTTCTTGCTGGGGATTATAAAACGTTTGGAAAGCACTGGATCAGAGGATGGCTCTTGGCTCTAATATTTCTTAAAGTTACTCATTTTAAGTTGTTGATGAGAGGTTTCACTTGTCTAGTCAACAATCCCTCAGTGATTAATCACCATGTCCAGAGTACTGTGCTTCTTACCAAAAGGGATGTCACAGATGAACAAGACACAGCGTTTCATCTGTTAGAGACAGAAGCAGAAAAACAAATACGGTGTCAGACAAAAGCCTGTGAAATAAATGCTAGACAGAGGTTTATAAAAATGCCGTGAAAGCATAGAGGACAGAGGAGTAAGAGTTGACTCAGAGGGTCAGGAAAGGCTGAAGAGGAGCTGGCATTTTAGTTAGACTTTTAAAAAAATAATGAGAATCACTAATGCTTGCTCAGCACTTCCTATGTTGCCAGAGTCTTTGCAAGAACATTACAGGGATCATCTTATTTTATCCTCACACATCCTCCTGGCTAGGTGCTTGTTTCACTCCCACTTTACAGAAGAACAAACCGAAGCTTTAAAAGGGTAAAGGAATTGTGCAAGATGCACAGCTGTGAAGGGGTGGGCTGAGGTCTCGGCACCATGTCCTGTGCCTTGGAATTGCATACCCCACCCGTCCCAGCTCTAGCCCTTCCCTTCCCTACTCTATTTTCCTCTATAGCTACAGAGTGTGGTTTAAGATTTCCATTCCCTTAAAATAGTGTCCTTTGTTGCCTTTGGTCCCACTACCCCTCTCCCATCTCCACTCTGAAACACTCCTACGTAACTTTCATAGCCCAGCTCAACTGCTACCTCCTTTGTGTCGCGATCCTTCATTCTGGTCTCTTCCAGCAGAATCCACTGCTCCTTTGCTTCTTTAAAGCTTTTGTTGAAAAGCCTGTCTCCTCCACCCCTACCCCACTCATGACTCTACTCGTCACCTTTCTCTTTGTGTTTCTGCCTCCCAGTAGAGTGTGTGGCACACTGTGGTCGCCCAGTAAATGAGAAGAGAAGGAGGAAGGGATTGTAGGATTTCCATAAGTAAATAGGAGCGACAGGCATCCCAAGCTGAGAACAAGACAAGTAAACGTGGAGAAGTGGGGGGTGGAGTGGTCTTGCGGTGATAGGGTGTCATGTGCCCAGATGTGTGGCTAATTTATGCCAGCCTGGGGCCAGATTGTGCCGAACTGGGATGCTCTGCCAGGAAGCCAGGGCTTTATTCTGTAGATAATAGTGACCCATGGAGGGGTTTCGGAGTTGAGTGATAAGATTTAAATTGAGTGACACACTCTATTTAATTCTATTTTCTCACCTTTGAAGAGGTTGGAGGACAAGAGGAAATATGAAAACTAATATTTATTGTATACCCATTATATGTGAGGCACTGTTCTAAAATCTTTATATAAATCCTCTCATTAATTCTCGCAGAAATCCAATACACCAGCTATTTTCCCTGGTTTTACAATTGAGAAGATGAAGCTCAACAGGTTAAGGCACACTGTGGAGGAATGGCAGATCCTGGAGTTGAACTCGAGTTTGCCTGATTCCAAAGCTTATATTTCCCACCACAGACTCCTTAAAAAACTCTTAGAGCCCCTCCTGTTCCTCTCGAACCCTTCTCCGTGTCCCCTGACCTACTTATCTCTGCCCTTTCCCTCCTGTTTCCCTGGACCTAAGTGGCAACTGGCTGGGGAGCAGGTGACCAGATCCCTAGCAGTAGGATCACAGTGATGGTTTTTTTTCACACCCTCCGTCGGCCTGAGCCAGAGCAGGCCAGTGGGGGCACTGGCCATGTGCACCATCCCTGGATGCTGCAGATGACCTTGACTTCTGGGATCTTTCAGGCCAGCGGGGGCATCTGGCCAAGTGCACCATCCCTCGATGCTGCAGATGACCTTGACTTCTGGGATCCTCAGGCCAGTGGGGGCATCTGGCCAAGTGCACCATCCCTCGATGCTGCAGATGACCTTGACTTCTGGGATCCTCAGGCCAGCGGGGGCATCTGACCACGTGCACCATCCCTGGATGCTGCAGATGACCTTGACTCCTGAGAATCTTTCTAATTTTTTGAAGGAGACCTTCCCTCTAGCTAATGAGTCACATAAGATAAGAGGTTACCCATTTTAGCTGCTTGGGCGTCTGCTGATTTGAAACCTCTTTTTGGATGTACTTTTTGTAACTTTCTTTCTAAAACACTTTTCTTCCAAGTCCCTCAGACTAACCAACAACACAGAAGGAGTTATGAACTGGAAAAAAAAAGAAATGCAGCCTTTCCTTTCTTGATAATGGTATTAGAATTCTGGCATTCAGCTCCAAGCTTCCCCGAAGTTTTTAAGCAATGTATGCTTTTTGTGTGCTTGTGATTAAAATATGATGTACCTTAAAAGCCATTCCAGCCTCTTGTGATGTGGTCATAAAAATTATTTCAGCATTAAATACCTCATTCCCATCATGTCAGCTTTGAGACCACTGCTAGATGAATCACTGAAGAAATGAAGCTCTTAGCAAAATATTTTTCTTTCTGATTGCAGGGCCGAGGCTTATTCGATTAAAGGATAAAGGTAAATTGATCAAATATGTGGACATTTGGAGTTTATTTGTATCGCTGTGGAGCAAATTTTGAAATGCAGCAATCTGATTAGATTTTCCTCTCCGAGGTTCCCTCGTCAAGAAGGAGCACCGCCGGAAAAGGGCTGATGGCCTGGCCATGTGGGTGAATGACTGGCCACTGCCCATTTCCAGCTCTCCTGAAGCTACTGTGGTCTGGGGAGCTCATGTCAGCATCAGGAAAGCCCCCCCGCCCCACCTTGAATGGAGCACCAGTGATTCCACTGACCAGCTGACCTGGAAGCTTTCACAGAGTTGGTAAGAAGACACTTGGCTTTGCAGACTCGACCTGCACAGTGCATTTCCCCTTAACATGCCTCCTTTCAACTTAGGGTCCTGTAGCCTGTCCCTCTTTCCCACCTCTGCCTTCCGCGCTGGCCTGTCACCCAGGTGACGGAGGTTTCAAGAAAATGAGAAGAGACTGAGAAAAAGCTGGGGGATGTGGGGGCCACAAAAGGCACCTTGGTTTTAATTTCCCCTGTGTTCTTCATCCTATCCCCAGCTGGCTTCCAGAGGTTTCTGTGGCCGGCAGAGTGGCCAGAGGCCTCCCTGCTCTGAAATCCCAATATTCATTAAACTTTTGTTTTGAAATCTTACTAACAACAACAAGAATAAATAGTACAAGCAATTAGGTGTGTTCTTTGTGCCCAGAGTGCACAGAGGTCTTACATTCCTTGCCTCGATCTCCACAACCACCTGAGAGGTGGGTGCTGTTATTCTTACAGATACAGGGTCACTGAGGTTCAGCAAGTTTAGGTAACTGGCACAGGTAGTAGAACTTGGATTTGACCCATGCATTTTTGACTGTGGGCCCTCGGTATGTAATCACTGCTTTAAACTGCTGCCCACATACTACAAATGTAATATTTTGTTGGTAAAAGTCAGATTATGCAAACATGTGGAATGTGGGAAGTTAAATGTGCATCCCCCCCCCACCACCACCACTAATTTCTACCTTCCAGTACATTCCAGCCCGGATGGCCGGGCCCCATTTTCTTTTCTCTCAGCCTTACTGGACAACGATCCTATATGAAGGCGCCCAGATTTTATAAGGAACCAAGCTATCAGGGAGCAGGTGATCTTCCCCCTGGCATACAGCATGCACCGTTCCAATGGCCAGCTGACCTATAAGGCTGTGAAGTCCCTGGGGGTGAGTACAGGGACCCTCAGATATAACATAGTGGTAAAGAGCATGGGCCTTGGGGTGAGTTCACTCAGGTGTGAATCTGGCTCTGCCGCTTATTGATTGTGAGATCTTGGTCAGCTTTCCTACTCTCAGAGGCCCAGTTTGCTCATCTATAAAATGGAATTGATGATGCCCATACCTCAAGGATGTTTGGAGATGGGATAGCGATGTGCTAAGCCTGCAGTGCCTAGCTGGGAGCAGATGATCAGTAAGGACTGTAGTCAGGTCCAAGTGTAGGAGGGGCGAATAATTCAGGCCAGAGGGATGTGGGACAGGCTTGGCGTGGTCAACTTTTTAAGCCCTGGGCCTGGGGCTTCTACTTCCCTCATTCCAGGCACCCAGCAGAGTGTTCTGCCCACAGAAGGGCACATCTGAAACACTTGCCGACTTGTAACAACTAAGCAATGGAGAGGTCTGGGACTAGCTCTGGGAAGTTGAGCCTTGGGACAACCAGGAAAACACTACAAAATGTCCTGAAAATATCTATCAGTAGAGTTGATAAACATAACCAGAGGAAATTCCTTGTCGGCATGAACAACAAGGTTCAGGGGAGGGATGGACTTTTCTGAGGACTCTCTTGTGCAAGTGGTTTACAAACAAAAGAAGGGATGGATGGATGCGGTGGGGCCCTGGGCAGAAATGCCAGGTTGACGACAGAAGAGGCCAAACCATTTACAAAAATAGCAGTATTTCTTGCACAATCAATCTCTGAAAATGCATCAGCAAGCACGAGGCGGCTTTCACAGCCAGAGACACACCGGAAGCTGCTCGTCTCATTATGTGACCCAGTCCTACGCAGACCAACGCGAGCAAAGAAGCTTGTGGCCTGTCTCCGAGTCAGCCCTGAGAGGCAGCCCGAAGTGAATGAAAACCCCCTTCCAGTTCCCCTATCTAAAGGCTGTGGCAGGCCAAGAGCCAGAATGTATTATTAGACTGGAATGTTTCAGTCTCTAAATTTAACCAGCTGGAGTTCTCTATAAAGTACCATCCTATTCACACTTTTGTATTGAAGAATTCGCCATTTAGTGGGATTTGATTATGGGCAGAACTCCATGTCCTTGGCTTGGCTCCTTCTTCTGTGCAGTACACCACCCACCCCAGCTGGGCCCTTCACAGCGCTTGTCAGCTGGAGGCAGCCCACAGGCTCACTCGTGGGGCAAGGATCACCATGGACTTGACCCCTCTTCGAGGTGACACTGCTAATGTCCTTGGGACTCGTAGCAGGCCAAGAGAGGAGAAAGTGCCAGCAAAGGGGGAGAGAGGAGAGAAAGTTTGAATTAGGATGTGAGGGAAATAGTATTTGCAATGGAACCACACGTGGAGGCAGGTTTCAAGTCCACACATCTAGTATCTTTCTGTGCCTGAGGACAGATACTTACTGATACCAGCGTTAGCCAAGAACTCAAGTCACATGAACACCTCTGTGCTTGACTTCACTTTAATATGAAAATTCTTTCTTCCTCTTCTTTTCGATAAACAAATAGAGATGGGATCCACTTTGATGGAATCCAAAGTGGAAATTGGAATGATGAAAGACAGCCTAATATTACATAGTATAATCCTATTTTAGGCATGTGCAATATACCCCCACACACATTTCAAAAATCTTGAAGGATTTGTATCAAAGTGCTAACAATGTGCACCTCTACATGGAAAAATTCGACATGTTGTAAGTGCGTGTTCTTTTTTTTTTTTCTGTTTTTACTAAAAGACGTTTTGTAAGTGACCACGAACTGCTCTCCTAACTGGAAAATATTTTTTTAATTTATAAGCCTGAAAAGCTGATCTTTGAAACTGATTGAACTATTTATTCCTCTGAAATGTGTGAAGGGCAGGGGTGATTGATGCGAAGGGTGGAGGTTAAGTCAATGTACTCAATCACTAAGGGAAATGAAAAACCTTCTGGGAATGGTTCCTTTTAACTGTTCAGTGTGCTGATGCAATGTTTGACAATGTCACACACTCTGTAGTTTCTCCCCCGCAACATTTTTCTGATGTATAAACTGAATTTGACATAGCCTTCCACTTAGATCGTAACGGATCTTTTAAAAAAAATTGATCGCGTAGTATTCATTGTTTTTACCAAATGACCAAAGTCATAATACCAAATGTAAGTAAACTGTGCTTAACATCTGGTACATGTTGCGTGAATGAGCGGATGAATGGACGAGGAAACAAAGACAATAAAGGACATAGTCCTGAAGGAATTTACAACTTAAGTGAAATCATAGAATCAAGTTCATGAAACAACTGAAGGATCGAATAAAAACGAGAGTTTCAGCAGGACAGATGGAGAAAGAGTTAGTATTTATTAAATGCTGTCTAAGTGCACATTGGGCTAAATCTTCCTACGTGGGACCCCAGGACCCCATTTCATCCCTCAACCTTGCTATGGAGGAGGTCATATTTTCTCCATTGACGAATGAAGAACCAGTGTTCAGAGAGGTGAATTAGTTCCTAAAGGAACTAGGAAAGAAACTTAGGGTCTCTGGACCCCAAATCAATGTTGGATCTGCTCTAACCCAATGCCCCCTCCACACATGGTCTCGTGTAAGTGAAGAAATCACAGTGAAGGTATGTGGCATCCAGTCAGACCTGAGAGGGGAGAGCCCAAGGGGCGGAGCCTACCAGGGATACACCCCGCGCTGATGGTGCTGCCTGGCCTTTGGAGCCTATCCATCTAGCTTCCATGTGCCCACTCAAGCCTTCTCAGTCCTCATCCCAAACCGTTCAGTCCATCTCATGCTGTGCCTCACATCTGCACCTGTTCCAGGCAGTTCCTGATCCTTTGGTGGCACCTTTCTCTGGGGGCCCAGGAGTCCCCTTGTATCTGACATTCCGCTGCATTTCTCCCACATCTCCTTTGGTTGCTTCCCACTCCACAGTTCAGCAGCTCCATCCTATTGTGCCTCCTTGGAGGGCTAAAGGAAATAACTGACACCAAGCCATGTGCACAACGTCTGGGATATGATAGGCTTTCAGCGAGTGTGAGGGCTTGTGTTCGCAGGATACGATGTCACCCAATGGTTAGGAACTCGAGCCCTAGAGTCACCTGCACTCAAACCCAAGTGTTTGCTCTATCATTTGACTAGCCTCTCCAACCATTGTCTGAGTAGCTTTTGACCTTGGGCAAGTCACCAAACCTGAGCCTCATTTTCCTTATCTGGAAAATAAGGATAATGGTAACACTTTTCTTAGAGAGTGGTTGGAAAATTAAATGAGAAAATACATGTGAAGCACTTAGCACAATGCCAGTCACAGAGTAAAGGATGGATAAATGGTATCATCAAAGGGGCGCCTAGGTGGCTCAGTCGGTTAAGCTTCTGACTTTGGCTCAGGTCATGATCTCAGGGTCCTGGCACCAAAGATCAGTGGGAGTCTGCTTGTCCCTCTGACCTTCCCCCTGCTTCTGCTATCCCTTTCTTTCTTTCTCTCAAATAAATTTTAAAAAAAACAACAATATCATCGTTAATGGCATTAGTAATGGTATAGTTGCCATGGTTACAGAACTGTCTGGAAAATTGCAGGTCCAGGGCCCTGTGACTCAGCAAAGACCCTTGTGAGTAACCCTTTCAATCATAGGCTGATGTGACATGACAAGCAGTAACTAGACTCGTAGAACTCAAGACCAAAAACCTCAAGTGGATTCAGCACGTTGGAACACAGAGGAGGGAAGATAGAAGGGCAAGAGTAGGCATGATGGTCTGTGGGGCAAGATACAGTCGGACATTGAAGGAATTTCTGGTGGAAGTGTTCTAGAAAGAAAACGATGCTTCATTTCATTCATCCTTTTGTTCATTCAGTAAACATATACTATGAATTGTTTGGAATCCAAAGATAAATAAGACAATTCTTGTAGCTTTCCACCTAACTAGGGACCTATTTTTCTACTGAGATCACCTAATACCATGTACCTTGCTATGGTCAGGGAATAGAGAAAGGGCCATGCCATATTGAAAGGCTAAAGCATACATTTGAAACATTCTGATTTAAAAAACTGGATAAACACATTCCTAGGAACATACTTTTACTGTGGCTTATAAGGCTTTGTCTCACGTGGTCTTGTGCACAGAGTCATCAAAAGTTTCTAGCTAATTGCAGGATAAGTTCCAAGCTTTAAGGAGATTCCACCAGCAGTGTTTCCTGTTGACTGAATCCTCAGCTCTCCAGACGGCTCTGTCTCTCACTGTCTATAGAACACCCTGTGTACATTATGACTTCACCTTTACTCATGACTGATTGACCAGAAAACTCTCTTTTCCCCAATCCTTTTGGTCCTCAGTAAATATTTACAGATCATTAGATGGTGGCTCCTGGAATGGATAACAGATGGCTGGAAAGCTCACCAGCAGGATTAGTAAGATCTGGGTCACCAGCTTTTTTCTACTCCTCTCATGCTTTTGAAAGTAAAGTTCTCTCCTTTAGCCAGCATGGCTGCCATCATGTTCCTGGTGAGAGGTCCTGGGCTCTGTGATGATGACCCCTAGAAGATCTACACCCTAAGTTCCAGTGTGAGGGCTGGTGACCCTGGCCCACCCTGCCTCAGCTTTCCAGTCAGGGGCTGTCTATGGTGAGCAGAGTGCACACTTTCAAATGCACCGAGTGTGCTCATTGGTGTCGTCCCAGCTTTGTCCATGCCAAACTTTGGCACTGTCAAACTCTGGGTTGGAGAGACATAGCAGATGATGGGGAGCCAAAAAACAAAGCAAGTCCAGCCCTGAATGTGGTTCAGGTCCAAAAGGGCAAAGGGAGAGGTCAGAGAGACTGTGCTGCAGAATCGAGGTTGGTGTCCCTCCCAGATCCCTACCGCCACTCCTCCCCTGCTGGTGAGGAGGCTGCTTCCTCCTCCAGAGGGTGGACCTGGCTAAACAGGAGATGCCAGCCCTGACAGGGGACCAGGAGGAGAGCCCGGACCTAAGACTGCGGGACACAGCTGGAAGTCATGCTCCTCATGCTCAGGGGCTCCCAGGGACCAGGCTGAATCCTCGCTCAGCTTCCCTCCTCTGCCCTCTCCCGCTTCTTTCCTCACTCCTTCCCCCCAGAACACTCCCTCAATAAGTCATTTTTCATAAGAATCCCTACCTTAGGCTGTGCTGCTAGAGGACCTTCCCTGGGACAGGCACCCAATCCAGGGGCAAAGTGGAAGATACGTTTTCAGGAAAATAATTTAGTTGCGAGGTTACATGTGTGTCATGGAGCAAGGATTGTCTGGGGCTGGGGGGGAGCTTGCTGGCACTCTTCTTGACCTTTACCGACCGCAGCTCCCCAAGCCACACTTCTCAGGAACATGCTCAAAGGGCCAGTGTGAGGCCTGCACTCAGCTGATAACATTTCTAAGTTGGACTTGAACAAAAAGACAGAAATAAGTAAGACAGCTACCATTGCATCGTCCAAAACAAAACAAACTGCTCTGTGCACTCTGGTGTATTTCTTTCAGGATTTTTATTGCACACAATTGTAGTTACATTGCATGTATAATTTAGTGGCCTGATTTTTCACATAATATTAAATGTCACCGTTTTTATTCAGGTATTCATATGTCTGAAGCTTCCTGTTTCAGTAGCTGCACACTATTCTGGCATCTGTGCACATCGTGCTCTGCTTATCGATGGCCTTGGTGTTGGCCAATTACAGAGAGCTTGGACTGTATTTTGGATTATACATTTAGGATGGATTCCTGTAAGTGAAATAATTGGGTTAAAAGCATGCGTATTTTAAGGCTTATAAGCCATATTTATTTTCCTAATGGTTCATATACTGACCATTTCACCAACAATGTATGTGTTTATCACTCCTACTTCTCATCCCTAGTGTGATTTAAAATTGCTTTTCTATTGTCATGATGAAGTATCATTTCTGTATCATTTTAATTTACATTTCACCATTTGCCTATAATTTTGGGCTTTTCCGCACGTTATGTTTACCAGTTATATATCTCCTCTTGTCGGTGTTAATATGGATCCTCTGGCCATCTAGCTTTTAGGACCTCACATTCTTCTTATCAGTGTATATGAACTCCTTGTGCTCCCAAGATATTAACACTTTTGGCATATGTCTTCCCAATATTTGCTCCCATTTCTCTTGCTTTAGGTTTTCTAGTATTTTCTTTAAATGTGCAGTCATATTGTATTTTTGTTCACTTAAATCTATTCGTATTTTCCTTTGTGATTTATTGCTATTATTTTTAAACTTAGTAACTTAGTCACAAAACCATTTTGGCTTTTAAAAGACTATAAACACTAAAATGTTAACAGATGTTGATTTTCTCAGAATTAAAGGCTGTTTGATTTTTCCTTTTTTCTCTCTTTTTCTTGTTTTCTAAGTGTTCTACAATGAATTAATTTTCTGTAATAAGGGAAATTTTTCATGTATTTCCTACATTTTTTTAACATTAAGTTTATTTTAGGGCAAGATGAATGTTTGAACCTTCCAGGGATTTGTCATTGGCAATGTTTAAATTAGCAACTGCTATGTGACAAACCAGCCTAAAACCCAGTGGCTTAAAACAATGGTCATTTCTTATTATAACTCCTGTGTCTGTGGGTCATCGGGGGGGTGGTGAAGGATATTAGCTGGGCTCTCGAAGGTGTCTGCAGGTGGACAGTGGGCTCAGGGGGAGTAAAGTTTGCCTGGGGCTGTAAGCTGGGGCAGCTCAGCTTCACTGGCCCTTCTGGGGACCTACCTGCTAGCTCAGGCATCTTCTTCACTTGGCAGTGGTAGAAGCTGATGAGAGTGACTTTAAACACAAAGCCCCCTGAGACCTAGGCACACCCTGATTTCTCCCTCATTCTTTTAACCAAAGCAAGTCGTAATGAATAGGGAAATTTACCCTGCTTTTAAGGGAAGAACTCCAAAGTCATATGACAGAAGAATAGAATTGGGTTTGATAATGCATCAGTCTACTACAGGCAAGAATAGATTGTCTTTCTTGACTTATGTTTACAAAGTGACGTCTATTTATATCTGGTTTGGCTTATCAATAAAAAAAAATTGTGAGTTTTTTTTATTACAAATGGTCCAATATAGATTAATGTAGAATCCTCCCTAAATATTTCACAAAGGGCAACACCCAGTTCCAGACCAATCAATCAATTAAGGAAGTAAAATAATAAAGCAATCTGTGGTTCAGACATCGGGCTCCAAGGAACTTGGAGAAGGCGTGAGCAAACTGGTCAGGCAAGGGGGGTGGGAGGGCATCTCAAAATGCCCCATTTATGGATAAGCAGCCACTGGGGCATCTTGGCATAGAAACAAATGGGCCCCAGGGAGAGGCTTTCTTTTGTGCCTTCAGACTATGAACAGCCGTCAAGAGCCGCGGGCTCTGATCACAGCAAAGAAATGGGAGCAGGCAGGTGCAGTGACAAAAGCAATTCCTCAGAGAGGCTCATGCGCATGGATGTCAGATGTCTGAGATGGCAGGTGCGCAAGGACAAAGGAGAGCCACGCAGGAAGCTCCAGCCTGTACCCCTCTGCCCGCCCCTGTCCCCTGTGGCCTAGTTCGGGCCAGGTTTAACAGAGACATTGTCTCTCTCACCCCCGTGGGGACCTGCTAGCTAGGAGACCATCGGAAGAGTGGCAAAGACAGCACCGTTAACATTCCTGTACATTCATGAAGCTGGCGTAGTTGGTGAGGACCTCGCAGACACTTCATTCCGTGTAAACCTCACAGTAACCCTCAAATGTGGAGAAACGTTTATTCCCTTTTATGCTGAAGGACATGAAAGCTCAGGATGGTCGTTGTTAAACTGTCGTAAGCCAGACAGAGAAAACAGGTTGGGTCACCAGAGTTGAAACTCTGCAAGTCCTTTCTGTGGGGAGAAAAAGAAGCGACATGGTTGTGGTCCAAGAATCATGATCAAGCAGGTGTAACTTCCTTGGGGTCCAGCCAGAAGTGGACTCGGGGACATGAAGGAAGATGACAGCCGAGAACAGAAGGGGCTCCCAAGAGAGCCCTGGGCTCCTGACTCTCCTCTTTCCAAGGGAGCAGGTGGGTCCCTGTGCCGGGTGGAGGTCGAGAGGAACAAACTGACCTGATTTCAAGGCCTGGCCATTCTCTTCCCTCCTTTTCAAAGCACCCGCTCAGAGCTGGGGTCAAAGGTCTAATCGTATTTCTTGCGGATCCTTTCAGAGCACTAATGGGCTACTTGAAGAGCTCCCTTGCTAAAAGCCCTACTGCTTTTAGAAAGCCGAGCTTTTAAAGAAGAGCGGTTTGTTAAGTGGGCACTCTGGAATTCTCCATTAATACGAAAAGGGTGTTTGATACTCAAGAGGGTATTTGTCACCGGGGGGGAAAGGTTAAGTCAATTATTTTGTCTGGAGATGAAAAAGATGGAGAGTCAGCTTAATAACAGGCTTCGGGTCTACAAGGGGCTGTTCTGGGAAGATGGTGACCACCTGTCTGTCCTCTCCACAGCAGAAGAAGAATCGGGTTTTTGTTGGGGAAAGAAGATCTAAGTGAGGCGTTGGAAAGACCACCTGACCGTGGCACTGACCGCTCCTGCTTCTGCAGACTAGCAGTGGGCTCTCCCTCCCCGCTGGCGGCTCCCAAGGAACGGAGGTTGTGGCTGATGATCCTGAGAGGTTCTTCTTGGGTTTCATGACTGAGGTTTGCTGCCGTGAGTTAAAGTTGGGAGAGTGAAAGCCAAGGAGTACCAAGACCCACGTGTGGGTCCTGATTGCGGCTTCTTTGTCGAGTGTAAGAGACTTGGTTTCCCTGTACCTGGTTCCTCATCTCTGTGATTGGCTTACCCACGCCCCTGCTGCTCTCCTATCACAGAGTCATGAGATGGACCATGATGATGCATGTGAACGTGCAAACCGCACAGTGCTGAGCAAATGGAAGACGTTATTTTTCCTGGAATAAATGCTGATTATTTTTCAAGTCTAGTGTGCACTAAAATTTTTCTTCCTGCTTTGGAGAAAGTTGCCAGATGGCTTTGAACCCAACCTTGACATGATGTGCCAGTTGTTTAGTGCTCAAGCCTTTCTCGGCACGCTGCTCCTTGAGCAAGTCCTGCTTTACTCCTGCTCCCGGCTGTTCACAAAACTGAGTCTTTGAGGAGGAAGGGGGCCTCCTGGAGCATCTTCTAAACCAACTTCCAGTACACACTGGTTTCCCTTTTATGGGTGGTGGTTCTGCTTCTCCTGGAATGCCTCTGATGATGGGGAAGCTCATGCTTCCATTTTTAAAGCTATTCTACTTTTTAAAACTTCAGATAGTTAATGATTCATTTTTCCTTATATGAAGCCCCAGTCAATTTCCCTGGAGGAGAGGGAAGAGGTATAGATGCTGGTGAGATGGATGATGTGCACTTCAGAGACAAGGAGTCACGGAGGATGGTGGTTCACAGGAGAAAACATGCCCTTCCAAAGCAGATGGCTGCCACGCTTACAGATGACAGCCCTGTAGGAATGCGGGCCCAGACTTCCCAGATCCAGGGCTGTGCTTGGCGCTGGGGTAGCTTCACTCATGTGGAGTGCCCACTGTCACCCTTGAAAAGAGGCTGTACTTATTTTGTTAAATACCAAAATCAGAAATTGAAATTGAATCATTAAAAAAAAAGTTTAATAACCTTTTCCTTTTCAAAAAGAGGAGGAACAGGTAGCCGCCTCTCTCTACAGAGTGCCTCTCCCTCACCTCAAATGCAGACCGTGGGGTGGCAGCCCCAGTTACTCTCCCAAAGGATGGTGTTTTCACATCCCTCCAATTTTTAAGAGACAATCGAATTGTACTCTTCATTTTTATGCAAAATGTCAAGGTTTTGAAGTTAGATTTATGTCAAAGATTTTATAAAGACTTGCATTAGCCACACAAAATATTCTCTGGGAGGTGAATGTGGCCCATAGAACACCAGTCTGCAATCTCTGCTGCCTTCGATTTGCCACCTCTATCTTGGTTCTTCTCTTGAGGACCAAATGCAAACAATCCATCCTCTGCTCTGCAAGATGGGCCTCAGAGATTTGAAGACATCTGTGTATCTTCTCTGGTATTTTCATCACCAGGGTAACAATCATTAGCAACATTTTGCTTCCCTGTTTTTCAAAACTTTCAGCCTTGTCGCCATGTCCTCAGTCAGGCTTAGGACACTTCAAAGTAGATTATTAGAAGACAGGCACTCTTCTGCTCATATCCATATTTGCAAGGCATAGCTGTCACATTTACAAAAGAGGTCCCTTGTTAAGGACCAGATTCAAATCACTGTATCAGTTTTTTGTTTGTTTGTTTGTTTGTTTGTTAGCCTTAAATTACCCATTCTCGATATATTCTTTGAAAGTGAGGGAGCCTCTAGACATATACCTTCAGGGTTTACTTTGTTCACTGATGTCATTGAAAACAGAGCAATAACATAAGTTGGGCAACTGATTTTTTTTTAAAAAAATGAGAATTTGGGGCTGTTAGAGCTGAAAGAGAACTTGCACACCATCTTGTCAGCCCAAAGGTGGCAAATCAGTTTCACGTGAAGGGCCAACTCACATGGGAGTGATGTGTTAGGAGAGAGTCTGGAGAATGAAGACCAGGAAAAGGCAAGAGGAAAAGGGCCACATGGTGTCACCTACTTGCCCTTCCTGATATTTTACAGGTAAGGACACTGAGGCCAAGAGCAATATTTTGACAATTCAACTGAAGCCAAACTCAGGCTAGGGCCTATATCTCCTGACTTCTCAGATCTCTGCCTCCTGGTGCAATATTTCTGGACTATATTCATGAAGCCCTCTGGGTGCTCTCCAGAGAGGTGCCTCAGAGGTCTCTGGGAAAGTTCAGGCTGTTCCAGTGGGGTACCTAAACTCTCTTCCACACTTCAACCAGCAAAGAGCTCCACCTCCCCTTCCTCTTCGTCTTTGGAGGTTTTGTTTAAGAATTTGTTGGGAAGGGGCGCCTGGGTGGCTCAGTTGGTTAGGCATCCGCCTTCAGCTCTGGTCATGATCCCAGGGTCCTGGGATCAAGCCCCTCATTGGGATCCCTGCTCAGCGGGGAGTCTGCTTCTCCTTCTGCCCCTCGCCTTGCTCGTGCTCTCCCTCTCTCTCTCTTTCGCAAAAATAAATAAAGAAAATATTTTTTTTTTAAAAAAGAATTTGTTGGGGATAAAAGGGCTCATTGGTTAAAGAAACATTGGAGAATCAGTACATTTTACTATGTTATTTTCCATATTTTGTAATTGACTGATGAGTTAATTAATCAATTAATTCAGACGTCTTTTCTTCAGCAATTATTATTTAGAAATCACTTTGCCAGGCCCTGCTGGGAATTAAAGAAAGGAGTCCCCTCCCAAAAAGTATACAATTTACTTGGAGGTCAGACATATGAATAGCCATCTATTGTAAAATAATATGTAGTTTCATTGAGGGAGCACAGAAGAAGGAGTTATGACTTGGCTGCTGGGAATCAGGATTCTTCATGGAGGAGGCAGCCTTTGAACTTAGCCTTGAAGGATGAGCATCATCTGTGTTGATTTTGGTTCTCCTGGTTCAGAGCCCATTGGAATGGCACTATAATATGGAGCCACTGCATGAAAAAAGAGAGGTACAAAGGTAGTGAAAGTGCATGCTGAGAGTGGGTGATGGCATTACTGCACTGGAGTTTAAGGGACCTGAGGAATCCCTGTAGCTCAGCCTTGACTCACAGTGGTATTTTCTGATGCCCATCACATGCCTTAGATGGATTTGCCCTTAGGAAACATTAATGTAATGGACCCATCTGTATTCTGAATTGATTTAGTAACTTAAAACTATCACCACTATCAGGTTGGCCAATAAATCTTATCTTGTGAACAGGAGTTCTTATAAGATACAGCAAAGTTTTATAAATAAAATGGTTGGAAATGGTAATAAAAGCTGTGGCATGTACTCTTGGTTGGTGGTCCCAAAGATCCCTTCCCTAACCACTACCTTCCCTGCTGTCTTCATCTAGAGAAGCAGCAAAATGCAAATAGTCCCTTTTCAGCCACTAGTGCAGTTATGGTTGACAACATGACCTCGTTCTGGCAGATGACACAGGAAGAAAAGTTGGCTAGAAGTTTCACTGTGAATTAGAACCAGAGTCTAGTCCTTTGACTCTTTCCCTGCTGGCATGATGATATAAGGCCTGGAGGAACAGTAACCATCTGGTGACTCTGAGCAACAGCCACAAGATGAAAAGCAAAGGACTAAGGATGTACAGTAAAAGCGTAAGAATTGTTTGACACCTTAAAGTCTTCTTTAAACAGCAGTCCAGAATCTATCCACCCTTAAGCATTTCATTATGTAAGAAAATGATATCCTATTTGTTTAGGTCATGTATGTATCCGGCTAGACTAACTGCTATAAAAATAACATCCCACATTTCAGTGTCTTAACATAATGATTGTCGGTATCCTGCTCAAACAAAATCCAGTGAGGCTTTTCTTAGGTGGATGCTGTTCCAGGAAATTGTTCTTCACTTGGTGATTCAGAGATTCAGCCTCCTAGCTTGGGACGCTGCCATCTTGAGCTTGTGATCTCCAAGATCATTGCTGAAGGAGATGAGATGTGGGTACAGCTTTCTTAACCTTCTTGGCTGGCAAGTGACACACCTCATTTCAGTTCATGTTCTAATGGTTTGTCAGTAGAAATATGGTGCTACCTAAATGCAAGGCAAACGAGAAATGGAATCCCTGCCTAGAAAAGTGCTTCCCAACTCTGTGCTACGGAAGGGAACCCAAAGCTTTAATGGTAGCTAGCTCCCTCTGCCATAATCACTCTTAGTAGATTTTCTCTTACTTGCACTCAAAGGCATTTTTGATGTAACAGCAGAATACAGGCAATACTTATGGCAAAACTTCATTCAGGGCACTGGACCTGGAATCAAGTGGCCTTCATAATAGATGGAAGCCACTTTCCTTACTCTTTTATGAGGGAGGTAAGAGTTATACAGGAACCAGTCATCTGTAATTATCAGCAATATTTTAAGAAGTACATGGCATCTAGCATAAGCTCAGTAACAATATGGGAGTTGAGTGAATTCAAAGGAAAGGGAATCTCAATATGAATAGTTCCCAGGGAATGTTTCTTGGGCAGAGCCCACTGGAAAAAGAAGGGCAATACCTTACACTTTCCATGAGATTCTGATTCCTTAAAACAAATGTATTCATCCCATATAATTATTTACCCCATAAACACTATTATTCATTCCAAAAGTAAGCATAGCATGGGTGGCAGTACTAAGATTATAGATACTAAATGAGTGAGATATAATCCCTGCTCTTAAATCACTCAAAGTGTATGATGAGAGACACATAAACCAAGCATTTCTATGCTTGCCAAAACCATGGGAGCTTAGAAGAAGAAACAAGGTGCGGGGTGGAGGAAGGCATAAAAAAGGAGGGAACTTGGTAAGCAGGGCCTTGGAGAAAGTTTAGGAAATTTTCAGTGATGGAAGAAGGGAAAGAATTTCGGGCAAAACAAATGGCATTACCAGAGACACAGAGGTGCGCAGATTCATGGTAAATTCAGAGAGTAGTGAGTAATCGACACTGGATGTGTATGGGGGAGGGAGGGATGGTGGGAAATGGCATTTGAAAAGAGGCTGGGCCATATGATCAAAGACCTTGAATGTATTCAAGCTTCAAGTTTCAGCTACAAGTTAGAAAACACATGAAGAAGACTTTTGGGTAACTTACACAAGGACTTGAGCAAGGCAACCTCAGAGCTGGTTCAGTAGCTCAGTGAGGGTCACAAATATGTTCACCTCATTTTGGTTTTTTTTTTGCTCAGAATACCAGTGACGTTTCCTAGGGTGACCAACTGTCCCAGTTATCTTGGCACTGAGGGGGTTCCCAGGATTTATGACTTTTAGTGCTAAAAGAAGGAAAATCTCAGGCAAACAGGGACGTCAGTGATCTTAACGCCTCCCCTCTCAGTCCCAAGATGGCTGCCACAGTCTCAAGCATCACAGAGAAAACAGGCCATCTTTTTTATATACTTCTGTCTCACCAGAAAGAAAGTAATCTTTCCCTAAAGCCCAAGTAGACTTTCTTTCATATCTCAAGAACTGGGTCATATGCCCACCCTTAGTCCAAAGAAGAATGAGATCATGGTAGATGGCTTAGAGCAATCATAGTCGGTCCCCTAGTTTGGGCACATTGTGGAGACCTTAAACTGGATTCTGCTGGTATGGAAGAGAAATGACTTGTGGGTGGCTAACTCACAGTACATGCCACAAATGCCATGCCAGAGATTTTGGAATTTATTCTGAAGGCAGTGGGATGTCATCAACATTTATAAGCAGAAGGCAACAGGCCATCACTTAATGTTTTAAGCTTGGAAGCAATATCAGAACTGAATTTGGAACAAGAGTGAGAGAAGAGAGATTTGTTAGCGGGTTACTCCAAGAATCCAGACATACGATGATAAGATTGGAATTAGGACTGTGATTACAGTTATGTAAATGAAGGGATGGATTTGAAGGAGGTGACAGGACGTTCATCTCACTTGATGTGAATGAAAACCTTGCACAATGCACTGGTCGGGCTGTGACTGTCCCCATTTGTGTATGAGACAACACTTGCACAGGTATTAGAGGTGACACGGCCAAGTTGCTCTCAGAGGCCCATCACCTGCCTACCAAAGCTAACCTCCCATGCTCCCGGAGTGGGATTTCTCCCCTTGCCTGGATCTTGGTATGTTCTACACCAGTTGGCTTGCTCTCCTGGGGCCCCTGCATCTACCTGGCACCAGGTGGGTGTCTGACTGGGCAGAAAGCCCTTATTCTTTGTAGTTAGACAGCTTTGTAGATGATGACTGCAGTGGGATGTGTTGATTAATCAAATCTGTCTCAGCAGACACGAGCAGTAATGTAGACTTGAGGGAAGAACGTGAGGTTGGCAATATAAGTTCAAGGATTTACCTCCCACTCCTGGGAATAGTCTTGCATTATTTTACACATGGTTTGCAAGTGAAATCTGCTAATTTCCCAAAGACCTCTGTTACTGGAAAATTAGCCCAGTGGGAAATCTAGTCTGGGGTGATGCATTCTCCCTGGTGAGTCATGAAAAAGGCTACGAGGGAACTATTTGGTGGATGGTGACTTTGGTGGCATTGTTGAATGAAAAGTGCTGTCGGGACAAGAATTAGCATATATTATGTCTGTGTCACAGCACCCTGTTACTTTCCCTGTAGGTCTTGGCTCATATGGCAAGTAGACATTCACAAATGTGATTTCTAAGTTTTTGTCCACCTACCCATAGAGGGACAGGGTGATGCCTCGTTTGCTTACCACTCTACTTCCAGAGGCTAGCCGAGTAGTTGGCACATAGTATATGCTCCATAAAGATTTGTTGAATTAATTTTTTATTAAATGACTGCTCCGTGTCAGTTACTACGTCGGCTCTTCGAAACCTTTCCAAATGCCTATAACATAGACAATGAAAGTGAAATTATTTCTATTTTATAGACAATCAAACTGAGAATCAGAGCTGTAGAGTGAGTTAACCGTGGTCGTACATTTAGTGAGTGGGTCAGCTACGACTTGAACCCAAGGCTGTGTCCAGATCCCATGCTGTTTTTCCTCTGAATTCTGTTTGGATTTTCCTTTCATGTAATGATATTTTTCAATGTGGAGAAACTCAGCGTTGGTTTATCTCTGCCCCACACTTTACAGATGAGAGCCTCTAGGCCCAGAGAGGCCAAGCATCTTGTCCAAGTTAAATTAGTGCTCAAGTCAAATGTAGCTCCGCGTTGTTTTCAGTCGGACCTTGATGTTCCTTTAACATAAGGCAAGCACTGATTCAGAAGGAGCCAGAGCTTGTGGGTTGGATTTGACCTACCTCTACAGCATTGCTGGATGTCTGCATTGCAGAAAGTCATGAAAAATCTCATCCAATGCAAGTTTCAAAATCTACATGGTTGTTTTCTGGTACTCGGCTTTCACTGCATAGGCTGCCTTTTGAATGAAAGGAAGGCAAGCCTCAGGCTTTTGGAAAGCTACTGCAAGTTTGCTGCTGAAAACTTCCAGGTTTGGATGCAATCTAGACTCTGGTAAAGTACTTAAGCTAATAAAGGCCTAACGCTTCTTCCAGACTCCTTACAAGCACCTCACTGGCTCAGCGTGCACAAACCCACAAGAGAACGCTGTGTCCGTGGCTCGGACAGCCCCACACACGTGATTCGGGAGGTCACACTGCTCCAAGACCAGAACCCTTTGCCCTGCCCACCCCTGTTCTATCCTGCCACTTTCTTCCCCAACATGCTACCTAAGTCTCTTCTTCAAACACTCCTTCGTATGTCCTTGAGTTTCAACCTGAGAAGTATGTTACCTGCGTGACGTTAAGCTTGCCCTTCAGCTGAAAAGCACTGAGAAAACCTCAGGTTCAATTTGCTGTTTGCTTGTTTTGTACTTCCTGAGCTGGGCTTCTTCTCCATGCTAGGGGCTGTGCCAGGCCCATGGTGCCAGACACGTGTGAGGAACACTCAGCTCCTGCCTGTGGGGCCCTTGCCATCAAGTGGGGGAAGGAGTCACACCATAGACCCGGCATGGACTTGTGTCATTTCTTTGTAACTCACTGGGCTTTGTCCTCTGTGGTGCTGTGCTGGTGTTGTCCTCTGGCTAAAAGTAAGGTGACTGCCCCAATCCACCCATGACAACCCCCAGGAGACAAGAAAGCATCTTTCTCAGTAGCTCTCCCTTATAAACAACAATTTCCTTTTCCAGAAGTCTGAACAAAATATTCCCTTGGTCTCAGTGGCCCAACTTGGGACACATGTCCATTTCTGAGCCAATCCCAGAAGCTGAGAGATAGCATGGGATAATGGACACGGACCTAATTTCCTTAAAAAAAGGAGGGGTATCTTTTCCTTGCAACCCAAAAAGCCAGAACTTGCTAGTAAAAGCGATTTCATTTTTCATTCTTAGATTTCTACCAGAGCATTGTTGCTTTATTCAACTGATTCCCCACAGTCCCCATTTACATGTCACCATCATCGTCATCGTCATCATCTGGAAGGTGGATGTATTAAACAAATGAATCACAAAGGAGAAAATCTATGACAATCGCATGATAGATTTCTTGCTAATAGATAATTCACAATTCCTCATTCCCATTCCTTTTGGACTTTATCCTAAAGGCAATGGGTTGTCATCAAACATTTCTAAGCAAGAGGTGATAGATTGGCTCTCATTTATATTCCAGTGACTCACGTGGGTCAAATCTGATGGGAAGCCAAAGTAATTATGACACCTTCATGGGACAGCAGTTTAAATCTGTGTGAGGCAGATTGTCTTGAATAGGCCTGCCTTCTAGACGAGTGGACCAATCCAGCCTTGCAAAGATGGCCTGAACATGCTGCCCTCGTGGGCAGTAACCCTCCCTGCAGGCCCAGCAGCCTCTGACTGCTGACCATTGGTGACTCACCCAGTGCAAGGCAAGAGATGGCCACAGGTCACATCTCTGCACCAAAAGGAAAGGGAACACCTCTCTCACACTCTTCAGGGTGTTGGGGTTGGGATTTTTGAGTAATCAAGTAAGATTCAACAATGCTTGTCTTGGCTAGGACAGGACAGAGGCTGTGAAGGGGACTCAGACCCTTGAGAGACACGTCTTCTTCATGGACCTATCCTACCCCTCAGCCCGCTCCCCACACACCCACATCTATCGGAGCTAGACGCTGCGTGCTATACCTACTAAGCAAAAGTTCCTAATGTGAGGACTTTCCCAATTATATTTTAGTGGCTAGACCCACTGTTGGGATAAATTAAATTTTAACTAAGCAATTATTTCAAAACGTTCAGTTTTCTAGAGGTCAGTATGAGGTCCATGAAAGCTTGTGTACCAACTACTTTAAAGTACTCATCTGACCCAAAGAAGAATGCTGGGTGTCAGAAAAAGCCTTGAGTTTAAGTAGGTGTTCCCAACTTCCTAACTTTGTGACTTTCAAAGTAAGTCACTTCTACTTTCTAAGCCTTCAGTTTCCTTAGCTGTGAAATGAAAACAAGACTTCTTCTCACTTCAAGAATTCAATGAGATAAAAAATCTGACACTCGTATGAGTCACGACTTTTATTCATCTGAGAGGCCCACTTTTCTCCTCTGTAGGTCTCTGCTTTCTTACTTGTGAAACGGAAGTAATATAATCTGATTTACTTGCTATAGAGTCAACAAGCCAAGAAATGCAGAAGCCTTTTGTGAACTGTAAAGCCTGATGCACTCCCAAGCACGTGGTAACCAGTTTGATGCTCTGAGGGGACCAATCCAAGGTACACCCATAGCCCAGGAGGTGGGAGTTGGCAGGGAAGAGGAATGCTCTTGAGAATCAGTCTGACCAAGAAGCCAGGTGCTCTCTTTCTTCCTAAAACTAATTTACACTGCAAAGATTCTCTGTTTGGAGCAAAATCTTGAGGGCCATGGTCTTACAGGCTTATTCAACTGTAGCTGTGGGGCCTCCACAAATGGCTCTCACATGCCTCCTCTTCTCAGTCAGGGATTTTAGTCAGCTGAAGTTGGTCAATGGTGTTTGCTTTTCTGCTAATTTTTTTAAATTCTTTTCTAAAATAAATAAATAAATAAAAGAACACAATATTTAAAAATTCAAGCCAAAATTTCCCCTCCCTTCAAGACTTCCTGTCCATAACTGAAGCCATCTTCCTAAAATTAGCAAAGCATTCCTTTTGCCACAAAACAACAGTCCCTTAAAAAAAAAAAAAAAGGCTATTTCCTTTTTGGATGGGGATTTATGTGAGAGGATCAGACAGGGGAAAAAATGAGCTTTCATCCAGCTTCAGCAGTAGCTTCCCCATTTGTCCAAACTTGGCCTGCTGTTGGGATTATATGACATTCATTCAGGCAAGGTCTGCTCAGAGACAGAAACCGAGATCAGATGAAGCCTGGTGCTTTAATTCTGTTACTCTCAAGCTTGAGTGGTCCAGCACAGTCTCCCGGAAGGCTTGTTAAAACACAGACTGCTGGGTCCCAACCCCAGAATTTCTGGTCAGAAGGTCTGGGGTGTCCGAGAAATTGCATTCCTAACAAGTCCCCAGGTGATGTTGATGTTGCTGGCCCAGGGACCATGCTTGGGGACCACAGCTCTGAGTTAACAGTTTTCAGTTCCCAGCAAAGTTTTGAGAGAAGACTCCACTGTGGCCAGAACCACTGTGACTGGTGGTTGACTTCCAGTTTCCTCGTGTTGGAAGGCGTAGCTGCAAAATCTGGGTGTTTGCTTTCCCTCCTCCTGTGGCCCTCTCCGCCCAGGAAGGGTGCTCTTGGGTCGCTCTCTGGCTGGTTTCCTGTGTCCCTGTTTCTGTTATGTTTCATGGGAGGCTCAGATCTTTTATTTCCTCTTAAGAGGCTGTGTGAGAATTGTTGGGGAAACAACGCAGTTTTTGGTATCAGATGAACTTGTGTATGAAACCAGGCTCCTTTGTTTGCTGGATATGTGATCCCGAGCAAGTGAAATAACTTCCCTGAGTCTCTTTACTTGTCATCAAATATGAATAATAATAATACTCTATTGTAGTGGTCTACAAACCTCTCCTCTCCCAAATCTATTGGTAAATGACATCTCTACCCAACCAGTTGTCCAAAGACCCCTAGGAGCCATTTTGGCACCTCTCTCTCTCTTTCTCACTTCCTATATCCAATCAACCACCATTCTACTTTCAAAATGTACCTTGGCCCTGAATACTCCTCTCCATTTCCCTTGTCCCCACCACCCTCCACCATGCCCACCAAGCTATCATGAATCCAAACTTGACCACAAAAAAATAATTTTTGACATATCTTATCAGTTCCCATTTCATGTAGGCTAAAATATAGTCCATAGCATGGGCTACAAAAGGCCCACAAAGTCTTCCGGCCCTGCTGATTACTAGATGAGCACCTATTTCATGTTCCTTTGACTCTCTGAGGTGCACCCAGTGGAGCTGGTCTTGGGATCCCTGAATATGTCAAGTACTTTCCTGCCTCGGGGCCTTTATACAAATTTTGAAGGACATTTCTTGACACAGGGACATATTAAAATATGAAAAGAATATGGGACTCATGTGTCCACTCCATGTTCATGGAAATAGAGAAGACTAGATGGAAATAATCAAAAATACTTACAACAGTTATCTCTTGGTGATAAAGTCCATTTTTATATAATTTCATTACAATTTTGTCTCCACATTTTTTTATTTATTTATTTTTTAAAATACTGCAACGACATTTTAAGCGGATTTTTTTAAAGATTTTATTTATTTATTTGAGAGAGAGAGAGAATGAGAGATAGAGAGCACGAGAGGGAAGAGGGTCAGAGGGAGAAGCAGGCTCCCCGCCGAGCAGGAAGCCCGATGCGGGACTCGATCCCGGGACTCCAGGATCATGACCTGAGCTGAAAGCAGTCGCCTAACCAACTGAGCCACCCAGGCGCCCTGTCTCCATATTTTTTATAATAAATTGGTTTACTATTATTCTCTCTCTCTCTCTCTCTCTCTATATATATATATATGAAAAGAAATGGTGAAGATTTAAAGTTACTTTTTAGAAAACTTGGCTTTGATGAAAAAACCATGGCTTATGTTTCTTAGGACAAGAAATGGTGAAGTGAGAAGATTGATTCTGAGCTGGAGGTCTGAGGTGGTAGTTCTAAAATCTGATGATGACTCCTCTCCTCAGTTCAATATTAAAGCTGAATAAGCTGGACCCGTCACCTTTTTAGCAGAAGGCTGTAAGTGCAAATAGAGATATAACCTCTTATTCAGCCCCTCAAAGACAAGTGAGATTCGAGCATCAGTCTTAGCTGATGCAGTAAACTCACCTGCTACTTTACCTTTTGTACATTTCCTTCTCTCCTCCCATCCCCGCCTGTCCCCTGCCTTCTCCCTCCCTGGCCGTCTTTCTTTGTCTCCCATTTATTCCCTCATCTCTTCCTGCATATCCCTCACCTCCCTTTCTTTTCTTCTTGCAACAAACTCTTGGTGCCTGCCTATCACGAGCCAGAAGAGAGACAAGATCATCCTCCCAGTAATTCAGCCTCCCAGTACACAGAGAACAATATCAACAGACTTGTTAATATATCCTATTTTACTTAATATTTTATACCTTTATTCTCTGTCTCCTTCCAGAGAAGATTTTAGTCCTGGATGCATTAAATACACCAGGGGCAGGTAAATATCACTGTGTCTCCTGAGAACAACATATTTGCTGAGTACATTTATTTTGTCTGTAGTTAGAGAGTAAAATAAGCTGCTTTAAGTTTAATTTCATTTGTGATCCCTGATGACTTACCATCATTCATAAATAAATAAGAAGGTATAAAATTAGTAGTAGAAGTAAAAGAGGAAGGAGGGGTGGAAGGAAGGAATTTGTAGCAAGGAAATAATATGGATCCACTGCTGACCTTGACAAAGTATGTTACAAAAAGACCTTCCCCTTGTTATGACTGACTACAAACTCAGCTCCAATTTTTTAGTGGCCAATAAAGGGGGGAGGAGGTTAATAAAGACAGTTACACGATTCACCAAACATGTGAGATAAAAACTGACCTGTTTTTCAGCGGTAGAACTATGCTTAGTATGGAGAGGAGAAAGAACCCCAACTCTGGATGTAATGAGTGAGGTCATCCACAACAACCTGACAGAGGACATGATGTTAAATTCTGTAGGCCTGTCACTTCCTCAGTACGGGCTGATGCCAGCACAGCTAAGGCCCTCATGTGGTACAGCTCAGGTCCCCAACATCCTGCTAATCTGGCTTCATTTGTGACAGATTTCAGAACTGGAAGAACAAACAGTGTTGAAATCCATCGCTTAGGGGATTTCTATTGCCTTAAGGCCTGATATATGTATTTATTTTTTCATTCAATAACACTTACTGGGTACGGAATACGCACCAGACATTGTGCTACACGCTGTAGCAACTGAATCAGTTCTTGGTGGTGAGCAACATGAGACTTAGTTAGCCGTGACTTATCCACAAAAAAGAGCAAGGTAATTTGAGGCATCCTTTCATCTATACATCTAACCGTCCATTCAATCATTTGTTCTCGCCACAAATATTTATTGGGATCCTGCTGTATGTCGGGCACTGTGCTAAGTGCTAGGTCAGAAAGATGAAGAAGACAGGTTCCTGCCTTCAAAGAGCCATTGCCTAATGAGGGAGAAAGATCCTGTTCAGCCTGGTGCTCTGGTGAGACTAGGTACCAAGTACTATGCATGCTCAGAGGTGAAAAATGGACACAGAAGTGATTTTTTCCAGGAATGAAGCCCCAGAGAAAGAACTTCTGTGACTGGTAACTTGCATTAGGTAGAGTAGGATGGTAGTGAAGGCAGGGATGAAGTGAACAAGAGTATAGAAAGGAGTGAGGGCAGCTTAGGATGCAGGGATTAGGAGCTGAGCCTTGGAGATGGGTGAATTTGGGCTTGAGAACGCTTCTGCCATTCAGGAGATTTGGATACAGGGCCTGAGTGGGAGCCAGTGCAACCATATGGAGCCCTGAGGGTCAGGAGTGGTAATGTTTGTGCAGTACTTAACACAACACCCAATTCAAACTCTCTACCTGTGTTGTCATTTGGTCCTATCTGCTTTGCCTAAGAATGTATTGTTTAAATATCACATGGGATTTAGATACTAGATGCTTGAGCAGAGGCCATGAGGACAGAAATAGACTTGATATTAGAAGTACGGGAGTCGAGGTGATGAAAGGTCAAAAAAGTGGGGATTGTGGTCAGAGGGTCCCCTGGCCTTTCTGCATCCTCAGACACAGCACATGTTCTGGCCATGAGAGCCAAGTGCTCTCTTCTGTCTAGAATGTCGGGAGCCTGTCTTTCTCAGAACAGAGCTTTTGTGCAGTGTGGGTGGTCTACAATCCTAGGACTTATTTTCAAATGCAGCCTCATCAATCTACTTTGGTGGTTTGTATCTCAAATATTGATCTCCTTGGGGAAAATGAGTCAGCTCAGTGTAAATTTTTTTTTTAACCTTTGACCCTGATGAATTTTGAAGAATGCTACTCTCTTTACCAAGCTTTCTGAATTGAGGAAAGAGATCATCTATGTATATATATAATAGTAATAATAATAATACCTATTATTAATATTAATTATATAAGGCATAATTAATATAATATTAAGAATATATGATATTATATATAATATAGTAATAATAATATCTAACTTCTTGGGCACCTATTCTGTGCCAGGAACTTTTATATATCATTCATTTAATTCTTGCAGTATCTCTCTAAAGGGGATTTTTTGGAGGCACAGACTGAGGTGCAAGAGGGCTAAGTCACTTGCTCAAGGTCACACTTTGGGCTGGGATTAAATTTAGACAGTCTGACTGGTGGCTAGCTCTTAACTGTTAGGCCTTGGTGTATCTCAGTCTGTGCCTATATCTGTATATAGATAGATAGATCTGTATCTGTCTATCTAGAATTAAATGAATGTTTGTAAAGCTCACACTATATAGTGCTTACAACATGGAGGAGCTCCACAAGGGGCAGCTGTTATCAGCAGTTAGTCTATGTAGTTGTGTCTCTGAATGTGTTTATTTCCTGGCCACAGGCTCTGTAAAACGGTGATGAGGGCAATAGACTCCAGGGCCAGAGCTGCCTGAGCTCAAATCCCACCTCCACCACTGATTATATATGTGATCGCGAGTGAATTCTCTTTGTGTCCTCATGTGTAAAATGGAGAGAATGTTTACCTGTGGCTGTTGTAATGATTAAACGAAGACAACGTTCACACTCATGTAAGTGTGTGCCACTAGTACTATCATAATTGGTGCAAACCCAAAGTGTGGGAACCAAGCCTCTCCAAGGGGGTCAAGCAGATGCTCCCTCAGTGGCCAAAGGAACTCAGTGACCACTGGAACTGGGGCATAAACTTGTCGATTTTGGTGGGTCTCACACATGCTCTGGCTCACATTGAGAAATGAGGGTAAGTCGTTTCGTTTCAATCTGGGCCCTTTCCCCCCCACACCCCATGGGAAAGAGAAGTGTCACGCCAGCCGTGCAGGTCACTGGGTACAGATGCCCCCAGCCTTTGAAGACCTGAGATGATGGGAATTGAAAGGACAGACGCCCCACTGGGCAACGGTTCAGCTAAAAGTTCACATTGCTGCACATTTGAGAACTTCCTGACCAGCCGCCCTAGTGTCAAAGGGATCTGAACCTCTCCTTGTCTCCAGCCCTGACATGGAATCGTGAGCGAATGCTTGCGTTCACAAGACAGCGCAAGGCATCAATGGGCTGATTATGTCAAGACATCTGAAGACAAAGCAAAATGAACTTCAAAAGACTTAGGAAGGCCTGGAATCCCCTTTCAGAAGTCAGCAAGTTCAGTTGTTGCTAAAATTCCCATATTGGGCTCACATTTTGTCTTTGAAATTACAGCTCAGATGGCAAATAAAATTCTTTACTGTATTTACACTTCTGATGAAACAGTTTCACCCTTGACTCTTGTTTAAAAAGGTATTTATCTTTTTCATGGAGAAGGCTTCCCTTTTGAGTACCGTTTCTACATTTACACTATAGCATTCACGTTGCTTTCATAAATATGTGTGTGTGCATATTTATATACATAGAGTTTACTCCTCTCAAATGGAAAGAAGGGATGGGGGTTGGAAACCTTAATACATCTTTTTTATTATTATTATATAGAGGATTGCATGTTCTTTGGACTTTGAAAAGGAAATACTTTCCAGCTATTTAGCTTGGCAAGTGTAGAAAAAAAGGCACACAGGATCTAATGAAAGGATTTTTTAAGGAAGGAAAGGATTTTGTGAAATGGATTTTAATAAAGGCACTTAGGAAATATAACTCAATCTAAAATATATTCTTAAGAATATACTTCCTGTCTATTTATTCTTTTTAAAAAATGTGTAGTGCATTCCATTTTTACATACAGATATATGCAATTTCCTGGTTGGGGAATGATAGCAAGAGGCTGTTCTGAAGTCAAGCAAGTTTAAAGAAAACTTTTATTATAAAATAAAACACAGATACAGTAAATCCATTTTTTTCTTTTTATTCTTTTTATTTCGCACTATAAACAACAACGACGACAACAACCAGGAACATACTGCTCTTCTTCACTTTCGTATGGGTTTCCAGAAATTATTGCCTTTTCGCCTGGAGAAATAACCCAAATGAAAAAGAAGTAGCACATTACAAAATCTGCAAATCCCAGAAGCCCACAGCTGGAAGACAAACATATAGCTTAGTGGATTATAAGGCTAACACTCACTTAGACCAAAAAATAGAAATTTCCCAGATATTCCAGAAGCCCTTCACATGTGTTCCCTTCCTCTCTCCAAAAATAACCACTATCTTGACTTTTGGAGCAATCACTTCCCTGTTTCTTTATGATTTTGTTACCCACGTGTACATTCTTAGCACTGCAGTTTATTCTTACTCACTCTTAAAAATTTGATAAGTTTAAAATTTTCTTTTGATCTCCTGGCTTTCCTTCCATCCCTTGCTTTTGCTTACAATTTATCTGTTGAAGATCTTTGGTGGTTTGTCCTGTGGAATTTCCTACTTGTCTGGATTTTGTTGATTGGGTACTTATGGTGCTGTTCAACATGTTTCTCTGTCCTCTCTGTAATCTGCAAATCAGAAGCTGGATCCAGAGCCCAATAAAACTTTGACTCAGTCATTTTGGCAAGACCACAGGAAGTGGCATGTTATTTCATTAGATAGCATATGTCTGGTTGTCTCTTTTTCTATTATGTCAACAGCCACTGAGGCTCATTGCCTAGACCTATTAATTTGGTGGAGATTGAGAAATGGTGACATTCTAACTCAACATCTCATTTTACTTTATAGTTGGAATAATTTATAAGGAGACACTGCCCTACTCTATTATTTGGTTACACGGTTGTATGATTTATATATAAAAGTCAGGAAAAAATGCTTGATTTTTTCTCTTTACCTATTTTTAACATAATGAATTGGTTCTTTGTGATCCTCAAAAGGGACTAATTTGATTTTTTAGAAAATATATAATTATGACTCATGAATTTAAACATATTTAATGGCTTTAAATACATTACATTTCTTATCTTTATTCAACTTACGTTGTCCCATTTTTGGCCACCAGAAATTTCTTAACATTGGCAGCTGAGTCCTTTTGACATGACCTGATTAGTGTTTGA
This sequence comes from Callorhinus ursinus, assembly GCF_003265705.2. Taxonomy (NCBI): domain Eukaryota; kingdom Metazoa; phylum Chordata; class Mammalia; order Carnivora; family Otariidae; genus Callorhinus; species Callorhinus ursinus. The sequence goes on from NW_027397076.1 coordinate 4,783,674, forward strand.
CAGCATCTTTTCTATTTGGTAGGACATAATGTCCTAGGTTCATCTTGCATAGTTCCTATCCAAAACTTGGAATTAGCCATTTCTCCAAGAAACTGTGGTTTCTTGTAGTAGGAAATTATATTTGAAGATCACAATCTGGGCACTCCAGATGCTTATTGCAGCTAGATTAGTCATGTTTCTAGATATTTTTGGTGGGCTTATATATTTAAATATAAAATATAAAATATTGTAAATTCACAATAGTGTTTCCAATCCAAATTCAGAGTTGCAGGATTTTTACTTAATTTCTTCCATATCATATATGTATCTTCTTTCTTCAATACCAAGAGCCTTGGTCCTCAAGGACATAGTGAATGAGAGAATGAAAATATTCCATCGTTATTCATTTTCTTTATCCCACACAGTATAATTACACACACAGTAGTCAGGATAACAATACTAATACTGTCACTACTAATTATAATTACTAAAAGCAGTTTTTTTTTTAATTGAAGCTTCACTTTCATTTAGGGTATAGAAAGCTACAAGAGAACATCACTCACACCCTTACAACAACAAAAAGCCATATAACCTACAAAGTCATATTTTTAGTCCAGTAGAGATCTGACATCTCAGCACAGGCAGATAAACTGAACTTCTAAGATTAATAAACCCCTCTCAGAAGATATGAGACACACAAAATGTTTTACCTCTCTGGCAGAATGTGGGAGGAAGAAGTAGTAGCCCTAAAAGTGGGTAAGAGCAACTAAAATTGTAACAACTTCTTAAACGTCAAGTGAGGGATAACATGACAATGTAGGAGTCTCAGACATAGGAGAGTCCTATATGTACTCAATAGCTCTTTCCATTGGTCTGCGCTGAATGCTTATGAGAAAGATCAGGGACAGGAAAGGAGATCTGAGAGTAAGATCTCATTCTTCCACAGTGAGGATGAGTAGGCTCTGTCAAAGTCCGAAGGTGGAGCAGGACTACTTGGGATAGCCTGTCCATACCGTGGGCCCTGATCAGTGGCCACCATGAGACAAGGGGAAGACTCTCCCCTACTTCAAAGCAAAGGCTGGCTGCAACAGGGGAAGCGGTGGAAAGCAAGCCTTCACTGGCAACAGTGAAATTAGGAAAACCCCTCTGCTGCTAGAAAAAGGAGAAGAAAACTCACTTACACCCAGAATCCTGAATTGATGCAAAGCAGAGTTCTGTTGCCACTGGGGGTGGACAGGAAAATCACTCTCACCCAAGGCAGAATCTGAATGCAACATGGAGGGGTGGGAGTTGCAGGAATGTTGAGAAAGGCAAACTTAAAAACAACAACAACAAAACACTTTTTAAGACCATTTACATTTAGTGTAAATGTAAACATAATTGAATTTAAACTTACCACTTAAAGTATGTTATTCTGCTTTATTCTGCTGTAAAATGTAGCCCAAACAACTGAGGGTAATCTATATGTTTCCTTGATAAGTTAATAGCTGTTTTTACCTGGATGCCTAAGGAATTTTTAGCTTTTTCTTTTAAATGTAGTAATATTTCTTGTTATTTCTCAGTATATATTAATATCTTCAGGTACACAATATGCTCTTCCAATATGAAATTTCAAATGTTATTTAATTTCAGGAAACTTTTCTTTAATTACCTTTTTGGAATTTGTTCTGTTCCCTTGTTCTGGTTTTCTTCCTAAACTCTGGTTATTCACATATTGGAGCGTCTTTACTATCTTCAATATTTGTCATGTTATGTTGACTACTTTAAGCTCTTTTTTGTTTATTTTTTATTTTAAAAACGTTTCTCCTTTCATCCATTATTTTTCTTGAAGCATTTGTTGTGTTTATCTCTTTTGTGCTCCTTACGGTCCAGTCTTCTTTTCTAAAATAATTTGTTCTTATGTTGAGTTACTTCTTCAGCTCTACTTTTGTTTTTTTCTAATTGTGATTTATTTTGTTCTTCATCTCTCATATCATTTTCTTAATGTCTTCTACTCATTTTGAAATAATAGATTGCAGTTTTAATCTGTTTTATGGACATGTCTTTCTGGCATGTTTTCATTTTCCATTTTACATATGGCTTAGTCTTATTTTCCTTAAAATAACTTTTCATGGAGCTTGACCTCCATAGTTTTCTACTGCTCAATTTTATGTGAAACTGGTTTCTGCTAATTTTTAGAGGACAGCGGCTTTCTTCAGATAACATTTTTAACTTCACAGAGATCACTCCTCTGTGGCATTTAATGTAGTGTTAAAAATATAAAGGCTTTCTTTGTTACATTTCTTTGTTTTCTTTTCCTTCCTCTTCTACTTTTATCTGAACCTTCTCTTTCTCATCACTGTTGTCCGCGACCTGCTCGATTTGATTCCACTCCCAGAATTTTTTCCTCAGTGTAGGGCCTTGTCCTGAAAGGGAGAAATGGCTGTCAGTTTCAAAAATTCATAGGCTAGACTGTCCCAGGATTTTCAGTTCTTACTGTGGACCCCCTACACTCACCCCCGTTCCAGTGGGCAAACTCCTACTGGAATGTCTGTTTCAGCTGCTGCTCTCAAATTACTTCCCTGTGATTCTCCGTGAATATCTATTGGCTATTTGGGGTTCTCCTGTTCTTAGGTGCTTCAGCCATCCTCTTGCTTCCTCTACTCTTCCAGCTCAGATGTTGAGACAATATAGATCTTATGGTTCTATTGGCATTTTTCCATCACCCACCAAATTTTCAGGTTTGAGGGTACACCTTGTCACCCCACTTTTATAAATGTATCCCATGGGTATTCATTTGTATCCAGCAGCTTTGTAGAAATTTGAGATCTGAAAACTATAGTTCCACTGTTACCAGCTTCTTCTCAGAATTCCTTGCCCATTTATTCTTAAATAGCTGCTGAATAATTCTCTGAGAACCTTTGTCTTTATTGGACGTGTATGACTGAACTACGACTTCCTCTTTTTCCAACTAGGCCATGCTTCTGGGGGAGTTCATTCATTCATTAGACATTCCCTGAGTACCTACCGCTATACACTAGGCAGTGGAGGTGCAAAATTGAACATGATACAATGAGGTCACAATCTAGGGACATGAGCCGTGAAATGATGACTTGCATGAAGGAAAGACGAAAAGAAAGTGGGGGGGGTTGTAGAGTGGGGAGAATGATCATCATAAACCTTTGAGCCTGACCTTCCTGTGTAGAATAGAAGAGGCTCTTACATTCCTCTTTTGCTTATTTGTTTATCATCACCATTATCTTGACCATAATAAGGTACAAATGCAGAGGAGTAATCAGCATAAACTGTGCTTTCATGTTCTTTCATTTGATTTTCACAATAACTCTAGGACACACTATAACTATAGGTGAGGAAATAGAGATTCAGAGAGAAGTGACTTGTTCAGGGCCACCCTACTCAGTAAGTGACAAAGTCAGGATCTAAACTTTGATGAGTCTGATTCCAAAGTTCTTTGCTCCATAGCCTGATACCTCTGTTGTTTTTTTAGGGTTAGTTTGAGGATATTTGCAGCAGACTTCAGCCCACAAACACTTTTATAAAGTTCATGATGACAGAGATTAAGGATTGGCTCACCCAACACCCATCTCCATCTCTTTCTCTCTTGTCTGCCTCCACTACAGAGGCTAGAATCAGTAAAAACCTCACCTTCCTAGTCTCCCTTGTAGAGGTGGCCTTGTGACACAACTCTGGCCATGAGATGTAAGTCTGTTCAGTGCTTCTGGGAAATGTCTTACTTTCTTGTTAAAAAGGACACATGTGGCAGGTGGCTGGTATTACCTTCTCATTCTTCACTCTTCAATTGGATATAGACTTGATGTCTGGTGCCAGGGCAGCCATCTTACAACCATGAGGAAAAGATCAAAAGAATCCAGAGATACGGGCCCTGAACCAAGGTTTCTGCTTGAGAAAACATGAGAACAATGACAAAGTACCCCTCTATATGTTTAGTTTACCATTAGTTAAGTATATTGACGTTAACAGCCAGAAGCGTTCCTAACTGACACACTTGCCTTTGGTAAAAATAAGGACATCATAGACTTTCAAAACTTTCCTTATTTTAAGCAGTAGGAAATGGTTAAAAGCATTTTCTTAACTATGTAAAGTAATTCAGATATAACCGGGGCTAGAGTTCCACTTCTGGTGGACCCCCTTTTTTAAAATCCTGCAGTGTTTAGCTTTATACTGAACCTCGCTTAAGGCAGACTAGTGGCTACTGTATTTGAGCAGTCAACATTCATGCAGTTTCTGTTTACTAAGGCATTAGCAGAAACATATACTGAAATATACACCACCACATAATAGATCCCAGATGTGTTATTATATTTTTAAAAAGAGAAGAAAAGATAGTTGGAGGAATAAGTAACCCCAAAGCATTTTCTGTCAATGTGATCAGACTTGTATGTAATCAGAGTGAAAAAAACCCAAACTTAGAATGCACGCAATGGGATTAAGATTTAGTTCACTCTGTTAAATTCAACAAATGATCACCGAGTCTTCCTCAGAGCCAAATTACCTGTGTTACCTCCTCTCTAAAGCCTCTTTCTGGTTGCTATTCCATTCTAAAGACAATTAAAGGAAGGTTAATGGACTGCACAGTTCCAGCCACACAGAGGCCGAACTGGGATTCAATCCCAGCCTGCCTTACTTGAAAATCCACATCATTACTGTTTCAAATAACTCAAAAGCAATTATAATGTCTATAAAGAGAAGAGGGAAAAGCATTATTTTTAAAAAGTAAATGCCATTCTGGGGAAGGGAGAAAGTTTTTCCTGGATGGCTCCAGGAAATGGACCAGTGACTTTTGGTAAGTGGACATTACCAAAAAGCAGGCTTTGACTCCACTAGCATCATCCTGAAAATCTCTATTTCCTGCCAGCTCTGTATCACACAACATGGCAGGTGTGTCTCTAAATGGCGTAAATAAAAATAAGATTCTTATGTATCCTGGAAGGAAAAAAAATTCTCACGAGGGAGATGGAATGCGGTACATACATACAAAGTGATTACACATGTATATTTGTTGTTAGTGTCCGGTTTGGGGCTGTGTTCTGAAAGACTGAGGTTGTCAGGTAATCCATTTCTACGTAAATCAGTGAGCAGAAAGAGAGACAAGTGTCCAACCAGAGCTATCCCACTAACCATCCCTCAAACTCTATAGATAGTGTAGATTCACGAGCCATAAGAACATGCCAAAGGGACAGCCACTACAGGAAGGTAACCTCACAGCTGTGATCTTTCATGTACCAAACAGAGGCAGATATATACATGCCTCACCCCTTGGACATTTTTCTTTTAGAGATTCCTATGGGACTCTTTGGATTTGGGGTGTGAGTGTTACCCATCCAATGGACTTTGTTCCTGGGTCCTGTAAAAGGACTTGTTGAATACATAGAATAATAGATGTTCTTTGATTGCTATACATTTTAAGGCAAGAGAGTAGCTGCTGGTAAACTCTTTAGGTGCTAGAGTGCGGATAGTGCTTACAATTTAATGCAAGTTGATGTCCTCCTTTTACTACACACTTGGGACAGCTAGATCCCACAGAGAAGGAGCCACAAGAGCTAGAAAGTTACTCATTTTGCTCTCCATTAAATATTTAAAACATCCCACATAGCTCTCAGGAGGCTTGGGGAGCCTTACAGCAGTAGATGGGAGGAGGTTATAAATTGTTTTCACCTGGATGGGCTTGGGCCCAAGGCTTCCTAAATTTTCAGCCACGTGGGGATGGAGGAAACTAAGCAAAATCTACTCCATAAATCCAGTGTGGAGTGGGGATACTAACTTACTACAAAAGGCTGACCTCTGGAGGATACTCAAGACTTGCAGATTACTATATAATGATCTTATCCAAACTCTGGGTTGTCAACGTGGATATTGCCCGACTGAAGGGCAATGAAGTTGAAGCAAATCCCTATTCTTTACTCAGGAGTCACAGAGATGGGGCCCAAGATTCTCCACCAGAAATTACACTGAAAGACACTCAGATCATCAAAGCAGAATCCAGCCCTCTGGGAGGAGGACAGTTTGGTCAGCAGAGCAGGGCCCTATTGAGGCTGGCTGGAGCAGCTAGAAACTAAGCAGCACAAAAGCTCAGGATTAGCAAGGGTGTTGTAATAGAAGACAACCTCATGGCCTGGGCCCAGCTGGAGACTGGGAGAGCTGAGATTTGAGCATCCGGGCTTCCTCCCAGTGGACAAGTCTGCAGTCTACTCAGCAACCAGGAGAATTTCAGGGTTTCTGTGGGAGCTAAGTGGCCGTGGTCACACCTCCAAATTATGGACCTGGGAGCCCGACTCACTTCCAAACCCCACAAGGTGTGAGATGAAGGCTATTGATGCAGCCTCTTATTAAAGAACTTGGCTCATGAACCACCTGCTCTGCACACCTCCTTCAAGGTTCATCTCCATTGAATATAATGGGCCTCAGACACCTGTACACATTTCATGGTCTCTATTCTGATCAACTTTCTTCAAGCTACCTTACATTCCACTCTTCCTTCCTTCTGCTTTGCTGACTCATCTCCCTATTGATGCTTCATCTCATCCTGCAGATTGATGCCCGGTGCCACTCTCCAGTTTTGATTTTGGTTACAGGGTGGACTCTGCCTGGCTGCCCTTGTTTCATTTGGCACAGGTAAGCCTAGTAATCTTACACCTCAGCACAGAACCCCAGGGGCAGCCACTCTGCTGAGCATGCCTGGGCCCACAGATGAGACCCACACAGGGACTGGGTGGGCTAAAGCCTGCAGGTGAATGACATCCATAAGCCAGCAGCAAGCTACTGGAGGAGAGAGAGGACGAGGTAACAAGGAAAGGATTGGACCTCTGATATGTTCAGAGGCTCACAATGTTTTCAGCAAATTGCTGATTTTTTTTACTTTCCTGAAGGTCCCTGAAGTTAGGGAATGTTGTTGGTATTGGAGTCAGAAGGGGTCAAATAATGAGATTTTTAATAAAGTCATGTAGGGGAAACCATAAAAATTCCTCCAGGAACTGAATACCTCCTGAATTCCTCCAGGAACTAGCAACAGTAAGACTCTGCCATCACTCCTAGGCAAGGAGCATGTGTTTCTTTGACCGCAGAAACTACAAAGGCTGGGAAGAGCTTTCTCCCTTAGAGGGAAATGGCCAGCCCCAGATGACTTGATGGAGAGGATGCTGGGGGGAAAATGCCCTGCCCTCAGAGAAAACTCTCCCACTTTCTGCTGGTGCCACCCCTTGGCCTAATTCAACAGGAAGCCCGGGGGCAAAGAAAGGCCCTTGGTGTCAGCCACTCAGAGCAGGGTGGAGAAGGGGGACGATGGGTCTCCTGCAGGAAGAAGCTGGTGAGCCATGGGCTACAGAGGGGGTGGTGCCATCTGTCAGCCTATACCTTTGGTCCCCTAACTGGGGAACTCCTCATCTGAGTAAACAAAGAGAGGGAAATGATTTTGGAATTGTCCGTTCACAAAAGATGGGGTCAAAGAAGACTTGTTCCTGCTTCACAAAATACGCTATCACCATCAGCATCGGATATAATTGTGTATATCTCCCCTTCTGGGGGATAAGCCAGGCTGTGGACTAAATTTGAACTTGACACAGTGCTCTAATGGATGTCCTTGGAGTTATTGCCTTTTTGAAGGATCAGGAGCCACATACCCTGGAGACAACTGAGGTATCTGAGGAAGGTAGGTGAATAAAGGAATGACACTAATAATGAACACATATAGCACCTCCCCTGGTTACAAGCGCTGTGAATGCGTGTCCATGAAGCTGTTCTCCCTCTCTATCCTAAGCAGTAATTCTGAGCTGCTGTGACTGGCAGACCAGACATTGTATTGTCTATGCAATTCCCCAGATAGGTAGTGATTTTCTACCCTCAGGAAATATTCTGACAGATAGGGTAGACACACTATGGTTTCATGCTGTGCTGTAGGTGTTGCAAAGATGTGAAGCTGGATGTAGCCAGAGCCTCATGAGATGGGTGGATGAGACTCCTCACGAGGATTTTTTGAGTTGGTTCTTGACAGAAGCCCTGGACTTCTGTGACAAGATCATGAGAACCTTGGCTCTGCCCAGGGCTAGATTTTCTGAACGATTTTACTGTGCTCCTGTGAAGGGACAGGGGAAGGAGCACTAACAACAGAGCTCATGTGACTCTCTGAACTGACTTGGTGTTCTCCATAATGTCCTCCTTGCTAGAATCCAGTCTGCAGCACTCCATAAAAATGAATAAAATGCACCTTTCTGCTGCATTTCCAGGCCTCAGGAGCTAGATGATAGGTCTTACTTCCTACCAACCACTGGGAGTCTATATGCTCAGATTTGATTTATTTATTTTCCAATCCATTGCCCCATAACTGTTTCCTACCCCCCTCCTAGTCCTTGGGGATTGATCTGTTGCTTGGACCAGGGCCCTGGACTTGTGCTTCAGCCTTCCCTCGGATGCTGCTCCTTGCCTGGTCTCACCCAAGCCCTGAAACTCACTCTGCCTCCTGAAACCTGGCCTTGGACCGTGGGTCAGGTCTCCACGTGATGAGACTCTGTGATGGTGCAGTCCCTACTAGTAACAAGGCCACTTACGGAATCTAAGGTAAAGTGTTATATAAACATGATCTTATGTTATCCCACCACAATTCTGTCAGGTAAGCAGGGGTCCTTATTCTCATTTTCAGATGAGCAAAAAAGGTTAAAATAATCTATCCAAGGCCATGTGGTTATGAAGTGGCAGAACCAGAATTCAAGTTCATCTCTGTGTTGGAAGCAAAATTGCATCCTAACTTGGAAAACTGGCAGGACCCACAGGTAAGGTTTTGGGAACTAGGGGCTCCAAATGAAGACAATCTGCTTCCATCTCATAAGGACTGATTTTCTCTCTCTGCTAATTATTGCAGCATAGAGATAAGGGAGAAGGAATGATGTGTCTCTCTGCTGGCTGTCAGAAAATTTGTAATGCATGTCGGGTATTCACTTCCTATCCTCTGCTTCCTAGACCACAGGAAATGAAGGAACCCCCACTAGCTGGTGTTTTGGGGTCCTAGACAATCCATTCTGGCACAGGAAAAAAGTGGGGCCCAAGTTAGAACAAAGCGTCCTCAGATAAAATGAGTGATCTCTCCCGTTACACACATGCACACCTCTTGACGGACTTGCTGGTTACAGCTGCACATGGAACATGAAAACATCCACTTGACTTCCTTCCTAAGCTGCATGTCTGTGCCAGTCACAGGCTTGTCAGTGTGGAGCTGAGCTGCGGAATATTCTCACACCAGAAGCACTGACTTCTGATCGTGTCCCCGGGCCATTGGCCACCATCCCACGGGCCCTTCCCAAGATCCAGCAACATTCCCCCCATAAGCTGCTCAGGGAGATGAAACAAAGTGCTCCTGATGAATCTCAGTGTCCCTCAGGGCCTCCCAGTCATTTCTGAAAACTCTAGGGCAGGGCCAAAGTAGAAGCAGTTCTAACCATGAGAATTGCTTAGGCCTGCAAGCATGTCTGTTAGCCTGGGAGCTGTACCAGGGGGTTATTTTTATAACCTTCAATTTTGCTTCAGGGACCAAGGCTTGAGAGTAGCTTAAGGACTTAGATGAAACAAATTTGCAAGCCTCAGCTGAAATCTTGAAGCAGGTGATCTAACATCTGGAGAAACTAACCGCCAGGACAAACTAAGTGCTTTCTCATCCTTTTTAAAACCATGTTGTCAGTCTGAAAGAGGAAGAGGAAACCAACAAAGTTTTGATGACGCTTACAAGTCAATTTCCTGCTTTCTTTCTCAAATAGTTCTGCTGACCCCTTAGGCGGCTAGTTTTAGAAACTGGGCTATAAATATGAACAGTAATAGTACTGCGTGGTATTTACATCAAAGCTCCCCGTCAGCAGCGATCACCACCTGCTTCCCCCCCACACACCCCCCGACTTGTCCTCTTGGTGTGAGGGTCAACCAGAGGCCTCCTCTGCTTTTCTTCAGACACTTGAATTCCCCTCCCTCACATCTAGAGGGGAGCCACCTGCTCTCCAAGTCTCTCTCTGCCTCCCCTCTGCTCATTCTCTCTTAATCTTCTGTTCCCCCTCACTCCCTGCTTCCCCAGCCACCCAAGTCCAAAGTCATGCTCAGGTAGGTGGAGTGTAGGAGTCCTGAGGGTAGGAGGTGTTGGAAGGAGGGCTCAGTGATCTGGGTAGTGAGGAAGAGAGCGTTCCTTTCTTTCCCCCATCTCAAGTCCCAATTAAACAAAAACAAAAACAAAAACAAAAATCTAGTCTTCACAGTAACCAGGTCCCAGATCTTTGGGCGTGAACATGCAATTCTCTAAAGTTTCTACAGCTCTGATGATGATCATCCCATGACTCATTTTTGGATCATCAAGATGGAAACCTATTACATTTATTTGTCCCAAACACCGCCCCACCCCACCAAACTTGCTATGAAATGAATGCTTTGCCCCCAAAAGCACGTTTTTTTTTTCTGTCATGAAAAGTTAACAAAAAAGACACTTCTGCCATAGTTTTACCCTGATTTTGACTGGAATTTGTGGAGATGTTTTGCTTTCATGGTGACTGGGGGATCCTCTTGGCATTTAGGGGGTGGGAGGTCAGAGCTCCCTTAAATTCTGCAAGGTTCAGGATAGTGCCTGTGCCTGGCCTATTAGTGGATGCTTAACAAATATTTATTTATTTATTTAAAGAGCAGAACCTTGGCTATAGTTTCTCATAGAAACCTTTCTTAGGGAAGTAACTCTCATCCCATCTGAGGACCTTCATATGGGTCACACACACACACACACACACACACACACACACACACACACATAGGGCAATTTCCTCATACAAGAATGCTAATCTGGGATAAATTCCTCATCCTTCTTCTCTAAACTGTAACCTCCTCAGGGGTGGGAACAACAATCCATATGGAGGTTCTTAGGGCTATTCACCAATATTTACAGATCTCTTCCTTTTGGAATGGGATAGAATTATACTTTCCCACCCCCTTTTCGTTGTTAGCCATGATCAAATGACTTGCTTTGGGCAACGAAATACGGTGGGCGCTGTGCCATTTCTGGAGGGATGCTTAGGAGCCAGTGTGCAATCCACCATGTTTGTTTCCTCCCGCTACAGAGACCGTAGATCCCAGTAATGAGATGGGGCTCTGGGTACCTGAGTGATGATGAGTAGTCTCCCTAGTGAGCTGTATTGGGTTTGTAGAATCCAAGTTCCACCTTGGCAGGCTGAGAACAGACTGTGACCAAGGAATAATTTATTGTTTTGTTAGGCCGCTGAGATCTGGAGGTTATTTGTTACCACAGCAGATTTTGGCTTATCCTGAGTGCTGTCGTCTAAGCTGAAGCTATTGAGGAAAACCAGTAAAAAGCATGCCGATCTCTTCACCCAACATCTGAACAAAATGTGAAATAAGACACACAGAAAGGCAGATGGAGGCCAAATTCTTAGCTTTATTATTAATTTAATCCAGAGAATGCTGGATTGAAGCAGTCTTCCCCATGAAGGGTGTACTGGTGCTGGGGGACACCTGCTTAGCTAAGCCTCATGGCTTTTTCTGGATGCATCAGTTTGTTAGGGCTGCCGTAACAAATACTACAGAGCGTGTGGCTTCACGAACAAGAAATTGTTCACCTCACCATTCTGGAGGCCAGAAGTCTGAGATCAAGATGTCGGCAGCATTGGTTTCTTCTGAAGCTTCTCTCCTGGGCTTGTAGATGGTGTCTTCTTCCTGTGTCTTCACATGGTCTTCCCTTGGTGTGTGTCTGTGTCCTAATCTCCTCTTCTTATAAGGACACCAGTCCTATTGGATTAGGGCCCACCGCCAAAGGCCTCATTTAAACTTAATTGCCTCTTTAAAGAATCCATCTCCAAATACAGTCACATTCGGAGGTACTGGGAGCTAGGAACTTTGACATATGAATTTGGGGGGGGGGGGTTGGGGGCAAAATTCAGCTCATAACAGTAGGTTTTTCAGTTGACAGAGCAACTCCAAAGAGCCAAAATGGTAGAACTGAGACAAGTATGCCTCATTATAGTCTTTACAAGTGTATTATTCACATGGCACTCCTTACAAATTGACTGTTGGCCTGGCCACCAGCCTCTCCAAGGGTGGAGGGGATGAAGGGGTAAAGAAATGTCAGCCATTTCACACCAGCTGTAGTCTCTCCACATGGAGGAGACACTGAAAACAAGAGGAAGTATCCCACTTCTCACAATGCACATCTGGCTCAGCCTGTATCCTCACCACCCAATAATACAGGACTTGGTTCATGGAAGACACTCAATAAGACAAAATGGTCTCTTTTGTGACATTTCTTAAGTTTTTTAAAAAAACTTGGTTGCAATGTTGTGCTATGCTGTTCTTAGCCCCTGTGTCTATTTTCCTTCTATTTCACCCCAACTGCTAGGAGAAAGCATTTCCTGTGTCGCTGACTACACACCACATTGGACCAGGCACACAGCAGCTGCCTACTGAGCTGGTGGCAAATCGAGCTCTGGGTTTATTTTTGACTTCTGAGTTTCTCTCACTGCCCTCAGGCCCAAGAAAAAGGAGTATGGGATAGAGGACCCTGACTAGGCAAAAGGCAGGGGAATCCTTCAGGCGCAGGGCTGACAACTGTCTCCCCAGTAGAAACCAAGACACTGTGGTAACAGCCATGGGTCCCTGCAGTCCTTACAGGTGTGGAGAGGGTCTAGCAAGTCCCATCACCACAGGGAAGGAGAATAAAAGTGAGGGAGACCAGCCAATGTGCACAGCTCTGCCACCGAGAAGCCAAAGTGGCCATTGAAATATTAATGGGGCACCTGGTCCTCAGCTTCATAACAAGGGAAGAGGGAGAAAGCTTTCTGAAAAATCGCAGTGGCTTTGGGCAGAGATTCCAGAGGAGGGGGTTGAAGGCTGCAGGATGCGCTCCCGATCCTTTTCATCTCCCCAATCCTTGCTTCGTTTTCTCCCACAGTCTCTCACCAGCCCACTTCTTGGTGTTTTGGCCTCACAAAATGATTTCTGCCTTTCCTTTCAGTTGCCCTGTCACCTAACCTTCTCCCTGTTCTCATTCATCAGGGACAGGGGCACTTTCGGTGGTGGAAAGACACAGATTTTGGAATGCAGCCTGGGCTTTCGGCTCACCCCCACATCTTTCTAGCATATACACAATGGATATGGATTGTGTTTGTTCCCTTCCTTTGTGGATGGCACCCATATATTTCATCGTGCAAATATCCCTCCCTGCTGAAGGTGATTCTCGTTGAGATGTCAGTCAAGTGGCACCACCCACCACACCATGGTAGAAGGCATGTCATCAGAGCTTGCAACCTCACTTGACTCAGTGATTGATCCAAGGTGGCCAACCAGGGCCAATTGGAATGCTTCTGGAGATCAGTATGGGCTACCAGCTGGAAGGACCATGGGAGCCTGTGACTTCCGGGAGCCATCTTCCCTTCCTATGAAGGGGAGGCTTTTTGAGAGTGAAACTATGCAGAACAAAGCAAAGTCAAAGATGGGGCACAGATAGGACCCCAGATCCAAGAAAAATGTCAGAGAAACCCCTGCATCACATGAGCCACTAGGGGTATTTTTTTTTTTAACTCTTGAACGAGTTTGAATGTGGTTTCTGTCACTTGTAACCAACACAGCCTTAATAATCACACTATGTGGGGGGCGGGGCAAGATGGCGGAGGAGCAGGAGACCTGGATTTCATCTGGTCTCAGGAATTCAGCTGGATAGGGATCAAACCATTCTGAACACCTACGAACTCAACAGGAGATCGAAGAAGAGAGTAGCAACAACTCTCTGAACAGAAAAGCGACCACTTTCTGGAAGGTAGGACGTGCGGAGAAGTGAATCCGAGGCGATATTCGGGAGGATAGACGGCGGGGGAGGGGCCTCCGTCGGCCGCTTCTGGCAAGTGATAGAGCCGCAGAGCACAAAATCGGACCTTTTAGAAGTCAGCTCCGCTGAGGGACCTTGCTCCAGTGTCTAAGCGGGGGGTGGAACCCTCTCTGGGACAGTGTGGTCTCAGGACCCTCGGGGTCACAGAAAGACCAGGGGTGCCTGAGTGCGGCAGAGCTCCCAGGAATCGGCGCGGGGAAGCCGGCAGCAGAGACGGAGCCGAGGCGCGGGCTCTCAGCTCGGGGTTGCCATAAACTGTGATCCGCAGCCCAGTCGGGCCACTGCTCCTCCAGCAGGGACCCAACAAGCGGCAGATCCGGGGAGACTCCCCTCCCTCCCCCGGGAGGAGCGGCGCGGGAGCGAACCGCAGGGATCTGCTGGGTTTGGAGACTCCACATGGGGGCGGGTGCCAGAGATAGGAACGCTCGGTCACAGGCCGGGTGAGCACGGAGTGCAGCCGGAGACCGGGGAGACGGGAGTGACTGCTTTTCTCTGGGGGCGCACTGAGGAGCGGGGCCCCGAGTTCTCAGCTCCTCCGGGCGGAGATTGGGAGGCCACCATTTTCACCCTGGTCCTCCAAAGCTGTACTGAGAGCTTGCAGGGAACAAAAGCTCCTGAGAGCAAACCTGAGCAGATTACTTAGCCCCGGCAGACAAGGGTGGGGCAATTCTGCCTCCGGCAAAGACATTTGGGAACCATGGCAACAGGCCCCTCCCCCAGAAGATCAGCAAGAACAGCTGGCCAAGACCAAGTTTACTGATCAATGAGAATGGCAGAACTCCAGAGCTAGGGGAATACTGCACATAGAATTCATGGCTTTTTTACCATGATTCTTTAGTCTTTCAAAGTTAACTTTTTTTAACAGTCTTTCTTTTTTTATTTTTTAAATTTTCTTCTTTCTTTTTTCAAACAACTTCTTATCAATTCCTTTTATAAAATTTTTTATAATTTTCATCTTTACACTCATATTCCATCCCTTCATCATATCAACTCTTATTTTGTACATATATGTCTTTCTTTCTTTAAAATTTTGGGAGGCACTTTCTTCTAACAGACCAAAATACACCCAAAATCTAGTGTGTGGCACTGATCTATGCACCAGCCTGATCATATTTGATCATATTGTTTTTGTTGTTTTGTTCTGTTTTTGTTTGTTTTTATCTTTTTCTTTTTCTTCTTTTTTTTCTCTTTCTTTTTTCTTTCTTTTCCTTTCTTCTCCCCACATTTCAAGTCTTTTCTAATTTGTTTAGAGTATATTTGCTGGGGACGTGTTACCCTGTTACCATTTTGTTCTCTCATTCATCTATTCTCCTCTGGACAAAATGACAAGACAGAAAAAGTCACCTCAACAAAAAGAACAAGAGGTAGTACCGTCAGCCAGGGACCTACTCAATACGGACATTAGTATGATGTCAGACCTAAAGTTTAGAATCATGATTTTAAAGATACTAGCTTGGCTTGAAAAAAGCATGGAAGTTATTAGAGAAACCCTTTCTGGAGAAATGAAAGAACTAAAATCTAACCAAGTGAAATCAAAAAGGCTATTAATGAGGTGCAATCAAAAATGGGGGTGCTAACTGCTAGGATAAATGAGGCAGAAGACAAAATCAGTGATATAGAAGACCAAATGATGGAAAATAAAAAAGCTGAGAAAAAGAGAGAGAAACAACTACAGGATCACGAGGGCAGAATTCGAGAGATAAGTGATACGATAAGACGAAACAACATTAGAATAATTGGGATCCCAGAAGAAGAAGAAAGAGAGAGAGGGGCAGAAGGTATATTGGAGCAAATTATACCAGAGAACATCCCCAATGTGGGGAAGGAAACAGGCATCAAAATCCAGGAGGGACAGAGAACCCCTCTCAAAACCAATAAAAATAGGTCAACACCCTGACATCTAATAGTAAAACATACGAGTCTCAGAGACAAAGAGAAAATCCTGAAAGCAGCTCGGGAGATGAGATATGTAACCTATAATGGTAGAAACATTAGATTGGCAACAGACCTATCCACAGAGACCTGGCAGGCCAGAAAGGACTGGCATGATATCTTCAGAGCACTAAATGAGAAAAATATGCAGCCAAGAATACTATATCCAGCTAGGCTCTCATTGAAAATAGAAGGAGAGATAAAAAGCTTCCAGGACAAACAAAAACTAAAGGAATTTGCAAACACGAAACCAGCCCTCCAAGAAATATTGAAAGGGGTCCTCTAAGCAAAGAGAGAGCCTAAAAGCAGCATAGATCAGAAAGGAACACAGACAATATACAGTAACAGTCACCTTACAGGCAATACAATGGCACTAAATTCATACCTTTCAATAGTTACCCTGAATGTAAATGGGCTCAATGCCCCAATCAAAA
>NW_027397076.1:4799988-4803859 GCF_003265705.2 Callorhinus ursinus
TTCAATAGTTACCCTGAATGTAAATGGGCTCAATGCCCCAATCAAAACACACAGGCTATCAGATTGGATTGAAAAACAAGACCCATCAATATGCTGTCTGCAAGGGACTCATTTTAGACCCAAAAGACACCCGCAGATGAAAGTGAGGGGGTGGAAAACCATTTACCATGCTAATGGACACCAAAAGAAAGCTGGGGTGGCAATCCTTATATCAGACAAATTAGATTTTAAAACAAAGACTGTAATAAGAGATGTAGAAGGACACTATATCCTACTTAAAGGGTCTATCCAACAAGAAGATCTAACGATTGTAAATCTCTATGCCCCTAACGTGGGAGCAGCCAATTATATAAGGCAATTAATAACAAAAGTAAAGAAACACATTGACAACAATACAATAAAGTGGGGGACTTTAACATCCCCCTGACTAAAATGGACAGATCATCTAAGCAAAAGATCAACAGGGAAATAAAGACTTTAAATGACACACTGGACCAAATGGACTTCACAGACATATTCAGAACATTCCATCCCAAAGCAATGGAATACACTTTCTTCTCTAGTGCCCATGGAACATTCTCCAGAATGGATCACATCCTAGGTCACAAATCAGGTCTCAACTGGTACCAAAAGATTGGGATTATTCCCTGCATATTTTCAGACCACAATGCTTTGAAACTAGAACTCAATCACAAGAGGACAGTCGGAAAGAACTCAAATACATGGAGGCTAAAGAGCATCCTACTAAAGAATGAATGGGTCAACCAGGAAATTATAGCAGAATTAAAAAAATTCATGGAAACCAATGAAAATAAAAACACAACTGTTCAAAACCTTTGGGATGCAACAAAGGCAGTCCTGAGAGGAAAGTATATAGCAATACAAGCCTTTCTCAAGAAAGAAGAAAGGTCTCAAATACACAACCTAACCCTACACCTAAAGGAACTGGAGAAAGAAGAGCAAATAAAGCCTAAACCCAGCAGGAGAAGAGAAATAATAAAGATCAGAGCAGAAATCGATGAAATAGAAACCAAAAGAACAGTAGAACAGATCAACGAAACTAGGAGCTGGTTCTTTGAAAGAATTAGCAAGATTGATAAACCCCTGGCCAGATTTATCAAAAAGAAAAGAGAAATGACCCAAATCAACAAAATCATGAATGAAAGAGTAGAGATCATAACCAACACCAAAGAAAGACAAACAATTATAAGAACATATTATGAGCAACTCTATGCCAGCAAATTAGATAACCTGGAAGAAATGGATGCATTCCTAGAGATGTATCAACTACCAAAACTTAGCCAGGAAGAAATAGAAACCTGAACAGACCTATAACCACTAAGGAAATTGAAGCAGTCATCAAAAATCTCCCAACAAACAAAAGCCCAGGGCCAGATGGCTTCCCAGGGGAATTCTACCAAACATTTGAAGAAGAATTAATACCTATTCTCCTGAAACTGTTCCAAAAAATGGAAATGGAAGGAAAACTTCCAAACTCATTTGATGAGGCCACCATTATCTTGATCCCCAAACCAGACAAAGACCCCATCAAAAAGGAGAATTACAGACCAATATCCTTGATGAACATGGATGCAAAAATTCTCACCAAAGTACTAGCCAATAGGATCCAACAGTACATTAAAAGGATTATTCACCGTGACCAAGTGGGATTTATCCCTGGGCTGCAAGGTTGGTTCAACATCCGCAAATCAATCAACGTGATACAATACATTAACAAAAGAAAGAACAAGAATCATATGATCCTCTCAATAGATGCAAAAAAAGACAAAGTACAGCATCCTTTCTTGATCAAAACTCTTCAGAGTATAGGGATACAGGGTACATACCTCAATATCATAAAAGCCATCTATGAAAAACCCACAGCGAATATCATTCTCAATGGGGAGAAGCTGAGAGCTTTCCCCCTAAGGTCAGAAACGCGGCAAGGATGTCCACTCTCACCACTGCTATTCAACATAGTATTAGAAGTCCTACCCACAGCAATCAGACAACAAAAAGAAATCAAAGGTACCCAGATTGGCAAAGAAGAAGTCAAACTCTCAGTGTTTGCAGATGATATGATACTTTATGTGGAAAACCCAAAAGACTCCACCCCAAAATGCTAGAACTCATACAGGAATTCAGTAAAGTGGCAGGATATAAAATCAATGCACAGAAATCAGTGGCATTTCTGTACACCAACAACAAGACAGAGGAGAGAGAAATTAGGGAGTTGATCCCATTTACATTTGCACCCAAAACCGTAAGATACCTAGGAATAAATTTAACCAAAGAGGCAAAGGATCTGTACTCAGAAAACTATAAAATACTCATGAAAGAAATTGAAGAAGACACAAAGAAATGGAAAAACGTTCCATGCTCATGGATTGGAAGAACCAACATTGTGAAGATGTCAATGCTACCTAGAGCAATCTACACATTCAGTGCAATCCCGATCAAAATCCCATCCACTTTTTTCAAAGAAATGGAACAGATAATCCTAAAATTTGTATGGACCCAGAAGAGACCCCGAATAGCCAGAGGAATATTGAAAAAGAAAAGCAAAGCTGGTGGCATCACAATTCCAGACTTCCAGCTGTATTTCAAAGCTGTCATCATCAAGACAGTATGGTACTGGCAAAAGAACAGACACATAGATCAATGGAACAGAATCAAGAGCCCAGAAATGGACCCTCAACTCTATGGTCAACTTATCTTTCACAAAGCAGAAAGAATGTCCAATGGCAAAAAGACAGTCTCTTCAACAAATGGTGTTGGGAAAATTGGACAGCCACATGCAGAAGAATGAAACTGAACCATTTCCTTACACCACACACAAAAATAGACTCCAAATGGTTGAAAGCCTAAACGTGAGACAGGAGTCCATCAAAATCCTAAAGGAGAACACAGGCAGCAACCTCTTCGACCTCAGCCGCAGCAACTTCTTCCTAGAAACATCGCCAAAGGCAAGGAAGCCAGGGCAAAAATGAACCATTGGGATTTCATCAAGATAAAAAGCTTTTGCACAACAAAAGAAACAGTCCACAAAACCAAAAGACAACCGACAGAATGGGAGAAGATATTTGCAAATGACATATCATATAAAGGGCTAGTATCCAAAATCTATAACTCAACACTCAAAGAACAAATGATCCAATCAAGAAATGGGCAGAAGACATGGACAGACATTTTTCCAAAGAAGATATCCAAATGGCCAACAGACACATGAAAAAGTGCTCAACATCCCTCAGCATCAGGGAAATCCAAATCAAAACCTCGATGAGATACCACCTCACACCAGTCAGGATGGCTAAAATTAACAAGTCAGGAAACGACAGATGTTGGCCTGGATGTGGAGAAAGGGGAGCCCTCCTACACTGTTGTTGGGAATGCAAACTGGTGCAACCCCTCTGGAAAACAGTATGGAGGTTCCTCAAAAAGTTGAAATAGAGCTACCATACGATCCAGCAATTGCACTACTGGGTATTTACCCCAAAGATACAAAGGTAGGGATCCGAAGGGGTACCTGCACCCCGATGTTTATAGCATCAATGTCCACAATAGCCAAAGTGTGGAAAGAGCCAAGATGTCCATCGACAGATGAATGGATAAAGAAGTGGTATGTATATAAAATGGAATATTATGCAGCCATCAAAAGGAATGAGATCTTGCCATTTGCAACGATGTGGATGGAACTGGAGGGTGTTATGCTGAGTGAAATAAGTCAATCAGAGAAAAACATGTATCATATGACCTCACTGATACGAGGAATTCTTAACCTCAGGAAACAAACTGAGGGTTGCTGGAGTGGTGGGGTGGGAGGTTTGGGGTGGCTGGGTGATAGATATTGGGGAGGGTATGTGCTATGGTG
>NW_027397076.1:4823859-4836033 GCF_003265705.2 Callorhinus ursinus
TTGCTCCACCGAGGGCGAGGAAATGTTTATTCTACTCCACTGAGCTATTGTGAAACTGAAATTAAGTATCTGAAAAAGCTGTGTAAACTAAAGTGCCATATAAATGCAAAGTATTGGTACTAAAAATACTGTGACTGAGGCCAGCTTCTCAGGTGTGTGACCTGCAGAGTAGTCATACAGAGCCACTTTAAGATGGTCTCACACTTGATTTATCGATCTGTGGTTGCCATCCTGAAGTTCTCAATCATTTCCAAACAAGGGGCTCCACATTTTCATTTTACACTGGGCCCCACAAATGATGTAGCTGATGCTGGTCAGGACTCAAAATACTGCTATTTTTTGTCAAAGAAAGGGATTTTTAGATGTTCTTTCTGGTCCCTTGCAGCCCTAAAATTATATAATTCTAAAAAATATGCCAAATATTGTATCATTCTTATTTTTGTTTTTTAAAAACACTTCTGCCATTCTTTTGTTGCTAATCAAACATTTTTTAAAGTATCTGTTATTTCTCACAAGCTCTTCATCTTTCAGTTTCCACTCCCATGAAGCTCTGGGAAAAGATTTTATTTTCCCCACTAGATGCAGTCTACTTAGCTAAGGTCCTTAGAGACAATTCTAACTTTGTGTTTTTATAAGGCCTCTTTCAAAGTATGCTGGGCTGTACACTTGATTTTCTGGGCTCCAGACTAAAGACTGGTGTTGGTATTGAGCAATGTGCTTTATGCTTTTGCAAAAGAACATATTTTTTAAACATCTACACTGGATAGAGAACTTTGGAGTTATCGTATTCTGCTTCCGAACCAGGGAAGCTGTAATGTAGTAGAAAATGTCGAAGATTTGGCATTACTAGATTTATGTTCGAGGTCTTGATTCATCGTGTATTGGATGTGTGAGCCTAACTTGCTTAAATTTCTAATGGATCTTAGTCTCCTCACCTGTAAAGTGGAATAGTGGGGGGAGGGGCTGTTAGTATCTATTTCATAGGGTTCTGAGAAGACTACTTTTAAGGTGTGGTGTATCCATAGAAAGGATTATCAGGCGATATAGTTGTTTTCATTCTAAATAATTTGGTCCCATTAATGAATTATTTAACTGTGATAACTAGAAAGCTAGTATGATCCCATACTCCACTATTTTTCTTTAACATCACAGTGGTTAGCCCCACAGATTGCACTGGATGAGGTAGAAAATAGGTTATTTTGTTGGAGGATATTCGTTTAACAAATCTTTTGAGCATCCTCTGTGAGTTGAGCACTTTGCTAAGCACGCACCAAGAAATGATATTAGGTCACACCTAATATATCCTAAAAAACAAAACTACATAGCATTATACTTTCCATCATAAACATTCTATTGGCAAGTATCTAGTGGGCACCCACTGTATGCCATAATATGAAGATTTTTAAAGGAGAGGTAAGAGGTGTTATGGGGATTGTAATAGAGACTAACCAAGTCCCAAGTCCTTTTTTTTTTTTTTTAATAATGTGATGAGGTGGGGCAAGAAAGTTAATGTAAAAAGCTGGAAACGGAAGTCCTCAGGCAATTAATAGCAAAATACCGCCATGGGCCATTTCAGTTAAGGATAACCTTTGGGCCAGGGGTGGGATGAGCAGGAGAGAGAAGCAGAAAAACAAATATCCAAATAAAGTAAGAATGTATTGCTGGTAAGAATTACAAATTTCTGCAAGGAACCTCAAAAGGAAGAGCGTGAAGTAGCTAGAACAGAAGGGGCCTGGGGGAGATTAAATGAGGAGATGGGGTTGGGGAGAGAGAGAGAGAGCCAGGCAGAAGATGCTGGAAGACTGGGCCCTAGGAAGAAGCAGTGGTCAGGGAGAGGGTCCCAGTGGCCCGAGCACCTGCCAACTACCAGCTGTGATAACTGTGTATTGCACAACTCCAGGGGGAGATCGCAACCTCTTGGTTCATGTAGTTATTACAACAGTTTTTGGCAGACAGTAATAAAGGTCTCCAGGAAGATGAGCTTTCTTCTTAGTCACCCAAAGTCATCGTTCAGACCAGCAGGCCACCTCCATTGGCCAGAGGAATTTTGAAAATCGCTGTTCACTTTTTACGTGGCTGCCAGCAATCTGACCCATCGGGCTCCGGGCTCCTGGGCATCACCCTCAGATGGTCACATAAATTGTCCTATACAGGATCTCCTCATATGGGTGGGATTCTTGAAAAACTCAAGGGAAAGGACCAGAAAGGAAGGTTTGAAGGGGAGAGCTATGCAGAGAGGCTTTGGTAAAAGTTTGGGAACTCAGTAAAAGCCTGGGAATCACCAGGAACATCCTAAGTACCTGGAGAATCCCTGTGGGCATGAGGGGTGGGGAGAAGCACGGTGGGGTTTCCACTATTTGTGAGATGGATGTACTAGCAGTTTTTATTTATTTATTTATTTTTCTTTTTTTCTCTCTCTTCTTTTTATTATGTTATGTTAATTACCATACATTACATCATTAGTTTGTGATGTAGTGTTCCATGATTCATTGTTTGTGCATAACACCCAGTGCTCCACGCAGAACGTGCCCTCTTTAATACCCATCACCAGGCTAACCCATCCCCCTACCCTCCTCCCCTCTAGAACCCTCAGTTTGTTTCTCAGAGTCCATAGTCTCTCATGGTTTATCTCCCCCTCCGATTTCCCCCCCTTCATTCTTCCCCTCCTGCTATCTTCTTCTTCTTCTTTTTTTTAACATATAATGTATTATTCAAGCAGTTTTTTATTTAAACATTATAGGACAGAGTAACTCCAGCAGACTGGAGGATAAGGGTCTCTAAAAAGTCAACATCTGTGTTATGGGTGCTTAACTACATGAGATGTGTCTTTCAGATGAAATCCCCTCCTGCCGCACAGAAACTCAAGCTATTGTATTAGTCCTTCATCCTCAAACACACGCGCGCGCGCACACACACACACAAATGGGGCTACTAGGTTTTAAACTCTACCTGCTAGATTTGTTCTGATGGGAAATTTTCAGACAACGTTGCCAAGAAACTTGGAGCCATCTTTCTCCCACCCAAGCTTGTTATGTAGCTTTAGCAAAGATCCCTTAACATCCCTGAACCCCAGGTAAAGACACCTGTCCTGACTCCCCCACCAGTTGTGATTAAAACAAAGCAAAGCAACATAACAAAAGCATCATTGGATGCAAACATCCTTGGAAAATGCAAAAAGAGCCATAGACACCGAGGAAGCTCTTCATGCAAAGGTCCATTTTCTTGTCCCTGTATTTGGTGGGACCACATTCAGAAGGGTCCCTGGGACAGGCCATTGTTTTCTGCAGAGGGAAGACACAGGCCAAAGGACGTAGTTCCAGCTGCTAGGAAGGGTGCTTGCTGGGGTCCAGGAGTTGTCCTAGCGTTCCAAGCAAAGAGTCTCATTTTACTTGAAAGCACAGACTTCTCCACCCCTCACCACCCCCCGAATTTGTAATCTAGATTTGAAACCACATATAATCATGCTGATCTTTTTTTTTTTCTGAGATTGTCAAACTTTTGCAGCTGATTATCAGTTGGAGTCAGCGTAACAAAACCTGCGTTTCTGTGCTGGATTTTATTAAAATGCTTCTGCTATCAGCCAGGGGCTGTGGTAAGGGTGCAACTAGTGCAGGCAGTGGGGTTTTTCCTTTCCCTGTGAGGAAAGCCCCAGCAGGCTATATAAATCAGTCCTATTAACTGGAATGGCAAAGACTTACTGTAAGTAAGCGCGATCCCTTCCGCTTTGAAGAAACAATGAGCTATTTCCTGGCTTTTCGATTAGGCAGGCTTTCTCGGGCTATGAAGGAAAAAAATGTAACATATAACAAATATACTAAGGAACAAGCATAATTAATGGCAATACAGAAGGATCATCTGAGCTGATGCCTTATAGCACAGGAATCGGCATTTACTGGCATCCTCTGTAAATCTACCTTCCATAAATTCTATAGTGAACACTCAGAATTCCAGAAAACACAAAACAACTCATTTCAAGCTCTGTGGATTTGGCTCAAGACTTAAATCTTCTGTGAACGGTCGAGTGGGCTAAAAGGAATGCCCCTCCTTGTCTTTTTATCATCTACACTGAAAACAGCTCTGAGGGCGTGGGGGCAGGCCTGCCAAGGGCTTGACTTCCTCCCACAGATAACCTTCTGGGGACAGGGAAAGGAGAGAGAGGGAAGGCAAACAGTTTGTGTCCTAGCATCTTCTTAGGACTCTTGGGCCTATCAACATAGAAAACTCTCGAAGAGGTCATCAAATCTGACCATGTCCCCAGAACACTCTCATCTATACCCATGCCTGTGTCCTTCCATCCCTGGCCACAGAGAACTAGATTTCCTTCCTGCCTTAAGCTATACATTCCTAGGCTTTTCCAAGGCTGGGCTTCACCATCTAACCTGTATCTGCATCTTAATTACTCCAGATTCTCGTCTCTATGGACATGCTCGAGTCTCCTCTATCCTAAGGATGGAGGATTTCTTCTTCTTCCTTTTTGTCACAGCTAGATTTCAAAAATATGCTGGCTACAGACTGTTTACCTGTCACCCACTGCAGTCAGGCTTCTACCATTCTCCCTGGAACTGGTAAGAGTTACCACGTACCATCTACTGGCCACATCCTAAAATCCTCTCTTCAGGAACTATTGTGATTTACTTTTCTGCTGCCTGGGATTATTTTCACACTGACATTTCTGACCTTCATTCTTTCTACCAGTTGTATGATGATGGCTTCTCCTTCTGCTATTTTCAGTTGTTCTAGTTCAGTTTTTACTCTCGGTTCTTCTTTAATGGTCCTTTACAGAATCCCATCACTTTTCTATAATATGAGTGTCTGTAAAAAGAGGGTGTGTTGCTCGTGGGAATGTGAAATGGGACAGCCACTTTGGAAAACAGTCTGGCAGTTCCTAGAAAGGTAAAATATAGAGTTACCGTTTGAACCAGCCTGTCTACTCCTATGTATATCTCCATACACCCAAGGGAAATAAAAACACATGTGAACACAAAAACTGAAATACGGTTGTTCATAGCAACATGATTCCTCATAGTGGAAAGGTAGAAACAACACAAATGCCCATCAACTGATGAATGGATAAACAAAATGTGGTATATCCATACAATAGAGTATTATTCAGCCCTATAGAGACATGAGGTACCCATACATGCTACAGCATGAATAAACTTTGAAAACATGCTACAGCATGAATGAAGTGAGTCAGAAAAGACTACATAGTAATGATCCCAATTATACAAAATGTCTAGCATTGAAAATTTGGTGTCCTAAAACAATAGCCGTTACCTATTTCTCCCAATTCTGCAGACTGACCATGTGGTTCTTCTGCCTCAGGTGGTCGTGGCTAGGGTACTGAGAGGGCTGAAAGTTCTAAACGTCCTCATGCACACAGATAGAAGTCAGTGGTGGTCACTGGCTGGGTGCTCAGCTGGGACAAGCATCCAAAGACTTCAGTTCTTATCCACATGGGCCTCTCCACATGGCCACTTGACCTTCCTCTTACTATGGTACCTGGGTTCCAAGAAAGAGCATTCCAAGTTGACAAACCCAATGTGCAAGCACTTATCAAGCAACCACTGTTGCATAATGCTTGCCAATTTCTTAATGGCGAAAGCTATTCATATGGCAAAGCCCAGAGTCAATGTTAGAAAGGTTGACTTGAATGTTGGAGTCATGGTTTGTTGAGGACCACCAAAGTAGCATGCTTCATAATGAGAAAAAATGACAGGTATTGAGCAAGGTTTTAGAGAACTGATGAGAAATTTTCTTCCTCTCTGACCAGCTAATTATTTTGGTACCTTCTCTATAGAACACTTACAAGCTACACTAGGTAAATATATTTATCAAACGTCAGATTAAATGTCTGGCCCTTTTTTGTGTGCTAGAAATACTTTACAGAGAGAAGACTAAACCTGGCTTTAAGAAGATTATGGTTATGTCAGAGAAACAGGTACACAAATATGCAACTGCAAAACAGTGTGATAGTATAATAAAAGTGTGTATCTTCATGGCAGAATGGGAGCCCAGAGGAGGGAGCTCCTCAGTGTGCTTTGGGGAAGAGAGGAGGCATTTTTTAGCTAAACATGGGCAGGGGAAGAACTGTCTAGGCAAGGTGAAATAGCACATACTATCATTGGCAGTCTTTGCTAAAATTACAGTTCAGTGCTCAGGGGTGTAAAGGGTGTGTGAGAGAGAGAGAGAGAGAGAATTGGTGCTTAGAAGATACAGTTGGACAGGTATGTGGAGACTAGATCAGGAAGGATCTTGTGTTCCATGCTAAACTGTTCCAGGCCCCCATGACCACCTGCTGCGGGATGGAGATCCATAAAAGACTTCATCAGAGAGGCAGGGAGATGGGATTTGTGCATTATGCAGATTGGCTAACTCTGCATCCTGCCGTGGTTTTTGTTTGCTCCCTGCCATGCTTGTAGCATGACTCAGTGCTTCCACACATTCCCCCAACAATCTCCTCCACAAAACATGAGTGAGAAATGTAGATTTTCTCTTCATGTGTACAATGTGGAGATTTCTACATCTCCACGGAAACAGAAGTTTTCATGTGGGAGACTGCGGTGGAAGTCACGTTTCAGGGTGGACAAAAATCTCCCTCCCCCAAATCCCCATTCTCCCCAGTCCCTCCTTTGGCCACCAGCAGGGTTCCTATCTCTCTCTGATCCCTTGCCCTGCAAAACCTTTCATTTTTCTGACCCTAGGTCTTTATTCAGGAATCACTTTCCCCTCCCCCGCCATCTTGCCATCTCTTTCTATCTCATGAAGCGTGATTCCCTGTTTCCATTCCCATGACCTCACCCAGCAAAGAAAGACCTGCCAATATCAATATCTTCAAATACCTTGAAAGGCATCAGGGAGTATTAATTACATAAATAAAAAATCAGTGTGTATGTTTCTGATGCATTCTTAAAATCTCACTTTGGAAGCAACATGTGAAGTGGATTGGTTATGGACAGAGTAAGACTAAACACAGAGAGATCAATAAGAGATTACATCCTCATAGGAGGAATATGTGGAGAGCCTGCAACAGGGGCCATCGAAATGGAGGTAGAAGGGGCAGATATGATAACAATTAGAAGGTAGAATCAAGTGGGCTTTGCCATTAATCCAGCCCATAACATTCACTAAAAATAGCAGTGTTACTCCCTCCAGTAGAATAGGATTTGTTAGGATTTGGGACTGTTTGCTGAGCCAGACCTAGGAAGAGAAGTCACGGCATGATAGGAAATTGACTGAGATAATATGGCGGTCCTCTCAACGTCCTGCATCAGCCATATTGGAAGTATCAATTATGATAGTACATTATGAGACTGATTTTTGAAAATACCAGATCTCACACATCCAAATAGGTGTTGGCCTCTAAGTCACCACGGGCAAGCGTCACTTGTTCCAACAGTGCTGCCATTGTTGAAATCCATTCTGAACTCCTCCTTGGCATCTGCATTGGGAGCCAGGACATGAGACACCCAATAGTCTGGCCTCATTACTTGAGGGTGACTTTGTATTTTTCCTCTGGAGAGCTTTAGCCACCTTGAACATCCAAGTTGCTTTCCAGACACTGAGCTGAAGACTTTAGCTTTAGGACAATGAATTAGGACAAGAGGATGGAAGAGCCTCAGCTGAGGCTCATGGTTGGAAAAAACCACAACCAGCAGACTCGTCAGGAAAAGATGCACGGCCAGTCCTGCCTGCCTCTTCACTTCCAACTTCTGAGCCCCATACATCATCAGAATGTAATCCACCGACTTCCCTGGGTATGACACTTCATTCCTGGGGTGCAACAAGCAAAAGAGACTCAAAGAAAATGGAGAAGGACACAGGAGCCTGGAAATGAACTTTCCTCAAAAAGCACCATCCTAGTTTTCAAACAGAATGAGTCTGAAAACATGTTTTCCTTTGGTCAACCCATTGCTCATCTCCAGAATCAGTTGTACCAGGGAAAGGTGGGCATTTTAGAGCAGACCAAGTTCAGGAGGAAGCCCAGGTAGGTTCACTATGAGCTGAACATACATTTCTGATTGTTTAAAAGAAAAAAGACAGGAAAGTATCAGAAACTGTAAACTATTAATAAGGAAATGCATTTAATGCATGTGAAGTGACTAGCACAGTGCCAAACAATAAAATTTGCTCCATTAATAGTAGATAAATGCTCAGGTAAATCACAGCCATTTGTTGTTGTTTTCTTTGTTTTTTGTTTTTTTTTTTTTATGGAAAAACAGTACACAAACCACCACAGATCCTACTGCTTCTACATTGTTGCTAATATCAGATGATCACTTGTATTTATTTAATATACATGTAGATAGTACATAGATGTAGATAGCCCCAGATGCTATTGTAAGCAAGATACAAATACTAATTCATTTAATCCTGATACTAATCTTATGAGCTATTTTTCACCACTGTTTAACAGATGAGAAAACTGGGAACCCAGAGAGAGTAAATAGCTTGTCTATTTACTCAGATAACAACTTGTCTATTTACACTCAGATAACAAATAGTAAGAGTTGTGCTCTTAACCACCACAATTTTCTGCCTTTTGAAATTCAGTTTCGGCAGCCTTTTAATCTCTGGTACCACTGCCCACCTTCCGCAATCCCTTTATACCCAGGGGTTTTCTGTGGTGGACCAAGATGAGTTGGGCCTCTGGGTTCCCTAGATAGGACAGCAGAACAAAACAAAGCAAAAAAAAAAAAAAAAAAAAAACCCATAGCTTATTAGAGCTGAAGATACCTCAGTAATGCCCAAGTATTGCCATACATTTTTTTCTTTTAATAATTCTTACTTTTAGGACAATTTTAGGTTTCCGGAAAAATTGTAAAGCTAGTACAGAGAGATCCCATATACTCTATACCCAGCTCCCCCTTTCTTTAACATCTTATATCAGTATGGTACATACGATACAATGAATGAACCAATATTCATAAGTTAGTACTAACTAAAGTTCATCCTTTAATCAGATTTCCTTACTCTTAACCTAATGTCATTTTCTGTTCCAGGACCCCATCCAGGACAAGTACATCACGTTTAATAGTCAAATCTCCTCAGGTTCCTCTTGACTGTGAGAGATTCCATGCTTCTCTTGTTTTTGATGACCTGGCCAGTTTTGAAGAGTACTGGTCAGATGTTTTGTAGAATGGCCCTCAGTATGGTGAGATATATTTTTCTCAGATTAGACTGGTGCTACATGCTTTGGGGAGGAAGACCACAGAAGTAAGGTGCCATTCCCATCACATCATATCAAGAGTACATACTATCAACATAACTCATCACCGATAATGTCAGCCTTGATCCCTGGCTGATAATTACAAAACATGTGTTATATCTGAGTTTGATTCTGATGCTTACTTTGACTCTTCAGGCTATGATTTGCCTTGCCTTTTAACATGACATGATTTTTTGTAGAGAGCTGGGTATGTTGTATCAGGTAATGGGAATTGAGGTAAACAGGCCTTTAGCGAGAGGATTCTTGTGAATCTGGAAGCAAGTTGGGCTGTTTTTCATGTTTGCTGCAGCTGTAGGGGCCACAGGCTTCAGGCTTCCCTGCTGGCCTTGTTTTGTGTCCCCTTTTGAAGCCCTGTTTGGGCTTCTCTCAGAACTCTCCAGATTTCAAGGTGTAGCCTACCCTGGCAACCTCAGCTTTCTGCTGGGTCCAAGAAAAGTTATTGATTTTCAGTTCATTCAGTTTGTTCAACTTTTTCTTGTTACCAGGTTGGAAGCTATGACATCTGGCCCTTTACATGTTGGAGCTGGCACATTTTTGAGGAAGAAGCTCTTTCCAGTGAAATCTTATGTAACTACACGAGTCTCATCACTTTCTAGCCTAATCCAAGTACCAGTGCTGGAATATTTCCCACCTACATTTCCACGGTTCCATTGGGTATCTAGGGCACTTCCTCTTAACTCATGCTGTGTTTCAGGAGATTTACGAACGTCATAGGTCATTTAAAAGTAGAGTG
Source organism: Callorhinus ursinus (assembly GCF_003265705.2). Classification (NCBI taxonomy): domain Eukaryota; kingdom Metazoa; phylum Chordata; class Mammalia; order Carnivora; family Otariidae; genus Callorhinus; species Callorhinus ursinus. The sequence goes on from NW_027397076.1 coordinate 4,833,822, forward strand.
CCCATATGGAGGAGTAAGGATGGGACTCAGCAAAATCTTTGGGCATGGGCAGGAATCTTTTTAGCTAGAAAATCCAACAGAAATGGTCAGAGAGTCGGTGGAAAAACCCCACCAGACAATAATGGGAAGAAGGGCTCATGTGGTTTCTTCCATGTGATGGTGGTTCGTATTGCCCATGGAAGGGAGGCAGATGCTCTCAGGCTATAGCTTGGCCCCCATGAAACTCTTTGGTGCTGGCCATTCTCTCAATATTGATCTCTGGTCCTCTCTATCTGCCTTTCATCCTAGCAGTCAAGGTTTGGTCCTCTTGTCCAAAACTTTAAAAAATATCCTTCAAGCTCATGCCCCATCCTCTTCCTTCAGCCCCGCTCTAGCCCAGCTGACCCTCAGGTAGTCCCCCCAGGATGGCGGAATGAGTGCTCTAGGGCTTCCTTCTTCCTCTGCAATGCACGTTCTTATACAAAGTTTCCAATCTGCTCCCCATGTCCTGACTATCAAGAATCTTTTTTTTTTTTTTGATAAAATTTGGCTTCACAAAGCAAGACTTTGGATTTCTAAACTAATATTTCTGGTGTGGGATTTGACATCCTAAAATTAAACTGAACATTGACAGTTTCTTTTACTTTTCATTTCTGCTACATTTTCCATACTCCAGGAGCCAATTTGGGTGTTTTTGACTAGTTAGGAAAATGTCATGGATGCACACAAAAAAAGTGTTGAAACAAAAAACAAAGATAACTACTTTAAGATATTTTTTCTGTACATTGCTATGGATCGGGTGTGTAGGTGCATGTGTGTATACAAGTTCTGGTTGGAGGGAACCTAGGGGTCCAGAGCCCTACATACCTAGTCTTCTCTACTACCTACCCAGTATACTGAAACCACTCCTACAAAGGTCACCCTCATATCGCCAAATCCAGGGGCTAGTTCTCAGTTTGCTGGTCAATCAGTAGTCAGTCCTCCTCTCTCCTGCTCTGTCAGCAGCCCTGGTCACAGCTCATCACTTCCTCTTTCTTGAAAACAAAAATTCCCTTAGCTTTCAGCTTGCCACTTGCTGGTCCTCCTCTCTTGCTGCTTGCTCCTGTAAGCCTCCTTTACAAGGTTTTCCTCTTCTCTTCTCTCACTAAAGGCTGACATGCCCAGGGCCCTGTCCTTGTCCTTTGTGTATACTTGTGCTCTGCTTGAGTCTCTTCAGTGTCACTACTTTAAACACCATTTCCATGCTGATGACTCATTGATTTGTATTTCCAGCCCAGAATTCTCTCTTGACTCTAGACTCATAAACCAAATGCCTTACACCACATCTCCACTAGATACTGAACTTCATGTGTTCAGAACCAAACTCCTTAACTCCCCACCCAAACCTGCTCCTCTCCTTTGGATGTCACATCTCCATAAATGGCAATGAATTTTTCCAGCTTCTCAAGCCACAAGCCCTGGCCTCCTTTTCTCTTGCCCCACATTGAATCTGTCAACAAATCCTGTCAGTGTTATTCCACATCTGGTTGTTTCTTTATCTCTGTTCCCATGCTGGTCCAGATCACCACCAGCTCAAACCTGGATTCTGCACGAGTCTCCTCACTGGACTCCCTACTTCCTCCTTGATGTCCTTTCATCTGTTCACCATACTTACATATGTAAGTCAGATCCGATAGCCCCACCTAGGTTTGCAGGGTATCCATGATCGTGTGTCCAGCCAACTCTCTCATCTCCCACCACTTCTACAACTGATCCTCCATCCCAGCCTCCTGTCTTATTACTTAAATATGTCAAGCTTACTCCTATGCCAGGCTCTTTGACTGGCTCTGCCTTCTGCCTGGAGAACCCTACCCCAAATATCATCAGGTTTCTGTCCCCCACTTCCTTCAGACCCCTTTTTATTTATGACCCCATTTTGAGTCCTTCCCTGGCCACCATATTTAGCATGGGGCCACTGTCTCCCTGTGTCCTTACCCTGTTTAATTTTTTTCTTAGCATTTACCATTATCTGATATATGGTACTTGTTTACCATCCTCCTATCTTATTAGAAAGTCAGCTCAGCCAGAGCAGGAACTTTGTCTCCTTTTGTTTGCCACTCTGTCCCCCATGCTTAGAACAATACCTGGCACACAGCAGAAGCAAAAGAAAGAAGAAAGAGAGAAAGAAAGAAAGAGGAAAGAAAGAAAAAGAAAGAAAGAAAGAAAGAAAGAAAGAAAGAAAGAAAGAAAGAAA
>NW_027397076.1:4836043-4904698 GCF_003265705.2 Callorhinus ursinus
AAGAAAGAAAGAAAGAAAGAAAGAAAGAAAGAAAGAAAGAAAGAAAGTAGGAAGGAAGGAAGGAAGGAAGGAAGGAAGGAAAGGAAGGAAGGAAAGGAAGGAAGGAAGGAAGGAAGGAAGGAAGGAAGGAAGAAAAAGAAAATAAGAAACAGCACAGAGGATCAGAGGGGAAAGGAAGGAGACAAACCATGAGAGACTCTTAACTATGGGAAACAAACTAAGGGTCGCTGGAGGGGAGATGGTTAGGGGGATGGGGCAACTAGGTGACAGGCATTAAAGACGTGATGAGCACTGGGTGTTATATGCAACTGATGGATTACTGAACTCTACCTCTGAAATTAATTCTGAACTATATGTTGGTTAATTGAATTTAAATTAAAAAAAAAAAGAAGGAATGAATGAATCCTATGAAGAGGCCCATGAAGCATGTCCAAAACCCCCTAAGTCCCCACTTCTTCCGTTTTACAGATCAGGACCTGAGACCCAAAATAAGAGAGGAGTAACTTTCCCGAGGTCAGCCAGCAGTCAGTAGCAGGCAAGGTCCAGATTCGGGGTCTTTCATTTCCCAGGCCTGGCCTCTTTCCATACATGCCTCAGCAATAGTGGAAGGACTGGGTGCCAGCTTCTGCCTGTGTGACATGATGAAGAGCATGCTTCAAAAGTTTACCCCAGCCCTCCTACACTGTTGGTGGGAATGCAAGCTGGTGCAGCCACTCTGGAAAACAGTATGGAGGTTCCTCAAAAAGTTGAAAACGGAGCTACCCTACGACTCAGCATTTGCACTAGTGGGTATTTACCCCAAAGTTACAAATGTAGTGATCCAAAAGGGCACATGCACCCCAATGTTGAAAGCAGCAATGGCCACAATAGCCAAACTATAGAAAGAGCCTAGATGTCCATCAACAGATGAATGGATAAAGAAGATGTGGTGTATATATACTATGGAATATTATGCAGCCATCAAAAGGAATGAAAACTTGCCATTTGCAATGACGTGGATGGAACTGGATGATATTATGCTGAGCGAAATAAGCCAATCAGAGAAAGACAATTATAATATGGTCTCACTGATATGTGGAATTTCCGAAACAAAACAGAGGATCATAGGGGAAGAGAAGAAAAAATAAAACAAGATGAAACCAGAGAGGGAGACAAACCATAAGAGACTCTTAATCATAGGAAACAAACTGAGGGATGCTGGAGGGGAGGCGGGTGGGAGGGATGGGGTGGCTGGGTGATGGACACTGGGGAGGGTATGTGCTATGGTGAGCGCTGTGAATTGTGTAAGACTGATGAATCACAGACCTGTACTTCTGAAACAAATAATACATTACATGTTAATAAAAAAAAAGGTTACCCCCAAAAAACTGAAAGCAAAGAGAGGCCAGCCAAGAGGCTGAGGCTGTGGTATTACCAGGAGGGAAGTGATGAGGACCTGTCTCCCAACGACTGGAGAAGTCAAGAGGAAGGGCAAAGTCTGGAATACTTTGTGAAAGAAGCTTGTTGAATAATTGAATGTGGTGTTTAAAGGGTCAAAAGGAAAAACTGGAAGTTATTTCAAGGAGGGTGAGCCCATGTTTTATTTATCTTTGAATCTTCCGTAACCATACTTAGCACATAGTGAATACACAGCAAATATTTATCACCAGTCACAGTAATGAAGAAGACTAGAAAAAATCACAATCCATGGTTGTTCTGAGTCAAACTCTCTGAATATAGGGGGCAAGAACACAAATTTGGGGTCAGATAAACCTAGGTCAAGTCTCATCTTCCTCACTTAGTAGACAGGTGATCTTGGGCAGAAAGTTATTCTCTCCAAACTTCATCTTCTACATCACTAAAGAAAGGATAATAAAAGGAGAGAGACAGAGACACAGACAGAGAGACAGAGACAAAGAGACAGAGACTAAATACAATTATGTGTATAATGTGCTTACTTAACTCAATTGCTTGGCCCATGTGAAGTCCTCAAAAAATGCTCACCTTTATTTACTGTCTCATTGGCCTCTGTCCCCTTTTGAAATCTCTGCCCCCTCACTTCCAGATCTGCAATGGTGAGTTCTCAGCTCCTCTCTGCTCCCCTCTTCCTCAAGGAGTTTACAGGGAGAGAAAGAGCTCCTGGTATCGAACTCAGGATTGGTTCTCCACCTCTGAACTTGAGATTGATTTAGTGTTTCCCATCTGCTTAGCTGGAAGCTTTCTCATGAGAACCTCAGCACCCTTATAAATGCATGAATCACATCAGCTGTGCTGAACAGAGCTATAAGTGTAACTTAGGAACCCAGACATGAGTTACAGATCTAGGGTGGGCCTGCTGTGAGTGCTTCCAAATGGTGACAACTTGCTCCCATTTCCAAGCATAGTTCCCATGCTTTGTTATCATCTCACCTTTGATAATAGCATTGACTGCAGAGAAATAATGGTTTGGGTCTCATCTCTGGGCTCAGAAGAGATGGGAGGGCCTTGGTGTTCCAGCTGAAGTACAAGAGAAAAGCTGTGTTTCTATCCTGTGCTTGTTCAGAGGAGCAGCCCACATTTGCCCTTCACAGAGTTGTATGCAGTTCCCATCTGAGGCCTGCCAGCTTCTGAGGTTAAGTCTCTAAAACGAAAGGGAAGCGGGGGCTGGAAGAATTTTGGAGGGAGTCCAGGGCTGCCTGGGCGAGCCAACCCAAATAATTCAGGCAAGCAAAAATTTGCTTGGACCTGAGCTGGCTGTCTAGACAGTCATGACTGCACACAGGTATGACCTTGCACTTCATTTGGCTGTGCTGAACTTGTTTAAAGGTGCCTATCAATGGGTGGTTCAGTTTAGGTTCCCCCCAAAACAGATTCAGAATGAAGGCTTTTAATGCAATGAATTTCCTGAGGAAGTGATCCTCGAGTATGTTGGTAGGGAATTAAAGGAGTGAGAAGGAGGGAAAGAAGCTAATAAAGGGGTGTGTTGTTCAGTTAGTTACCACTGTGGGCAAGTGGAACTCAACCCTTCCGGGTGACCACTGAATTCATTGTGGAAATGTCCCAGGGTCACCCCCTAAGAGGAGGGCAAGGAAGCTGGTGTGTTTATCCATCATCAGCTCTCCTTTGTCATGGGCCGAGGGCACATTCAGTCTGCCGGGAATGCAGAACAAGCTCCCTCCTCTTGGGCTGAGAATTGCAAGTGTGGTCGGTAAACAGCCGTCAGAGTGTGGACAATGTCTAGGGCATGTGGGCAGGGCATTGCCAATGTCTGCAGCCAGCGAATCAAAACACAAATGCTCCCTAAAACAAAAGCATTGACCAGTCAGACTCTATCCCATTCCTCCTAGAGATTGCTCAATCATGGCCCTAGAGATACAGAAATTAGAACCTTGGAAGATGATTTCTCCTCTGCTGGGAATCCCTTCTAAATTATAACTGCATCTCTTGAGTGCTTACAACATGCTAGGCATTTAATCTTCTCATTTAATTTTTATAACAACACTTGGAGGTGAGAACTATTAATACTATCACTCGTGTTGCATAGAATAAGTAACCAAAGCTCATAGAGTTCAGGGACATGCCCAAGATCACATACTCAATATGAAATGAGGCTAAGATTTGGACCCAGGCTGTGTGTCTCAAGAGCTCACCCCTCATTCTCAGTGCTCTCCTGCTGATGCCCCCATACAGCTGTGTCAGGGCTCCCTCAGGCCCAGAGCAGCTTGTTCTACTCTCAGAACTGTCTGTCTGTATGGTCTTTATGTTGCTGGGTGGTTTGCCTATTTACATCTTGTGCTTTTCAGGCTGGAGGAGGGATGGAAGGAAATTGGCATCTATAGATCTGCTGCTGAGCTGCTCCCCATACCAACAATTTTGCAATGCTCAGAGTGGCCCTGTGAGCTTGGGATCAGGATCCTCCCCATGTACATCTGAAGAACCCAAGTGAATTGCAGAGAAATGAAGTGACTTGTCCACACCCCAGCACCTAAGAGGCAAAGGAGTCAGGTGGGGGTAATGTGACCTACAGGGTCAACTGCCTGTCACAACCAAGTTAGGCCTTCTCTAATGAACGCCATTCCCTCACTTCTGATCCATACACACATCCTATCAAAGCACTTAAGATATTTTATTCACATACCATTGGTCCACAAATACATGTCCTCCCACTAGGAGTCCTCTGATAGTCTCTGAATTGTTGATTTAAATAATCATGTGTTGAACAAATGTATCAAAATAATAAATGAAAAAATGCATGACCTGGGTTCAAATCTTGCATTTTTTCTGTTGAGGGCTTTGGACTCAGAGAAGCCGGGATTCACCTGCCCTGGAATGTGCCTCACCACCCAGGCCGTCCAGAGAGAGCCCCAGGTTGGTGCTTGTCAGGCAATAGGCCCCACTGGACTGTCCCATGCCTTCCCCATACCACTGCCCTGTCATCAGCTCACCTTTCTCCCACTGCCACCTTTCAAGTTTCCATGACTTTTTGTGTAGAAAAGTGACTGAAGCTTCTCTGAAAGATCTATTCTTTCTAAAGTGTTGATGGCAGCCAAGAACCAATGCACCACATTTGAATGGAACTTTATTTTTTTGTTTACTCCTCACTTATTTTTTTATTTAAGTTTTTATTTTAATTCCAGTTGGTTAACATATAGTGCTATATTAGTCTCAGGAGTACAATATAGTAATTCAACAGTTGCATGTGTCGCCCTGTACTCATCATGACAGGTGTACTTCTGAGTCCCCAGTGGGAATTTATATTTTAACTCTATTATTTAATCTATATTTATATCTATAAACTAAATCTATATCTATAAGTTAAATCTATATTTAACTCTATATTTTAACTCTTTAACACCTAACGTCTTAGGTCAGCAGAATAATAAATATAACAACTAAAAATTACTTCATTTCTACTATATGCCAGGCTGTATTTTGAGGGCTTTGAGAGATTAAACCTCACACAAACAAATTAGCATTAGTTTTTAGGATATGCTCTCAAACTTCTATCAAATGTCTTCCTACCAACCTGTCCCTGGTGTCTGAAATCTTATAATCTGGTGGTTCTTCGATCAATAACTCCCGGCACCATGGCTGGTACATAGTAGGTGTGTGGGTTCCCCAGAAGCAGACTCCAAACAAGGATTTGAGTGGAAGTGGTTCGGGAGGTGTACAGGGAAGGGAAGGGAAGGCAGCTTATAAAAGGGTATCTTTTCAAACTAGCTAAAATTGTGGGCCCCAGGAGCCCATTGCCTTGGGGGAACACTGTGGAATGGTGTAGAAAATCTGCTTTAGTGTTATCCCACCTCAAGAGTGAGGATGCTGGGGTATTTATAAGTAAACTCCCATCAGTCATTTGTGAAGGTATCCTCCCAGGGGACATCAACTCTTTATCACTTCATCTGTCAGTGAGTGCGCACAGTGGCTTTGGAGAAATTCCTCAGCTACTGAGACACAGTACTGGCAGAGGAAGTTGGCTGCAATGTACCGAAGTGATAAGGTCCAAAGGATGTGGGCAGCCACCACCAGCGTCTGCTACAGTGTTTAATAAATACTTGTTAAGTAAATGAATGAGGGCATGAAGAAGATGATGGTGGTGATGGGAGGCAAAGATGCCCTAACTTTCCTTGCTTCATTATGACTCTTGAGACTTCCTGCCATCTTAGTGATTTTCCATCATTCAGGACACTCTCCCACGGGATATCCAGGGTGTCTGATCTTGTCAGTAGCAAGAGGAAGGTTTTACAAGAGTCCTAGGAACATGGACAGAGTTCTGGTTTCACATTGTTCAACCCCCACGTGACAGTTTCCATCATACATCTGGAGTCTACATCACAGAATGCCAAGGCTCCTGCAGTAGCTATCAGGAAAACGAAAAGACCTCAGAGGGCAGATGTCATCAATTTTTCACTTTCTCACTAGTGAACCCAACTATAATTCTAACCTTGGTAACACAAGGCCAGTGGAAACTATGTGCAGCACATGTTTGGATTAAATTCTCTGTTGATTTCTCTTGATTTATAGGTTAAAACTCAGCCAATGCAAGTCTTTTCCCTACCCTACCAATTTCTGTCTTGAACTAAGTGTTAAATATTTTGTCAAACTACAATTTTTGTTATTTTCAGCCTCATAAAAATAATTAAAATTTTAAAATCCCTGCCCAAGATTGGAAAGTAGTTTTTCTGTTTTTGTTTCCAGAATTATTTCACATTTTTGAATTTACACAGCTCTAGATCCCAAGAATCACATGATTTCACTGCTCTCAAGCACAGATTTCTCATATTCATGTATTTCATGATATAGCAAACCAGAAAATAGAGGTGCAAATCCATAAGCAACACATATGGTGGTGGTTCTAGGGTCAATGACGTGAAACAACTGTGAATAATCCTATCTGGAAAAGCCTACCATCCCTGGGAGAGACAATATCTTCTTTCCCTCCTCTTTCTCCCCTCTTCTCTCTTTTTCTTTTTATTTCTTTAGTTTCTAAGTGGAGCTTTACTTGTGAAAGACCTAAGATGCCTTGAATTCCAAGTTCACATCTCAGAGAGAATTTAGAAGTTGCTCCAAAGGAGAATCCAAGAAAATACCTGTAGCTTTGCTAAAACATGAGCGGGTTTGGGTGCTTCTGACAGGGGAGTGTCCGCCAAGCACTCAGAATAGTTCTATTAACTATAAACTGAGCCCGTTATCTGGCCATTCTAAGGTCCTCATGCTAGGAAAACAACAAGCAATGAAGAGGGTTACTGTACTGGTCAAGGTGATTGACCCTATCAAGGGAAAATTGAGTCACTACTACACATTGAGGACAGGAAAGAGTATGTCTGGAATGCAGGCAATCTTTGGGACCCCTCTTAGTAATACCATGCCCTGTGATAAAAATTAATGGGACCCTACAACCCAATAAAGATAAAACCTCTAGTAGAATCAGAGCTTGGACCATTCCATTAGACTAGGATCTAGGACAAACTGTGGCGCTTCCCGCGGGCAAAGCAAATGCAAAAACAATCATAGAAGGAAGAAATTATAAATACCAGCTATGATAATATGACCAGTTGCAGAAACAGTGACTGTAATAGTTATCAGAATTTCTTCTTTTCTTTGATATATTTGTGTGTATCTATGTGGATAGGTATGTGTGTGTATACTTTTACATATTTTTTATTTCTTTTCCCTCTTAATCCTATTCATTTACTATGCAACATAAGATGTTATAAAAGTAGTAAGCCTTATATCTTGATATTTAAAGTACAAGATATTAAGAGAGGAGTCTGATTCAGCTAGTGATGAAAGTGAATGTAATCCAAAGATGCATCCAGCTATACTATCTTGGAGACAGCTTGTTTTCATTTGTACAAAGAATAGTTGCATCATGTTAAGAGAAAACATGATTTCACATTGTCTTTATCTGGAAGTTAAATACAGAAAAAAAGAGATATACTAAGTTGATAAGAGTTGCACTGTTCTGAAGTGTTACATTGTCAACTTGGTTAAGCTATAAACTTTCTCAAAATTCCATTTTATGCTTCTCCTTCATCTGCAGGGTTCCAGGTTAGAGTTGACCAAAAGAGGAATTTGTTCAATATTTTGAAGGTAGAAGTAACTCATTGGCCATTACTCTCAGCAGACATACAATATGCATTCAGATATGGTGCTGGAAAGATGCAGAGATCTTTGGTGAGTCCTGCCTTCCTCTTGTTCTTCCTTGCTTCACATCTAGCTCATATTCTTTTTTTTTTTTAAATGCAAAAATTCAGGTTTTATTTTTACTTATTCTTACAATGGTGGGAGCTGGTATCAGGAACTTATAGGCAAATATCAGGAACTTATAGGCAAACAACTTTTGTTTTCTACATCTTGCCTGAACAAAAATACACACAATGTGGCATTATCATTAGGCAAGACTTGCTTTTTTACATTTCACAAAAGAATACAATATTATCCTTTTTTTGAACAAAATGCGCAGATTACTAAGGAAACCATCTTTGGAGGAAGTGTTTAATAAGCATATTTTATTTAAATAAATCCTCTAGGAGGAAATGGGAGCATTCATTGCCTTTACTTAGAAGAAGGCTATGTAAGCAATTATCTGTCAAATTTATCTGTGCAGCTCACCAACATTTCCTTGTTGGAAACATCAATATTTCCACATCGCAGTTCCCAAAATGACTTTAAAGTCTTAAAATTCTGTGTCTCCTTTGGCTTGCTTCTTTCTTGATTCCACCCAGGCTTTATTAATGGTTCGCTTCATGTCATCACCTCCATCTTCATAAATTTTCTTTAGAACATTCATCAATCCCTCACTAGGATCTGTTTCAGTGTCACAGGAGGGCTTTTCTTTCTCTTTGCATTCTTTTTCAACCTGAGTCAGGTAGTCCCACCGTGTGTTTTCTGCTTTCTTTCTACATAAGATAAGAACTGTATCTGTCTTGACTTTTTTTGAACTGCCTTCCAGAGAGATGGGTTTTAAGAGATTGTTCACAATCATGGAGTAACTCTTCCCATTTAGATTCTTTACCAAAAGATCAAATGACCTCTCTGTGAAATGCACCTGCACATTCTTGGTGGGGACCTAATGAACTCCAGTTAAGGTAATGTAGATTTTCACAAACTTATCTGACTGATCCCATCCGTAATTACTGATTTTCACTGTATATCCTGTTGTAATGGGAGCAACCACAGCGGCTGGCTTTTCACTGTTAAGAAGTTCTACTTTTCTCTGTGATTTCTGGTGCATCTTGTTCTTGATTTCTGTCTCAATCTTGGATTTTTCAGCTGCAAGGGCATCACGTACTCTTTTTCTAGTGGCTTTTTCCAGCAGCACCTTCACCTCTTCTAAATCTTTCTGTAGCTCTTCCAAAGCTGAAGCCATGGTCCGGCTGATTAGGCAAGGCCCGAGCTGCAGGCACACAGGGGAGAGAACAGGAAACACCGCACTGAAAGCACTTACACTGAGGCAGGCCCCTCCCCCATGAGTCGCAGCGCCCCAAGCCTGCGCGCACACCCGACCCAGCCTCTAGCTCATATTCTTGATTGCTGACTTGCTGACCAGTTCTCAGCTATGGACTCAGAGATTCAGCAGCACACAGGCATCAACTTCCCCTCCTAGAGAGCTCTCCCTTTGCTGTCCTCCACAAGAGCTGGATGGACTTGGCTTCTCATAACTCTGCAAATGCCACTTGTCCACATGCACCTGTGCTTCCAGAGGGCTGGTCAGTGGCTCTTTCTCTGATGTTTCTATTCTCTTTTACCTTTAGTCTTCCAGCTTTTCTCACATTTGTGAGGGTCTAAGTCCCATAACAACCCCCTTCTTCTCCTCGTATTCATTGTTACTGTGGATCCCTGATCGAACCCTGACTGATAAAACCTGCCGTCTAGATGGAATGACAAAAGTTATCTCCATGCAAACAGTTGTCTCTCACTACAGGAGAATAGTGAGATTTCCAGGTTAGCAGTACAGGATGCTAGGAGTCAGCTATGGAAGTACAAGAAAAAGCGGCATTCCAATGGGGCGGATAGAGGTAACTAGAAATAGACTGAATTGTTATTTTCACTAAAGTTTCCCATTACTGTTTATTTCTCACCTTTCCACTGGCATAATGTGGTATATTAAGACATGCCAATCATGCCCAGCCGATGCCAGACAGAGACATGATTTGGTGGGTTAAGCTGTGACCTCCTCAAAGCCAGACCTCCTGGAATTGGACCCAAAGGAAAAACATAAATGGAAGGTGAACTCAGGGCCACCTGAACTGAAGCCTTTCTGTGTCCACTTCCATTGCAGCCCTTCCAGCCCTTGAAGATGCCACTCAGATTCCACCTTGTCTTGTTTGCAGTAGATTTCCATGTAGTTCCAGAGCTGTGAAACTCTCCTTCCTTTCTGGCCACCTTTTAATTCTGTAGTAAATAGTTATCAACTTTTTGTGCTCTGTTAATTGTTGCCAAAGAATTTGGGTTCCACATGATAGAAATAAAAAGCCAGCTCTCTTAACAAAGGACTTTAGAGCTCTAGTTTCCAGGCATTCCATCACCGTATTGATCACGTAAGTTTTCAGGATGTAAATGTTATAATGCTGACATGCAGAATACCTTTTCCTGCTCTGGCTTTTAACATAGGGAAATAGAAATAGAAATTCTATGGATAACTGGAAATAGTTTTGAGCACGTGGCCTATAAATTTACTGCTGAGACTTAAACCAGCCCTGTGAATAGTGTTGTACTTGTAGGTAGACACAGAGGTCAAGGAGCAGTCATTAATTGGTAGTTATTCTGAAATAGAAGCCTGCATCATACAGTATCTCACGGATTGCCTCAACACTTTGGTGTTACACATTCCATTTTTGGCACCCTTGGCTCATGGGAAGGGCTCTCACCCCCTGAGGGGCTTCTGAGGCAGGTGGGCTAGAGGATGGGCAAAGGGAGGTGTATCTTGAGCATCCGAAAATAAGTTTATGATTTTACTTGTTTATCCTTTAAAGTTCTTTGATTGCAGGCAACAGAAACAGATTTTGTCCAAAGCAAAATGTAATTGGAGGAAGAATAGGAAACAGATCAGAGAACAGAAGGTAAAGCTGGAGTTGTAGGACTTCAGCGGTTTTGGGAATAGCACGGGTGGGCAGTCTCTTCAGAAAACCACCTTCTACTCAGTTGAGCTCCAATCTGGTTGTCACTCTGCCCAAGACTCAGATCCAAGGAGAAGGGATTGGCCCTGCTTCAGTTTCAGGCTCCTTGGGCCAGAAGCAAGTGGGGATCTTGACCCTTGAAACTTTCCCAAGGAGAAATCAGGATGTATTTACCAGATAATGAGGTCACCATGTCCTGAAAAGATGGGTCTTGTGGTGTTTGCCCAGGGACACTTTCTGTACAGGTAATCTGAGCATGTCCAGCAAAAGTTTAGTGTGGCCCAAGGACAAACCCTCAACTCAGTGTTAGGTTTTCCTCTCGTCTTTCCCCATGCGGCATCCCTGGGTTTGGAGATTATCCAGACCCAGATGGTATTTGTATTTCTAAGAGCCCTGGCCATTCGAAGTCTGACATACGCCACACTAGAAAGTCATGAAAGGGAAGCCAGATGACAAATTGGGACCGATTTTTCCCAGACATCTGTCTGCATCTAGATCCCGGTTACAAGGAGTCTGAAACATCCCATTATCTCAGCCGAGAAATCACGCCCAGAGAAGTTAGACTGTTTAATTTCTTTTCTGCCCAACAACTGCTCAACTCTCAATCCCCCAAATCCCTTCCCTCCAGTCAAATGCACCTTTTGGCCCCATCTGGGCCCCCACTTACATAGCTCCCCAATATCTGGAATAGCCTCACAGTCAAGCCAATAGGTCGGTTTTCTGAATCTCTTCAGACCCCCAGAGATTTACTTCCAGAGCTTCCAACAACACCCTTGGGAGGTATGAATATATCCAAACATCTTGTTAAGTGTACACTTGTGGGAACATCTGTACATGGATTCATTGATCTGCCTTTGTCCTGGCTCCCGTTTTAGAGCAGAAGCCTCCTGAGGAGAAGGGTCGCCTCTGGGTTGCTCTCCTGCCTTTCCCCGAAGCATCTAGCAAAGCACACATGCAATCAGCACTGCTAACCGACTCACATAAATAAGGTGGTGGAGAGACAGCATGGTAGGAGATGGAGCACCATGTTCTAGTCTGAGTGTTAACAATCCTCTAGCTGAGAGACCATGAGCAAGCCATTCCACCATGCCGAGCCTCGGTCCCCTCATGCCCACAGAGGTGGCTGTGATTCATCCCCTGCTTATACCGTATGGTTGTTGCGCTCAAATCAGAGTGCTGATGGGCACGTGGCTTACATTGCAGCTAGAGACATGACACGTGGTTATGAGGTCACCCTAGCCACCAGAGACAATCCAGTGAAAACCAGAGACATTCAGCCAGCCCAGTTCTCTCAAGTCAGCGTCTCGTGCTTCTGCCTTTCACATGTAAGCTCTGAGACCACGGAGCAGCGGCCCGGCCCTTCTATTTCCAGCACGGCAATAAGCACAATAAAAACAAGGCCTGCTGAACGCCAGCGGCAATGAAATACTTTATCAGAGAACATGAAGGAGTCAGGCTTTGTCAGCAGTATGTCCCTAACATCTCTTGTTCCATCTGTCCCTACCACGAAGACACTTGTTCACACTCGGCCTGTTTCCTGCCTGGATCCCTGCCACCTTCTACTGCCTGACTTTCTATCTCTTGCCTCCTGACCCCACTTCAGTGCCAGACGGCTCAGATTGCCACTTCTCAGTTCAACTTGGAGTGGCCTCTGGCTTTCTGCACCACCTGCCTTTTTCGGTTTAGAGCAATAGAGATCCTCCTAAAAATGGCCTTTCCCATTTCTCCACTGTTTCCCATCAAAACTTTCTTCCCCAATTTTGGACTTTTGGTTGGCTCTACTTTCTAAAATTGCCCCCCACAAGCAAAAGCTCAAAGTGACTTCATGACCGCCTGTTTTGCTTTTTTTTTTTTCCTTTTTGTTGTGTTTAACATAAATCCATTTCTCTGTCTCTAGAAACGAAAAGCAACATATAACCCAAACCCCAGGCCTGGGAGATGATTTTTGAAGTTTTGGCAGATAGTCAGGAGAGATGAACATTTAAAGGAGCTCCAATCTTGCAAACATTTGCTGGTGGACTCCACCATTCAGTAATGCACCCCTAGTGCTGAGTACTCTGATCTCTTGGTCAAAAACTATGCAGGAGTTTTTGGCTCCCACCTTCCTCCTAAACCTGAACCAAAATTCCTTTCTTTCTGGCCATCTGGTCTCCCCATTTAACTTAGCCAAGCGCAGCTTGACAACTCTCCCCCACTGCGATGGCACAAAGGGAAGACAAGGAGCTCTGAAATTCGCCTGATACAGTCTCAGACTTCAATTCCATGCTACTTAGGGTGAAATAAGCCATCAAAGTGATATATTAGGGAACTATGTGCGGCAAAGCCACGTTCATTCAAAACTAAAGGCAGGGAAGAAACGGATTTAGAATAAATAGTCCTGGTGCTTTGGGAAGAAAAGACTGGAAATTCTATCCCACTCTGCCTGACTTCAAAATAACAAAGGCCAACAACATCTGCATTATTCTTCACAGGCAACGGAGGGCTTTTTCAAATGGGAGGACATCAAAGAAGAGCAAAGTACTAGTTTATATTTGACTCTTTCTATTTTTCACAGCCCTTCAGATTGGCTATCACAAATCATCCTCTCCTATATTTTGGAAGATAGATAAAATGGGATTTATTCAATCAATCATTCATCTATTCTACTTATGTTTATTGGGTGCCTACAGCAGATGCCAGGTGCTATTCTAGATGCTGGAGATATAAGACGTTGAATACAACAGATGAAGCCCCCGAAATCCTTGCACTTCTGTTGTAATAGGAGAAAAAGACGATGAGCAAATGCAAACAGATATAGAGTATGTCAGATGGGGTAAGATGGGGATAAAAGCAGAAAACAAAAATAAAGCAAGATAAGGGGGATAGAGATTCATGGGTGGTGTGCTTTTCTGTGGGGTGGTCTCTCATGAAGTGATATTTGAGCTGAGCCCTGAGGGACTGAGATGAGCAGATTCCCCCGGGGAAGAGGCTTCCAGAGGCTCAGAGGGAACATTTAGGCAGGAATGTGTTTGGCTCATTAGAAAACCAGCGAGGAGGCCAGTGAGGCTGAAGCAGAGTAAGCAAGGCAAAGAGCAGTAGGAAATGAGGTCAGAGAGATAAGGGAGACAAGACGTGTAAGGCCCTGTCGCAGGCTGCAAAGGCTTGCACTTCTAGCCCCAGTGAGTGGGCAGGCTTTCCACAACGTGTTACGCAGAGTGAGCAACGTGATCCAACTCACATTTCGGAAGGATTACTCTGGCAGAGACTACACTGTCCCCGGTACCCATTTCCTCTTTCTTGCATAATAATGGAAAACCCAAGTTTTTAGCTGGACACATGGCATCCCAGAATTTTTTTAAAAAGACCGTATTTTCCAGCATCTCTTGCAGGTAGTTGTAGCCAGAGGACTCAAGTCTGGCAGAGGGGCGGTAAGTATGGTGTGGTGCTTCAGAAAATCATGCCTAAAAAATAGGCAGTTTGTATGTTTTTAACCCTTTTCTTCTTCACTCTGTCCCATATTCTTTGCCTGAAATGCAGATGTGATGGCTGGAGCTATATGCTACCTTGGACCATGAGGAAAAGGGCCACCCTGCTGGATGGGATAATGGTGAGTTGGAAGAATCTGAAGCCCCCAAGGACTTTATGGAGCAGATCCATGCCTGCCCAACCAAGTTGCCTCCAGACATTTATTTTGAATCTCTGTTTCTGGCAGCCGAGCCTAGTCCTACCTGGTACAATCTTTCTGGCCACTGTGTAGAGAATAAACAATAAGGAGGGCAAGGGCCAAAACAAGGATAATGTCTATTTCATGAATGAGAACATTGAGGCTTGACAAAGTTAAGTGAGATTGTGGTTATAAGCACTGGTTTGGAAAGTCAACAAACTTGCCTCTATTTAAACCCGGCCTCCAACACTTTGTAGCCTCATAAGATTGGGCAGGCAAGCTCCGAAGCGTCACTAAGCCTTCATTTCCTCAACTGAAACACAGCGGCAATAACAATACCTACCAGACTATTACTGTGAGCACCAAACACATTATGTGAAAAGATTTAACCCAGCCTGGCCCAGAGTTGGGTCCCTTACCTGTTGGTTCCCTATCCTTCCTCTTCTCTCTACCTTTCACATCTCCCCGCGCAAGCCCTGAAAACAGCAATCCTTCCAAGATGAGTGGACATCGCACACAATTCAGAGGACATACTTGGGAAGGGAAGAAGAGAGAGAGAAGAGAAAAAGAAGCACTGGCCGGTGGACAGGATGGACTTTCAAGTTCTCAGAGGGTCTCCATTTACAGGAGGAAAATGTCAGTAGTAGCGCTGGCTGGCAGATCTAAGGGAAGAAGGCCAGCAGTTCACCCTTCACCCTGGGGTCTGGCAACGTCAGTGCTCCAAGGTGTTCCTGCTCTGGCCCCCTTCCTAATTCTCCCCTTCTCCATCGTCACCTCTTTCCCCTTCCAAAATAAAAATAGGGGTAGTGAAGAGCTTGGTAAATCATCTGGTTCTCAAGCAGTTTTTCCTTGATGTGACTGAATTTCTCATTGGCCTGGCAGGATGTTTTCAGACTGTGTGGAGAGCACGCTGGATGTTTTCTTTATCTGAGTACTAAGCTTTGGAATGCAAAGCAGCACATACATGTTTCCTTTTTGGTAGCAGATTCTCTTCCTCATTATGTTTTGCTCAGGCTAATATTAAAATGAATTGGCTTCCTCTGACAACAATAAGTGTAATAATAACAGGAAATGGCCCAGAATCACACAACAATAAGAATAGAGCTGGAGGGGAAGCAACAAGACTCTTGAGAACATTTTGCTGCCATACTTTTCCATCCCGATCCATCCCATCCTACCCGATTTCATCCAACTATCTGTCCATTCATTGACTCAGAAAACTGTGAATTGATTCAGAAAAGTGTGTTTATAACTGGTGAACCTAACAAGGAGGCCGAACAAGCCAACCTTTCTTCTTAGAGCAGAAATTCATGAAACATCAAATCCAAAAATTAGAAAAAAGATATGCTGTCAGTTTCTGTAATAAGATTGACCTGGGGTGGGCGCCTGGGTGGCTCAGTTGGTTAAGCGACTGCCTTCGGCTCAGGTAATGATCCTGGAGTCCCGGGATCGAGTCCCGCATCAGGCTCCCTGTTCAGCAGGGAGTCTGCTTCTCCCTCTGACCCTCTTCGCTCTCATGCTCTCTATCTCTCATTCTCTCTCTCTCAAATAAATAAAATCTTTAAAAAAAAATAAAATAAAAAATAAAAAAAATAAAAAAATAAAAAGATTGACCTGGGGTGCCTGGGTGGCTCAGTCAGTTAAGCATCTGGCTTGGGCTCAGGTCCTGATCCCAGGGGCCTGGAATGGAATCCCACATCAGGCTCCTTGCTCAGAAGGGAGTCTGCTTCTCCCTCTCCCTCTACCTCTGCCCCTGCTTGCATGCTCTCTCTCTGCAGCTCTCTCTCTCAAATAAATAAATAAAATCTTAAAAAAAAAAAAGATTGACCTGTATTGTGCCTAATACAACTCTTTTACTAAAAAAAAATTGAGTCAAGGGGCACGTGGGTAACTCAGTCGGTTAAGTGTCCAAATCTTTATTTTGGCCCAGGTCAATCTCAGGGTCATGAGGTCAAGTTCTGTGCTTGGCATGGAGTCTGCTTGAGATTCTCTCTCTCCCTCTGCCTCTGCCCCTCCCCCTGCTCGCTCTCTCTCACTCTCTCAATTAAAAAAAAAAAAAGGTTGAGTCAAAGTAATACACTTCCATTAATTATGTTCTACATTGAAGGCTCTGATAAATCCTGTAGAAAAGCAACCTGGCTAAATTTGTCTAACTTAACAAGGCCCAGATTTATTTGACCATGGAACTTTTTTCCTTTTTCATTGACTACTTACGAATTTTGGAATTAGGATTACAGGATATACACCTTTCAAGGTTTTAGTTCTAAAGGGAATGTTCTACTTATGTTCTGAATGCTGCTTCCTGGGTATTTGGTCTTCATGTAATGTTCCTTAATTGTGCTAGCTGGTTGTTTAGGCCTCCATAAACAAAGAGGTTATTCTCCTACCAACAGTATACTTTGTTCATAAATATACTTAATTCAGCCAGAAATTTGGAAGGTAAAATACCTTTGCCTTTGCAAGCTGATAACCATTGTCCTGACCTTGCCCAGTCTGGTATACATTCAGAAAGAGGGAAAGGGGATATCTGTGTACCAAAGTACTTTCTTTTCTTCCCTCCCTACACAGGAAGCCCTTGGTCCCATTTATGCCACAGGATGGGACTTCAGGCCAATTCACTTCACACCACACACAGCCCCTCCTTGTTTGTCCTAAGAACCAGTAACAATCTCTTCTCTTACCTACATCTGGAGGATGGAGGATCCTTCGAGAAACCACCAAGGACTCACAGGGCAAATGGATGGGCGAAGAGTCTAACCTGTGTGTGTATTAAATGAGGTGACAGAAGACATGGCCTAGGTCAGAGTTCAGGGAAAGCCAATGGGCACATGCTCAGCTGGCCCAGGTCTATCCAGTACACTTGGGACACAGCAAGCCACAATCAGTGAGTATGTGTGATTAATGACAATTGCCAGAAAGGATCACGCACAGAACCAAAGCTCAGCTAAGACCAAAAGGGGTCAGCCTGTGGACACAAAAGCTTTTTATTAGGTGAGACATCTGTTCCGATCTCTGTTGCCAATTAGGTTGTCATTAGACTCAACCAACACTTATCGATAACAGAGATGCCATTGAGAGGAGACATTAACGCCTTTACCACTAACTGTAAATCAGGGCCGCTCTGGTTGTCTGCAAGTATCTGCAAAACACCTCCCTCTGACTTTTCCAGCTAGGGGTTCTCCTCTGTTCCTAGAATAATGCACAGCGTGAGCAGTTGTCTGGAGATCCAGGCCCTGAGATCTCAGTGAGAGCTTCCAGGAAAAGGTAATGACCCCCATGGCAAATTTCATACCGAAACATTTATGTTTTTCTTTCTAAAGCAACACACACGTGTAGTAGAAGATCTGAAATACCATACTAATCAAAGGGAAGGGAATAAATGTTACCCAGAATGTCACAATCTTAATACGTGTATTTCCAAGCTTTTTTCTTGGCATTTGCTTTTTATTTCCACAGAGTTGACATTATGCCACTCCTGGTGGAAGAGCCTTTATTTCATTCCACCCCGGCCCCACCGGCTCCCTGGAGATTCTCCAAGCACCCCAGGCATGTTTGCATCTCCTGGCCCTTTGCTGTCTCCTCTTCGTGGAATGTTCTTCTCCTAGATATAC
The DNA here is from genome assembly GCF_003265705.2 of Callorhinus ursinus. Taxonomy (NCBI): domain Eukaryota; kingdom Metazoa; phylum Chordata; class Mammalia; order Carnivora; family Otariidae; genus Callorhinus; species Callorhinus ursinus. The sequence goes on from NW_027397076.1 coordinate 4,853,875, forward strand.
CAGTGACTAGCTCCCTCATCTTTTCTAGCTCACAGCTCAGATGTCACCTCCTCCAAGAACACTTCATGACCCAACAAGCTGAAATAATTGCTTCCTTTTTCATTCTTCTAGTCCCTTGCTCTGCTTTATTTTCTTTCAGTGCATGACACCGCCTGATGTATCACAGAGTTGTCTGTTTCCTGCGGGCATCCTCCACTGTAATTTAAGCACCAAGAAGGCAGATGTTTTGTTTAGTTTCATCCCTGGATGTCCACAATCTAAAGCAGTGACTGGTCCATAGTAGGTGCTCAGTAAATAGCATTAAATGGGGTGAATAAATTTTGTTTTATAACTTGCTCTCTTTTTCTATAACAATATGGTACAGAACTTTCAGGTCCCTAAGTATTTCTCAGCAACCCATCTTTTAAGACTACATCAGATTACATTATGGCTCCATTGTAACATACTTAATCAGTCCCCTGTAGGTGAACATTTAGGTTAAGTGCCCCACCCCCCATTTCTTCCTCCCATGTTTAAGTATGTGTAGAGCTTTGAAAGCATTTAAATGATTTCTCTATGCTGGGAAAAACTTGCCCTTAAAATTTAGCTGGAGGTTTGAACTGGGGAAAGCGATCATCAGTAAGCCTTTGGCCAAAGAAGAAGCTTAAATTTCTCTGATGGAAGAGGAGGACACATGCCTAATCAGTAGGATGGGTCACATCGGCCTTGGTGCTCTGTGATGTGACAGTCACCTCACATGTGGTTTTACATAGGTACTTACAGCTTGTAGAAAAGAAGAAAGTACATAGAGATACATGAGTGTGATGGGCTGAATTGTGTCCCTTTAAAACTCACCTGGTGAAGCCCTAACCCGAAGTACTTCAGAATGTGACTGTGTTTGGAGACAGGGCCTTTAGAGAAGCAATTAAGGTAAAATGAGGTCATTAGGATGGGCTCGAATCCAATCTGACTGGTGTCCTTACAAGAGGAAATTTGCACACAAAAAGAGACGCACAAAAAGAAGACCATTTGGGGACTCTGGGAGAAGGCGGCCTTCTGCAAACCAAGGAGAGAACCCTCAAAAGGAGCCAAACCTGTTGATGCTTTAGTCTTGGACTTCCAGCCTCTAGAACTGTGAGAAAATAAATTTCCTTTGTTTAAGCCACCCAGCTGTGGCATTTTGCTCTGGCAGCCCTAGAAAATTAATATACTAGACAAAGGCAGCGATGTTAAAATGTCCCTGAAAAGATATTTGGGGCTTCCCAAGTATACTTTTTATTGTATATCAAAGGTCAAAATTTTCTGTGCAAACACTTCTGAAATTATCACAGAAGTCATTAGATACATATTAACCAAGAGTCAAACATTTACTTTACGTGCAAATTTTTCTTGAGTGCTTCAACTTAAAAAATTAACAAAAATTAATGTACAGATCTCGAAGAAGTCAATGGGAATATCAAAGGACTAAAAATGTCTGTTCCCCCCAAGGGTCTGTTTAATTTCCTTTGTTCTGCATTCACCTATTTAGTCCTTAATTAATTAACTTGACTGATATTTAGAAAGCACTTAGTAAGTTCCTGGAGATGCAACAGTAAGGGAGACAGATGCCTCTCTGCTATCATGGAACATAAATCTATCAAGGCAAAGAGTTAAAATAATAGGAAATTACAGTCTCCTACTGGAAGAGGGAAGTTTTATCTCCTAAGTCAGAGGTGGGCAAGCTATAAAGGGCCAGAGAGTAAATTGTTTCAGCTTTGTGTGTTTCTCTTTCAACTACTCAACTTGCAGAGTGAAAGCAGCCATAGGCAACATGTAAACAGTAAGCCCAGCTGTGTTCCGATACAACTTTATTTATAAAAACAGGACGCAGGCCAGATTTGACACAGCACCGTCATTTGCTGGTGCCAATCCTAAGTCCGACACTAGACAATTGCTTGACCGTGTTTTTTGGCCCAACACAGGACATCTGTGCATACATGTCCCATAGAGTGAGGTGTGTCCGGTCAAGTGCAGATAGATCCTTGGGCTTTGCAGTGTATGTAAGAGAAAAATGATCTTGTATGATCTAAGACCCTGAAAAACACAGAATATGAAATAACCTATCCCAGATAGCTCTGCCAAAAAACGTTTGCGGTCTGGTCACCCGAGCTTATGACAGTCCTTCCCTTCCCTGAGCTCTTCAGAACATGGGACACCACCCTCTCATAAAATTCAAGCCAGCAGTGCCTGGTGGTTGTACCTAATGTTTGGGGCTGGGATGGCAGCCTCCGACTATAACTGTCTACCGTTAGGGCTTATTCATGCTTCCTATCCAAGTTTCCAGAGACTTCACTCTCAAAACAGTACTTCTCAGAAACCATGGTTTGTGGCTTAAAGTGCATGTAACCACACCCTGAGGTAAAACTTCCAGACCCCATTAAAACATGGGTGTGCACAGTTTCCAGAAATTTCTATGGAGAGTCGATCCACCTGTGTATAGATGTGGCATAAGGCCTTCGATCTTATAATTACAGACTCTCTGAAAACCTCACATTCAATATAAAAAAGAATAAGGTTCAGAATCACTGGGAACTTGGTCATAATCGTGAGGAATTTATGAACATCATCCCACACAAAACAACATTGCCAAACTGGAAGTGAGGACAAGGTAAGATATAGAGGAGAAATAACACCTCATGACTGAGGTGGTCATTCAAGGATTGAGCACATATGCTCAAATAGGCTTGCTATGAGCTGGCTAGGCACTATGTATGCCAGGTGCTAGATGAGACAAAAATCCCTGCCCTCATGAAGATTACAGCCTATAACCAGAAAAGCTTCCTAGTGGATGAGACATTTGAGGGGGGAGGGGCCTTCATATTGCACACCTCCAGGGGCCCTCATTCATATCAGCCTATGTCAGCGGCAACACCCCGTGGGGTCTTACAGGGAGACCAGGACTCGAGTCCTAAAGGACCAGGATTCTAGTAGGTACAGAAGCAGAAGGAAGGCAGTCCAGGTAGAGGGAAGTAGTATGTGCAAAAGTATCAACCATCATTTGTTTAGTGCCTACTGTTGACACAACTCTAGGCCCTGGAGTTGCTAAGAGGTAAATTGTTGTGACCTACATGATAAAACTATGTCACTGCTTTTGTCATAGAATTTAAAAAATAGTTATTGAACACTTAACCATGGTCCAGGCTCTACTCTAACACATGGTGATGTAGTGGAGAACAAGCCAGAAATGGTGCCCAAACTCATGGAATTCATAATCCAAGAACATATTGAGTAATTACAAGAATAATGAGCACTTCAAAAATTAAGTTTCCAGGCTCATGAGTGCTTGTAACTGGGAGAACATACCTGATTTCAGCAGTTAAGAGATTTTTGAAATGGAAGAAGGAGGAAGGAAGTGGATAAAAGTGTGGGAGAGGAAACTGGGTTTGGATTATTTAGGAAACCAAATGTCCACAACAAAAACAAATCAAACATTTTCAAAGAAAGTGGACGGCTCAAAAAAAAAAAAAAGAAAGAGAGAGAGAGAGAGAGAGATTTAATACACTCTCTGCTTGCTAATCCCAGATATCAGGTCTCCACAGGAATGGGTGTGGAGAGAATTGACCTCGGTGTGCAATCTGTGGACAGATGACCTTTTTTCTCTAAGTGACAGTGTGATCATCAGTGTCAGAACTACCAAATACTAAGAGAACAGATTCAGGAAGAGCACTATTCCACGACTCCACCCCCAAACATACAAATACAAACTATTCCTGAAAGTCTGATCTCTTCTCTTGGAGACATCCAGGCAGAGGAATCCCACAAACAATCTCTGTAAGGAGGGGAAGAGTGGCCCATTGATAAACTTGGGAGCTGGAGAGAGGAAGTGACGTGCTAATGCAGAAATTATGGACTGGGGCTGATGTTTGAGGTCAGACTTCGCTGAGGATGTCTGACATGTGATCCAGAAGCCAGCAGAATGCAGCACATTTTATTTATCTGGGTGAATTAACCTCAAAGTACAGCATCCCTCAGGAGGTTTGGGGAAGATGTGCTACAGTCAACACAAACACAGCGACAGTGACTCGCATTCGGAGGAAAAGGCCAAATATCTTAGAGTTGTTCTCAAACTCTATCACACACCAGAATCACCAGGAAGGCTTGTAAAAACACAGGTTTCTGGGCCCCACCTCCTGAGCCCCTGAATCAGGGAAGTCTTTGGGGTGGAGGCCAAGAATTTGCATTTCTTACAAGTTCCAGGTGGTGCTGATACTGTTGGATCACATGTTCATAACCATTCTTCCTGCATATATTGTGAGGCTTTTCGGGATCTGGCCCCAAGTCTCTTATTCACACTTCTTGCCACAGTTGGGTTTCCCATCATGCACCTGACTATCCCAGAAAACTGAGTTGTTGTTTTTTTCCCACATGCCCAGAACACAAATGGATTCTCCTCTGTATTTGTTTATACTCTGTTCCCTCCACCCTTACCTTCTCATCCCTGCTTCATGAAATCCTTCAAAGACCAGCTTAAATACTGCTTTCTCCATCAAGCTTTCTCGGATCTCTAGAGAATTAAATGTTTAAGTTCATCTAGTGTTCTTTGCACAGATCTCTGTGGTAGATCATGATCCTCCCTGAAGACAGGTACCTTACCATTCAGGCGTTCATTCAATAAAGAGTTTAAGATACCAGCTGGGTCTGTGTGACTGAGGAAAGATGCAAGCTCTAGACCTTCCAGAAAATAATTTCATGGAGACAAAAACAAGTAAACTAGCAACTACAGTACAGAGTGATCAGTACTAAAGGCTGGTTATAGGAGCGCTTGGGAAAGATACCCAACACAGTGTTGGCTGGTTCAGGAGACAGTTTCCAGAAGAAAAGATTCCTTTCTGACCTGTGAAGGATGAGTGGGATTTAAACACAAGAGGTTGAGGAAGAGAGAAGCAGGGAAAGGGGAACAGTGACCCAGGCCAGAGACAAGAGAGGAGATTTGACTCAAGAGTCAAATCTGAGGAAAGGAGAGACAGGAGATGAAGCTGGGGAAATTAAGTACCATGGGGAGCAGTTTTGATCCAATCAGGAGATGGAAACCGCATGGTAGGTCAGACAGGGGAAATTAGAGGCCATAAATTGATAACTAACATATCATGTCAGAAAATTTTAAATGAATATCACTTTCTCTTCTCAATCCATGTCCAAGAAGGAAAAGTAGCTCTTTCCATGAACAATTACATTTTTATTTTAATTTTCTATAGAGTTTGCTACAAGCACAACAACAGAAACACTACCACCACACCTAGCACTGGGCTTAGAACATATTTTCCACCTAAAGCTATATTCCAGATTCAGGACTGCGCAAAGAGCGACTGAAGTTCCTCAAGCCAAGCCTCAAGGAAATTCGTCCAACATTCTCAATTGCATTGAAACCCCAAATCTAAAAAAGGCAATTTGTGCAGTGCCCATTATGGTTTTATTATGGAAGTTTCTGTACAGCTGTGGTCAGGGTCCTCCCAGTGCTCATGAAGTGATGAGTCACAGAAAATTAGCTAGCGTGCATTATTCCAGAGAACTGACCATACGATATATTTATATGTGATATTTGAGGCCTTTCATTGTAAACATATATTAAATTTAGACATATATGCATGTATTTGTACATAGAAGGTTTTGTGGAATAACGAATAACCTCTCATTGTGTACCTTCTAAAGGCTTAAAAGAAAGCTGAAATTAACTCTACTCTGCCCCTTTATAATATATGTTTTGATTATAATAGGAATCTAGTGATTTAAAAAAGGTGGGATCAGAGACTCCAACAAATCTTTCAGTTCCCTTATCTGGCTAAGCAGGAGAATAAAAGTTCAAGAGCAGAGGGAATACATAAAATGTATGTACATTTGGTTAGAGCCACTAAAACTTTTGTAGGATCTTTAAATGCTTGAAAGATGACTCCTGACGACACTTCCCTTTGCACTTCTGAGACTCCTCCAACCTCCCAATTGCTCTGTCTCTCTATCCTGCACTTACTCCCTAACTGTGGCATAGCCTGAAGTTCCAGCATTAGCCTTATTGTTCAATATTCTTCCTTCTGTATGCTGTCAAAAAACATCGATGCCTTCAACCACCACATCTGAATTCCCAGCTTCTGAACATCAATTCTATATTTTCAGCTGCCTATTTATTGTAACAGAGCTCTTCTTCCCAATGCTTTATTTCCTCTCAGTTAAAGATGAATCCATCTATATCTTTTGCAAGGTAATGATGCAGGTCATCCCACTGGAATGAGTAGAGTACATTTTTCCCACCACTTCGATGTAAGGCTTTGCCATGTGACTCGTTTTGGTAACTGGAATGTTAGTGGTCATAAAACAAGAAGTTTTATATATTCTTCTACCATCATCAGGATAGGAGTATACCTCATATGGCTGCCAGTCCCAGTTAAGACATCTGGAGCAGACTTGAACCTTACCTACAGCCTGGAGCCAGGTGGGCCTAGAGGAAGAGATGACACAGGTGCGTGAGAAAACTTTCTTCGGGGATGATAGATATGTTCATTGTTTTGATAGTGGTGATGGTTTCACAGATATATTCATATGTCCAAACATTAAGCTTTACACTTTAAATATTTGTGATTTACTGTATGTCAACTATACCTCAATAACTATTAAGAGTATGTTTTTAAATGATCAGCTGTTACATAAAATTTCAAAATTAATAAAAGTTTTCTCATCTTTGTGAGTGATTCATTTGCAGTTGTTCATCTAAGTTCCACATTCAGTTGGTTTCTCTTTATTATTTTACTTACAAAACTAGAATATTCTAAGTAAATTTGTTGTACTTATTGACTTGGAGAGTTACCCATGATATATTTTTTAGTAATAAAAAGCAAGTTGCAGAGTAAAATGTAGGGTAAAATATTGTCCTTTTGTTAATAAAAAGAATGAAAAGGAAAAGAACATATGTCTGCTTATTCATGTATCAGTTTACATGTTAGCTTAGCATAGAGGAAGGTAGCTGGGGCTGGCAGCAAGTGTTTTGGATATCTAGTTGGTAAGGGTATCTTATCCAAATGCTGGAGATTGCCTTTTTCAACTTGGGGGTTATTTACTGGCCAGTGAATTCTTAATGTACCTATTTTGTTGCCTTCTGCTCTCAAAAGTATTTCTTCTTAGTGTATTGGAGCCTTTGGATGTGGTTTTAAAATACTCCCCTGGTAATATGTCATTAGTAATTATCCTGAATGAATTAAATTCCCAGCAATGAAAGGGTTTGTACCAGTTTGATTTCCTTAAGTGGTCCCTAATATATTATCTGTGCTTGACATTGAAGTCACGGCATTTTGGAACGAATACAGAGTATATACTGTTGAGATGGTCCACTTGAGCAAGCCACTTGAAATGATATTTAAAAAGAATATTTTAGTGTCATGGAAAAATTTTTTTCTCATCTTTCATTTGAAAAAAAAAATTGTAAGAGCATATTCCCCCTCAAGAGCCAGCACACTCTAGTGCCAAAAAGCAGAATGTTCGACTTGCTGCTCAGTTAATAACAAAGACTAGAAAAGACAACATGCATTAGTGTGGTTTGCTTGGACTTGGAATTCCCACCATTTCTTTCAACTCTGACTCATGAGTAGGTGGCAGAGCATCAGGGCCACCTCGTTGCATAATTTTGGGGGTTAATACTGCCATTGTCTTCCTCAAGCATGTCCATACCATTTCTTGGAGTTGTTTCTGCCAGGTCTTTTTGAATCAAGTGGTGTGTGAACAGGGATTGGGTGTAAGGTCTTTCATTTACATGGAAAGGCCATCACTCCAGATTCCAGCAACCTTCTGCAGGCTGCAAACAAATTACAAAAGAACAGCAAACTGCGTGAAAAATGTCTTCTCCTGTTGCAGGGGCTTAGAGCAATTAAATGGAACAAGACATTGTCTGGCACTTTCCCCTAATATATACCGTGCATAAAAGCTGAGTTGATCCATATTCTGCATATAAATAATTCATTCTATAATAAAGTAATAGCAACTTCTCTCCATTGTGCGTTACTATGAATAAGAAGCCCCAAAGTGCCATTGGATGAGAGAATCTTGCCAAAGCCTCATCCTGAGTCCTTCCAGGGCATAATATTTTTTATTAACCTGAGTCCAGTCTTGGCCACAGTGTGACTAGGTTGTTTTGCTTCAAGGAGTATGAATTTGGATGATACTTCAAGATCTTTGGTCTCTTCACTGCCTTAACTAATTCACCAATTTTGTATTGGAAAGCATTATTTTGTCCTTGTTCTAGAGAAACTCAAGTGCTTTGTTTAAAACTTAAGCCCTTCAACAGATGAATGGATAAAGAAGATGTGGTCCATATATACAATGGAATATCACTCAGCCATCAGAAAGGATGGATACCCAACTTTTGCATCAACATGGATGGGACTGGAGGAGATTATGCTAAGTGAAATAAGCCAAACAGAGAAAGTCAATTATCATATGGTTTCACTTATTTGTGAAACATAAGGAAGAGGAGGGAGGACATTAGGAGAAGGAAGGGAAAATGAAGGGGGTGGAAATCGGAGGGAGAGATGAACCATGAGAGACGATGGACTCCGAGAAACAAACTGAGGGTTTCAGAGGGGAGGGGGGTGAAGGGATGGGTTAGCCCGGTGATGGGTATTCAGGAGGGCACGTACTGCATGGAGCACTGGGTGTTATATGAAAACAATCAATCGTGAAACACTACATCAAAAACTAATGATGTAATGTAGGGTGACATAACAATAAAATTAAATCCAATTTAAATAAATAAATAAAAATTAAGTGAATATGTTGTTGATTGTATGTTCCTACTCTACACATTTTCAAAATAAATACTACCCTGGGTGTTAGAGAGTAATGCAGTCTAACATTTAGATATGTGTTCATTCATTCATTCATGTATTCATTCATTCATTTTGAAAGTCAAGATTCTTTAGGTATAATTTGATTATAGTAAGATATACTCTCAGATATTCATTTTGATTCTTCCTGTGCATACATTTGGGGGGCAGGCTGTCAATAACATATCACATTAGCACACATAGCCACTTGTCTCAACATATACATATTCACATCTATACTCAAGTCCTAGTCCTTGTTTATAACATTCTTTTAAGCTGTAGTAATGGTACACCTATTTTTTTAATGATCTCTATATTTTATTTTTATTTTATTTTTATTATTAGTTCCAAGGGCAGAATTCAGTGATTCATGTACACCTATTTTTATCACTAACTTCGCACTCAGCAAATCACTTTGGAGCCACTGTTCTATTTATAAGAATTGTAGATATAAAACCACATAGTGCTGACGGAAAATGAGATTTCAGCAAATGGAAACACTAATGAGGTGAAAACAAACTAGTCACGTTAAGTTAACAGTAGCAAAAACAACCTTTAAAAATATAGTGGAATATCTGTGAAAACCACAGTTATTTTTACAGTTCAAGTTCGTGGGAAAATATGAATAAATTTTGGTCAATTTTTCCTTGGTAACTATCAAGTCACTTCTAACTGCCAACGAGAGAGCACTTGAAGAAACACAGCCCTGAAGTGTCTACCATCATGTTGAACAAATGAATGAATGAATAAACTGAATTGAAAGATTTGGGGAAATAAGTCGCCAAGTTAACTCATGCAATAGTCCCAAAGAATACACATAATCTCTCTCTACCAAAGACTAAGAATTTTCTATCCAAATAGAGGAAGCTATTCCAAACTGACAAAGGCCAACACGTACCAGTAGAGAGCTATGAGCAAGGATACAAGTGTGGGAAAGGAGAAACTCCTTATTCTGAGCTTTTTATTTAGGCAGTTGTTAAGAAACTTTCCAGATCGTTCTTAAAGATAGAGTAAAACAGCAAAAGGAATGGTTACTTGGGCAGGAACATATATATCCTTCTTACCTCAAGTGACTGATGATGGTCCCTGTGAATTCTTAATGTCCGGTCACAAAAATCTACTGGACTTTTTGAACAACGATGCTGGGTCCTTTAACGTATGTCATCCATTTGTGGGAATATCAGGTTTCCTTTGTGACCCTGAGTTTCTTCTTTTAATCTCATTACAGTTTGCAAAATACTGATTGACACTTTTTTATTTGTCATATTCATGGTCTGTGATTATTTGGAGAGACAAAGGTGCATATATATACCTAATTTCACAATCAAGTGCATTCTACTTGATTTAGGATTTCAATATCCCCACTCTGCAAGATTCAACCTCAACGCAAGTGAGGAGGTTAGTTTTGTTTCATCACCAAATGTCAGCTTCCCCAGTTTGCCCCTAAAGCAGCTTCCTAAGTCCTTAGCCTTCACTTTAGAAGATTTAGGCTGGCATCATTCTAGAATTATTTCACCTGCAAATAGTGGAAAACTGAATTCACTGAGGCTGAAGCAAACTGAGGCTAGTTTCCCTAGGTTGGTGGTAACTGAGGTCGCTTCAGTGGGTCCACACTCTGGGGGCTCCCTGCCTTGTGATTCTCTTGGTCTCAAGGTTACAACTTGAGGCTGCTGCACCTCCAGACAAACATCACAGTCAATAATGGATGAAGGCAGATGGGAAATGGAGGGACTCCAGTTGCATGTGCCCCTTTGTAAGGAAATCAAGAGCTTTCCCAAGCCCCCACTTGCAACCTCTCTCTGCTGACTTCCTCTTCTAACACTTCGCCCCAAATTGTGTCACATGGCCAGCCTTGATGCAAAGGATGCTGGGAACAAAGTGCTTAGCTTTCCAGTCTCTTAGGAGAGGAAGGTCAGGGAGAAGGTGCCTGGGAGTGTATGTTTGGAGAGTCAAAGGACAATGCCCACCATAATGTCTACTACGATTATGCTGTTCTAAGAAGAAAAGAGGAGATGAAAAGAGAGGAACAGAGGGGAGGGGAAGAGAAGAGAAGAGAAGAGAGGAGAAGGATGGCACAGATGGGCTGAAGTTCATTCCCAGGTTGGCCACATCCAGCTCTGGGAATACTGGGACTTCGGGAAAGCTACTTAATGTATTTATGTCTCAGTTTTCTCATCTGTGAAATGGAGATAGTCATAATCACTATCCCTTGGAGAAGCTGTGAAAATGAAAGATGATTTATGCAAAGAGCTAAGCCCAACACCTGGCACATCGTAGCCACTCAGGGCCACTACCACCGCCCCACTGCTACTCCTTCTCTTCCTACTAACAGTACTGATAGTCATCATATTACTCTATGTGAAAATATTTCCACTTAGATAAGACACTCCATAAACAATAAAATGTACAGAGTTTTATAAAGCCCCTTCCCTCTATCTCCTCCCTTTAGATCATCTGGCGGCAGGCTATTATTGCAAACTTTTAAAGAATTGTCTGTAGCCCTGGTATTTCATTCATTTACTCTATCAACGATGATTTATTGAACACCTGCCACGTGCCAGGCACTCTGTTGAATACCGAGGGTACGGTGGTGACCAAAAATAGACAGAGTCCCTGTCCACATAACATGTACAATCTAATGGGTGAGAGATATGTTAAATAAATCCTCACGAACACGAAAACATAATTAAGAATGTGGATAATTCTAAACACTAGGGTTTTCCTCTTTTAAGAACATTAATGCTTTTAAAAAGTCCAGAAGTTGCATAATTTTCAGACAACTCTACAAGTCACTCTGAAACTCTGCAGCAACTTGAAACTCTGCCTGCATTTGCATTAAGGGCATTTTGAAAATTAATTCCTGTACCTTGTTAGGAATGTATTTCTTTGTATGAGAACTATATTTCCTGCAACTGAAAATTACTGTAAGATGTTGGCTGCCCTGGAATGGAACAACAGACCGTATGAAATCATTTTGTGGTTTGATACTTCATTATTAGCCAAAGGAGTCTCCACCACCGCCCCCCCAACCCCCCAACCTTATGCCACTGCAAACGGCAATTAGTTCAAGTAGAAAAGATTACAGCCAGGTGCACTGTTTGAAGTTTGGGGTTTTTTTTTCTCTTTTAGTTGTGGTGAGGGTGGGAGTGTGGGGGATGTCAGGAGGAGAAACCTCTTTTGTTAAGTATTTGAAGTCTGTGGGCATCCTGGTAATTCAACAGGCATCTGTGGAATTTTAGGGCATTGGGATCTTTTGTATTTAACCATCAAGCTCTAACCTCAAGGGCGTTTGCTGTGGGTTGAAATGGGAGCCTTGAGGCTTATTCACTGATGTGCAAAATGACATGATCCTCTTAAGGGTTAGAATGAGTTTCATTAAGATGAAAGGCAAGGACATGGTGGAGCTTAATATTTATAAAGGAATCCAAGAGATATTTATTAGAATTGAATTATCTTTTTATGAATACATAACATGTGGCAGATATAGTACATTTGCACGATGGCTCTTTTACAACTCAGAAAAGCAGAGGCACAAATACCTGCGATCTTCTTTCTGGGTTTTGTTTTGTTTTGTTTTGTTTTTCTAGAATTCTTTAGAATTCTTGGTGTAAAGTTTACATACATTTGAAATTAGAATGGAAGTAAAAGAAATATATTGAGTAATATGATAGAGTTCCCCCTTCAAGGATTCTAAAATTCTCCCAGGGTGTATTATTTATTACATTGGTCTCTCGAACTTCCCAGGCAGGACAGAGTGACCCGGGAGTATTGAATTCTGAGTACAGAATGAAAAGTGTTCGGTAGCCTCCGAATGGCCCCATGCTGAGCTAATCCTGAGAACCTCGGTCTTCATATTCATTAACTAATGGAAACATCAGCTGTCCTGCCTTGGTCTCAGAGCATCATGAGGACAAAAGGAGACAAAGGAAGGGTTGGCATTTCTCTAAAGCAAAACTCCTACTATACAGATACCAAGAGAGCAATAACTTTAGGCCTTTTTCTCTGGGCTGAAATCTTTGGGGACAAGGTCTTACTGGTTTCTTGTCCAACCATAAATCTTGATCACATAAAAAAATACATAAAAGAAGGTAGAAGGGGAAAAAATGATCTTAAGTGTTTAGAAAAGTATAAAATCTGTAACTCCCAAGTTGGTGGAAAAGCATGAATTTAGTCAAAACAGAGGATCAGCTTTGTAATAATAGCAGGATTTGCAGCCAGACAGTCCATGGGTTCAAAGCCGATTCTGCTACCTCAATTTCCTTATCTGCAAAGTGGGGACTCTAATACCTAACTCATGGGGATATTGTGAAGGTTAATTAAAATATTCTCTGTTAAACACCTACACTCATCAGAACCAGGTTTAACTGCCTGTAGCAGAAAATCCAAAATAAGAACACCTAAACTGCCAGAGATTCATTTCCACATGTCCAAGATGTCGGGAGAGAGCTGACTACAGCTGATAAGACTGGTACCATGACATCACAGGGAGGGAGGATGCTATCCTTAGCTCTGTCATTTTAGAGTTAGATTATGTCTTCAAGGTAATCTCCATGTTAAGTGTCAGGAATGGGGAAAAGGGCTTTCCTCAAATGTTCACCTTTTAAGAAGCCCTTCTGGGGGGCCCCTGGGGGCTCAGTTGGTTAAGCGTGGGACTGTTGATTTTGGCTCAGGTCATGATCTCAGTGTCGTGAGATCCAGCCCGCATCGGGCTCTGAGCTTAGTGCAGAGTCGGCTTGAGATTCTCTCTCTCTCCCTCTGTCTCTGCCCCTCCCTCTTGCTCTCTCTCTCAGATAAATAATTAAATCTCGTTTTTCTTTTAAGCCCTTCTGGAAGTCTTCCCCGACATCTTCATTTCAGATCATTGGCTAGACCTGGGTCACGTGGCCACACCCAAACCAAGAAAGACTGAGAATTACAGACATCATTACCTCAATAAACTAAGGGCTCTGTCAGAGAGGGAGGAGAATTTGAGAGTCAGTAGGCAACTGGCAGTCCTCCCAGACTTCAGAATATCCAGAAAAGAGTAACTATTCTAATATGCTCGTTCTTTTACATCTGGTAAATGATTTTTGTTATTAACTTCCCCCACCCCTAAATATTTCCCATATGTACCCTCCCCTCTCTATCCCCTCGGTCATTGTTATGATCTAAGGCTTCACAATCCCTAACCTAACTCAGCAATTAACTTTCCAACAGCTTTCCCTGTTCCTTCTCTCCCCTGTCCCTAATTCACTCTGAACACTGCTATCAGAGCATCTTTCCAAAAGGAAAGTGGAATAGTTTTTCTTCCTTGGCTTAAAAATCCCCAAGGGATCCCCTAGGAGATTCTTTGGGACCTAAAGTTCCAGTAAACATCCCAAATTCTTCCATTTGAAGAGAAATGAAGTCCTGCTCACTTCCCCAGCCTCATCTATTCTTGCTTCCAATCTTACATTCCTGGTTCCATTAACAGTTGCCTCTTTGGCTCCTAAGGTCAGCACATAATCCATCAGCAAACCCTGGCACATGGCCTTCAGAGCATACCCTCACTCTACTTTTCACCTCAGTGGCTGCTGCCCTGTCTAAACCACCCTCACCTCCAGCCTGGAAGACTATGGTAGTCTCTGTCTTCATCTTGCTGCTTCCTCTTTGACCTCCTTCACCCAGCTGTAAAGAAGATCACGTCATTTCTCTGAATGCCCATCTTCGTGGAATCCAAAGTGCTCCCCTAGGGACTACAGGACCCCACACACGTTATCCTCTGCTTCCCTCTCCAAGCTCCTCTAACTCACTTATTTACAGATTGCTGTCCTTGATGTTCCTTAAACCAAGTCCAGAAAGCTTCTCTTCACTACCTTTGCATGGGCTGTTCTCCCTGCCATAAATTCTCTACCTGCCTTCTCCGCAAGAACATGAGCATCATAAGGGCACAGACCTGGACTCATCTCTATGCCCCTAGCACATAGAACACTGTCTAGCACGAAGTAGGCACTCAATAAATATTTGATGAACTAACAAATGAGATGCATGCTCTGCTCTTCCTGTTTGATTTCTTTATCTTAAGAATGTGGGAAAAGTTGGAACTGGTTGAGTTTGAATCCCAGTCTGTCTTTTGTGACAACCTTGGGCAAGTCATCTCTGAGAGCTGTCTCTACATTTATAAAATAGAAAATCTGGGGGCGCCTGGGTGGCTCAGTCGGTTAAGCAGCTGCCTTTGGCTCAGGTCATGTTCCCAGGGTCCTGGGATGGAGCCCTGCTTCTAGCTCCCTCCTCAGCAGGGGAGCTGCTTCTTCCTCTGCCCCTCCCCCCGTTTGTGTGTGTGCACTCACGCGCGCGCTCTCTCTCTCAAATAAATAAATAAAATCTTTAAAAAAATAGAAAAATCTGACAAATACTCCAAATTTTTATGAGACTAAATAATATGGTAAATGTTGTCTCTTCAGCGAGGAAATCTAAGTTGATGCAGACAGTCAAGGGATCCTTGTGACACCACTTGGGCAGTGTCTGAAATGTGTCACAGAAATGTGACTTCTCTGTGGGCGGCATGGAAACTTCTGGTTGTTAAAGCTACACGGCTGGCTCCAAGACTATACAATTAAGGTTTCTTATTCTCTAAGAATGGCATTCTCTTCTAGGAATGTGTCTTCCTAGGAAGGAATCTTCCAATTCACTCTTACTTTGAAATAAAAATACATTATGAACAACATATTGGTAGGAAAACCAGATATTTTTAATATTCTTCCCCTGTGTCTTTAGCTGAACTTTGCCCTTATTATGCCTTATGCCCTTCAATGGGAAGGAAGACGGTGCTCATAGACTTTGTTCCTCTGTCAAACATATTTTGCTCGTTTACTCCCTTCTGACTGACACACATTCAGAAGTTTCTGCAATGGATAGGATCATGATTGCAGTGATCATATGTCCTAGCTTATACCTGCCTTCCCACTGCAATTGTTAACAGAGCCCCTTTCACTCTCAAACATGTCCTATAGGATCATGATTGCAGTGATCATATGTCCTAGCTTATACCTGCCTTCCCACTGCAATTGTTAACAGAGCCCCTTTCACTCTCAAACATTGCCTAGTTTGGACAATAAATTATGTTGTCACCCTACTTACAGTCCATATTTAAAAGCACATTTTGACACGAATAGACTTTTGAGACCCATTATGGTTTTTTTTTTATTTCTTGCTATCTTACTTAGATATGACAATAGTCTTGAAACACTCTTTATAATTGTTACATTGCTTACATTGCAAACTGAACTTAAGGGTTGTTTTATTCTAATGCTAGGCAATGCCTCCATCCTGCTTTCCTCCAAATCTTTTTTCCAATATAATTTTTCTGATTAGCTCATTATGTATCTGTAGCAACATCAGATAGAAATAAGTCACATTCAGACAAATGTATGTTTACTTATCTGATTTTTCCCACTCTGGGTAACTGAATCTTGACTCTGATAGTTCAGTATGGCCCACCTGGCCCAGGAAGTAACAATGCACAGAGCTGTTCTGAGACTTTGAAGAACTGACAAAGAGGGTGACATATGTTGGAGGCATAGCATTGTATGTCAACTTTAGTATTAATATCTTTATTCCAATAAGACTACCTTAGGTCAGCTTTAGAATGATAGGTACAGAGACTGTCTAAGCTCAAACAAGCATGGCATATCAGTGCCTCCCACTCACCATCTTAAAGATAAGGGGGAAAATGGTTGCTAAAACACAAACAATTACACTTTTATGGGAAAGAGGAGGAGAATAGTTACAGAATAGGGATGGTGTTCTATTTGAGTGCAACTCCATTCCACTGGCTGCTTACGTGATTTTTGTGTGTGAGTGAGCAAAATTGAGTTCTCTGAATATTAAGACTCAGTTTTCTTAAGGAATTGAAGATCTGATTAAACATAGGAAATGATTTTGGTAAAACAGAGTCCTTGTTTCCTAGACAGATAACCTTAAAGGTAGAGAAAAACTTTTGTTTATAATTCCTTCTTACGAGCAAATGGTTCAAAAAAATTTTATTTTGTTAATTGAACAAGGAGAAAACAACATTTTAATTTTGTGCCAGTGTACTTTTGATATTAAAACTCATTTTCTTAAATTTAGCCTAATCTTAGCCAGTAATGACCACACATGAAATTCCTTTCCAGAGACCTTTTCCATAAGCCTTCTACAACTTTTTTCTTTACATTCATTTTGTTCCACGTTTTTCCTCTTTAAGTAACCAGCTTCACTTTAGGATAAAATTATTTTTCCCCACAACAAAAATGCTTTCCTTATGCTTTTTCTTACCATAAACACATATCTTACTTTCCTTGCATGGAGTTGTTTCTTTTATTACTTGCAGTAGTCTTAATTACATTTATTAAAATTCTTAACTCTTGGAAATCTTTTTTTTTAATTAAAATTTTTTTATTGAAGTGTAGTTGGCACATAATGTTCCATTGGTTTCAGGTGTATTACATAGTGATTCAAGATCTCTGTATGTTCTGCTAAGCTCACCACAAGTGTAGCTGCCATCTGTCACCATATAATGCTATTACAATACAATTGACTACATTCCTTACGCTATACCTTTCATCCCCGTGACTTATTCATTCTATAACTTGGAAGCCTGTATCTCCCACTCCTCTGCTGCTTACATGATGTTTGGAAAGGAGCCAAGCAGCTGAATCTGGGCTCAGTCAGAAGGAGGACTATGATTGATTGGTGATGTCTGCCTTGGGCATAGGAAGAGAAAGTGGACACATCAAGGTCCATGCAGTAGCGAACTCTATTCTAGGGCAAGGGGTTCAGCAGAGATTAATGGCATACCAATTAGTGCAAGATCAACAGGTGCAACTCTCCATTTTATCAATGGCACAGCTACGGGCCCATGAGGACAAGTAACTTGCTAGAGTTCTCCAGCTCAGTCAGTTAGTGGCTCGACCATTACTAATCAGGAATCTGGTCCGTTAGATGTTGGTCCATTAAAAGAGGAGGAAAACAGAGAAAGGATGGTAAAGGCACACTTCTTCTTCTCCCCAATTTTGCCCCAGGCTATCTCTTTGTATAAGGAAACAAAAAGCAAAACAAGGCAAAGCAACAAATAAACAAACAAAAGATGAATGAAGTTGATTTTTAATGGGCCATATAAATTTGTCCAAGTTCAAAAGCCATGGGCAACAGATAGTTTCTTAACAAGGAGAGTTTCACTTAAAACAGCGTGTTGACAGCTTTGTCATTGAATGCAATCAAGTTTTTTCTCCAGAGATGAACATCTAGGACCATATGAGTCAGGCAGTATCCAGGGAATATGTCCTCTGTTTGGAATTTTCCAGGAGGGGCTGGAACGAACTGTAATAGCTGTGAGTGGCTTTCAGAGGACTCTCTGCTCTCTTGCTGCTGAAATCAGTAGTGTGACCTGAGTGACTGAACTTAATGCTTAAAAGCAGCTTGATGTTAGCTTTGCCACTGAATGCAATTAGCCTCATTCATGAATTTATTTTTCCCGTGTCTCTTCTTTCCTGGAAATTAACCACCTTCGGCTATGTGCGAATGAAGGGGGGGGAGGGGAAAAGCAGGAATGAGCACCTTCCTTGTCATTTCTGTCTACCCTCAAGTCTGATATTTTGCAAAACCAACCATGACAAACAAAAGGTAGCTGAAGAAGAGAAGGGTTCCTGGGATAAAGCACCACATACACTGCCTGATTCACAATAAAGAACCCCAGCCTACCAAGAGCCCATTTGAGGACCACACTTAATTAGAATCAAGATTCATTTTCCACCAGACTCAAATATTGATGCAATATGTTAATCTGGGGTAGAAATCCACATGGACTCTATCTCTAGGCTTCAAAGTGCTACTCATACCTGAAACTAACCTTACCAGTCCCTGTGTCTCAGGGGTATCCCCAACCCTATGCTACTTCATCCGTAAGAAATATTTGTCATGGTGGGATTTCAGAATCAATGCGATTTTTTTAGCCTTTTTTAATCACACCAGGTAACAAATGCTTATTTTGTCCTCATCTAGGACAAATTGTTCTTGTTTGTAAAAGTAGGAAAAACTGTCCTTCCTCCCCTCATTAGGCCATAATTTGAAGTGCTTTCTTACTTTGGGCTGTGTTAGGGTGTCTAGATTCCAAAACATACAGGGGCCAAGAGGTAAACAAAAACATGGGAATGGGATGAGCGGCTGCGGGGATTAGTGGGGCCCAAGGAACTGTATAGTACCTGCTCCTTTAAAGGCATTTGCAGTTATTTTTTAAGCCACTGATTATCAAACAAAACACCTCACTTCGCAATCCTGGAATTTCCAGATCCAGTAATGAAGCTAACATTTATTGGGCACTTCCTACATGCCAGGCACTCCTTTGAGAAGTTCACCTATACTGAGTCACTTAATCATCACAAAATTCCTAAAATAACCACTGTTATTATTTCTCTTTCACAGAAAGTAAAACCAAGACACAGAAAACAAAATTAATCATGCAGTCAATAAGCAGAAGGGGGAAGATTTGAGCCAAAACTCTCCGTCTCTGGATCCCACATGTTTAACCCAAGAGTAAGTACCAAAATTGCTATCTTCACATTTGCTGAGAGATTTTGAACGCAGATACCTCGACCATGAGACGGATGAAGAAGTAAATGAGCAGTTTGGAGTAAAAGGGAGCCCAGGAGAGATGGCTACGCTCCCCCAAGCCAAACCAGAGGGCACTGTGTGGCCTCCATAGATGAAGATGATACAATTCAAAGTAATGATCCTTTGTTGGTGTCTTTTGTGCCCTACCATGGTAATATTAAATCTTAAAAGAGTTTCATTGCACTCACTCAGCTAGCTGGCATCCATCTGTTTGTCAATGGTTAAGTTCAAACTAAAGCTCCATTTGGATACTAAAGGTACCACTTCAATTATTCAGACAGCATATGATGACCCTCCCTCAATTACACTATTGTTTGAGTGATACATTGCCCTGGTGATGACGTACCTGGCTCCAGGCACCCAGCAGATGTTGCCTATTGTCTTTTTAAAGGTGCACAGTACGGACGTATTCTTATAGGTCATCACCAGTGTCAGAAACAAAATCAAGTAACAGATGGTCATAGGAACCCCAATGGGATTGTCCGACTATCTCCTGAACATTTCCACCTAGATGTCCCACTGGCACCTAAAACTCAGCCTGGTTCAAGATGAGTAATTTATCTCTTCCCTCATTTCCAAACCCATTCTTCCCAGAGTATTTTTAATGCAAATGAACAATTCTGCCATTTTGCTAGTCTACCTAATTGAACTACCTTATTCTTTCCCCTCTTCCTCAAACCCCACATCCTGTTGATCGTTGAGTCTTGTAATCTTGTTGATTTTTCTTCTGAAACAGCTTTCAGAGTTACCTCCCACCTTCTCTTCTCTCACTGCCTCGTGTCAGCTTAGTTTTTTTGTTTTCTTTTCCATATGAGCTACTGAGGTTGCCTCTTCTTTATTCTCCTTAACTTGTCTGTCTTTCCCTCCCAGGACTCCCGACTCCAATCTGAGTGACCTTCCCAACATGCAAGCATCCTTAAATTTATTTTATCTATACTCCCATTGACTCTCTCTCTTACACTTCAGTGTCCTCAGTAAGACCTTTCACTTCCACCTACACCCATTCCTCATCCAAGCCCATCATCGCAACCCAACACCACTCCTAAACTCTACCTGCCACCCAGCTATTGCATACCTTCAGGAACCTGCACATGCTTTCCTTCTGTTTGGGACATTTTTCCATTTGGTAAGCTCAATTTATCTTTCAAGATACAGACCAATTTTCATTCTCTGTGAAGTCTCTACAGATTTATTCGGGTGGATTTACTTATTACTCTTTCTTTTGGACCCCAAGCTCTGTGGTCATCCCTCTATTACCCTCTTGAAATTAAAAGCTTTCAAGTCTGTTTTCTTCAATAGAGGGCGGGATTGTAAATATAAAGGGCAATATCTAATGTACATTCACATCCCCAGTAAACAACGCATTTAGCATTGTTGAATAAGTTTATCAGACATTCATCATCCAACAAATAGTTATCGAGTGCCTGCCATTTGATAAGCATTGAACTAAATACTTGTGACACACTGTTAAACAGAACCAGATATGACCCCTGTCCTCATGAAGATTGCAGTCAATGGCAGAAACATATCAAGCAAACACGATATCTGTAAAATTAAAGCTACATTAAGCATTCTGAAGGAAGATCTATGGTATTATGAGAATGAGGTTTGACCTAGCCAAGGAAATCAGGGACAGATCTGAGCTGAGTTATGCACTGTAAATAGCAGTTACTTGGATAAAGGGGTGAGAGAAGATCAAGCAGAGGGAATAGTGTGTGCAAAGGCCCTGTGGCAGAAGGCAGTCTAGAAAATACAGAAAACTGAAAGAAGGCTAAAGTGGCTGGGGTGAGCTTGTGGGAAGATGAGGCTAGAGAAGTAGGCAGGATCCATACAAGCAGGGCTTTGTAATTCCTGTTGAAAAGCTTTGTCTCTCTTAAAAGCAATGGGAAACTATGCAGCATTTAAGCCAGAGAGAGATAAGATTGTTCTGCGTTCTGAGATCACTCTGGTTGCAGTGAGGAGGACAGATGGGCTGTGGGAACACGGAGCAGAAAATGAGGACAAAAGCCTAAGTGAGATAAGATGGTAACTTGGCGCTAGCTAGAGAAGCAGTGGTAGAGATGGAGAAGGTGGTTGTGAGATTTTTTAGGAGTTGAAAGCGACAGGATTTGCAGTGGATTTGATATGAAAAGACAAACAAGAATCTAAGCAGGGAATGTTCAAGTTGTAATCAGCAGTACAAACTAAAGATTTTCAACACTACACTGTGGGGTTGAAAGCCATTTACCTTTTCTACTGCAGATCTCAAGAGTGTGGGAAGAAAAGCTAGGGAGGGGAAATTAGGATTCCAGCTCCCATCAGCATCTGTAAGGTGAGCAGTGAGAGAGCAGAGCAGGCAGCAAAGGTAATAAAAGATTTGTTGGCCAACATGAGGACTGGTTCAGGGGGGCTGTTGGACACCAAAAGATCACAGAAGATCAGTGGAGAAAGTGAGAATAATGACAGCAGGCGTCCCAGTGAGGTTTGAGCTACGACTTGTGTGATGCGCAGGTTTCAGACAGGCACAGAGTTGGAGAAAGCATCCCGCAGGAGAACATGGGACCTGCGTGATAAGTGAAGGACCTGGCTGTTGAGGTGCCTCTCCTAATTCTCCTTTATTTCCTTTAGGCTAGGGAACAAGATAAGCAAGCTTGTTTCAGATCCTACTTAAATGATAATAAAACATCTATGGCGGAAGGCATGTGTTAGTGTAAAGATACAAAGATCTGGCCTCTTTGGAGGTCAGATAATGGTTCCATTTCGTCTTCCAGAGCTTGAGGCTGTGTGCCGAAGGTCCGAGATCACAGCTATGTTAAATCGCAGTGGAGCCTTTGGTTCCATGAAATGCATCAACACATTTTGAGAGTCTGCTGTCTTGCTGGTGGTGTGCTAAGTTCTGGAACAAGAAAGATGGATAAGACATGGCATCTACCTAGCAATCTACAAAATGTCTTGCAATCTATAAAATGCTATCAAGTGAATTCAACTACAGTATTAATGATACCTCTAAGCCTGTGAGTGTGTAGTTAAAATAAAAATGAAAAATTCTAATTGGACAAAATTCAATATATACAAGACCAGTGTGTCTGAAAGCACACTCTCCCTGGATTAGAAGCATATGAATCACTGAGGAATCCTGCTAAAATCCAAATTTTTGCGTCCAACTCGGCTTATACACCCTGAGGAGTGGAGTCTGAGAATCAACATTGTAAACAAGTTCTCCAGTTATTCTAATGCCCACTAAAAGCACCACTGAATTAAACCAGGAGTGAATCTGGATATTAGAAAATGAAGACTTGTATTCTACTTTTTGTACCTTTTTTGGAAAAATGCACAAATATTAAATGTCACCAAAACTAAAACCCTTGTGAATCCAGCTTCAAGGTAAAATCCTTAAACACTCAATAACAGGGAATTCCAAGGTAAAAATTCTTTCCATCCACTCTTGCCTACACATAAATAGTCTGTGTTCTTGTTTGCCAATGCTAATCACAAGACTTCAGATGTGATTATTTATGCTGCCAAGTCTATCATATAAAATATAAGGCATAAATTACTTTTACGCATGGCTTCTTACCAGTTTGGAGTATGTACATTTCAACCTCAGTGTGAAATCAGCATGGAGTTTGCTTCCATATGGCATCTGTACATATATAATTTGTAAAGGCACCTATCACTTTTGGTTAAGAGAAGATACCAATGAAACTGTGCTTTGTTGTTCAGATTATATCCTTATTGCTTCTCAGCTTAGCTGCATTAAATTTTTTAAAAAGGTGAATCCGTTCTGTGAGGAAGAACTCACTCAAATTTTAGATGAGGAAAAACCAAGTTAGACCTTGCCTGGAGATCTCTGTCCTATGTAGCTTGTAAATAGGAATGTGAAGGGAGAGAGGCAGCGCTGGGCTTTCGTGTGTACAGGCAAAGAGGTCCAAAGAAAGAGAAGTCAAAACCTTCCATGCTTACATGTCCCATCTACTTCCTGCTATAATATCCATTGTGGGTTAATTCTTGGGAGGTAGGAAAAAGTCTCCCCTAGCATTCAAGTTAAACCTTGCAGAGAATAAGTAAAATTCCAAACAAATCTCAAAGCAACGTACATGGAAAGAGCAGAAGTCTCCTACGAATGTTGCACACAGATGTTTGAGGCTCAGAGAGAGGCCTGGGCTCCCGAAACCTTGGTGCTCAGAAGATCCAGAGAGAGAGAAGTCACCAAGTACAGAGAAAGAACATGAGCCCAGAGGAGTCCCCCTCCCAAACTCAAGTCATAGAAAGTAAGTTGCAGAACTGGTGGAAAAACTGCACCCCACACTTTCAACCCCCACCCGCTTCTGTACTGCCAATCCAAGCTTTAGATGATTTTGCCCTCTAAGTGGTCCTAACAGAATCCATTACATACAATGAATGACCCAGAAAGGATGGTCTCATCATTGTTCCTCAAATAACCTGGTGGCCTTATTCTCACAAAGCCACAGCTTCATTATACTTTGTCACTTCATAAGTATAAAAACTAGCCTACCTCTAAGATGACAACTCATCCCCCTATCTAATTTTTTTTCAGATAGCCTTTTAAAGTTCAAGGCCTTGCTATGGGGCGCAAGGGTCGGGTATGCGTGTATGTGTGCATGCTTTTGTTCAAGGGAGTGGGGGCAAGGGAGAAGCCCATCATGTGTAACTGAAACAAAGCTTTGATCCACATCTTCCACTGCCCAGTAAAACAACTTGTAACCACAAAAGCATTTGGAGCACTGTCATCTGATCCAGCAGCCATGGGCCCCTTTTTTTCAGATAACCAAATACTTTCACAATGAGACCACTGCACTTGCCCAGAGGGGGAGGTCCCCTCATCACTCACCTGCTGTCATTCCTTTCGGGGGCCCAGGATGGTCCAAGGGCCTTCACTGCAGGCTCTAATTGGCTTCAGCCTCTTGAGTAGACTTTCCCAGGTGAAAGGGGAGCAAATGTGGCTTTTCATTTATGTTCCTTATCATGGGTCTATGGGGAGGGACTAAAAAGGGCCCAAGAGGCCCTTAAGAGCTTGCACTGAAGGTGGGGAGGGAAAGTCAGGGGAGGGAAAGCTGGAAAAGTGGGAAATAAAAATCATATCCAGTACTTTATTCAACTTTTATAACAAGTTGAAATCAGGCTCCTTCTAGATCTAAATGGATCCTCCAGTCCTATAATTAAATTGAGAAAATGAAGCCCTTTCAGGCCTTTTGCTGCCTTTGATCGTTTTTTGTTTTGTTTTGTTTTGTTTTTGTTTTTTGTGACTGAAGTGTAACCAGAGCTCCTTTTTCTGGGGCATGAGCCTCATATGGGCAGCCAGGCCCTCGAGAGAGTGCCGGCTGCCCCCCCGTGTCAGCCTGTGAGCGCTGAGGGCCAGGCGGGGCCTGACACGGTCCCAGCAAAAGCAGACCCCAAGACATGTGCCTGTAGTGACAAGCCTCCTTCTGTGTACATTTTCTTCTGGCATGTTTTTCCACGTGCTCCCTCCTTCTCAAGGACTCTCTGTGGGATCTGGTATTTCTCCCCCTGAAGGAAAGGGTTGGGGCATTTCATGACAGTGCAGAAAACTTTCTCTCAAATCACAAAGAAGGTGGCCTCTAAAAGCCCAGGCTTTTAAATTTCTTTCCCTTTGGTCCTTCGTCAGTTTCTACTCATACGCCCCACCTCCTGAAGATGTGCAACACACACACACACACACACACGTGCGCACTGAGCACCAGCGGGCATGAACACACAGTTGAAAGCTCAGTGGATCTTCCCAGGCTAAGGAGGCTCCATCACACCGGAAAGGTGAAATCTAATCATTAACACAAACCCCCTCTTCCCCATTTCTAGTGGAATTTGCTCCTGTTGACTCGCTAAAGCGCCCTCATGTGACACTCTGTTGTAATACCACTCAAGACTTTGGAAAGACACAAGAGTATGTTTAAACACCATGTCACCACAATTCAAAAATATCACTCTTCTCTTTCCACCTCTACTTCTTAGCTGGACCCATGAGGCAGAGAACTACTGCATGAATTCTTGAAATAACACCAGGCCTTTGCTATTCCCAAATGTGTGTCTAGGCAAAGCCTGGCAAGCCTCACACTGGGGTTCTGAGTTAGGGCCCCAAACGCTCACTCTCAGCCTTGAGCTGAGAACACAGCTCTGACCTGCGCAGAGTAAGTCAGAGGAGGAGGAGCCGCAGGCCGATCTCTCTTCCTCCTCAGGGAAATGGCCGGCATAGACTGAGCTGACCTTTGGGCCAAGAATCTCATTAACCAATTAAAGCGGAGGAGTGCATATTAACACAGTGCTTCTCAAAGTGAGCTTCAGGAAACGCCATCACCAAAACAACAGCAACGGTTATTAAAATCAGATTTCCAAGCCCCACTCTGTATCTGTTGAATCAAAATCTTTGCTATTGGGACCCAAGAATTTGCCTTTTCAATTTTCAAGCTGAGTTTTTAAGCACAATCAAGTTTGAACAACTTTCCTTATTTTTTGTAAACCCTTCAGGTTATATTTTAACAAAAAAAACCTTTTAATTCCAAACCAATGGGATGACTTTTGACACTGTGGCAGTACTAAAAATAAGTGGGAGAAGAGGAGTTTCCAGTGCCCCTTGATTTTTCCCACAGAGGTAGCTGCACGTGCCATCAAAACAAAGGGCCCGCCTTCTCTGTTCCAGCCCTAAGAGGGCACCCCAAGGGTAAAGCACAGACTGGTGGGGGCCTGGCTTCTGGGATAAAGAGTTCTACCTCTAGGACTTGGACATCCAGTTGGGAGGGGAGAAGGGCAATCAGGGACTCAACTCACCTCTAGGGGGCGCCAACCCAGATAATAGAGTACACTTCCCGACATCACTTTCTAGCTGGGAAATCTTTTTTTTTTTTTATGTTATGTTAATCACCATACAATACATCATTCGTTTTTGATGTGGTGATCCACAATTCATTGGTTTTGTGTAACACCCAGGGCTCCATGCAGTACGTGCCCTCCTTAATACCCATCACCGGGCTAACCCATCCCCCCCCCGCAAAACCCTCAGTTTGTTTCTCAGAGTCCATAGTCTCTCATGGTTCATCTCTCCCTCCGATTTTCCCCCCTTCATTTTCCCTTCCTTCTCCTAATGTCCTCCCTGCTATTCCTTATGTTCCACAAATAAGTGAAACCATATGATAATTGACTTTCTCTGCTTGACTTATTTCACTGAGCATAATCTCCTCCAGTCCCATCCATGTTGATGTAAAAGTTGGGTATTCATCCTTCCTGATGGCTGAGTAATATTCTTGTATATATGGACCACATCTTTTGAAAAAATGTTCATCATCATTAACCATCAGGGAAATTCAAATCAAAACCACATTGAGATACCACCTTACACCAGTTAGAATGACAAAAATTGACAGGGGAAGAAACAACAAATGTTGGAGAGGTTGTGGAGAAAGGGGAACCCTCTTACACTGTTGGTGGGAATGCAAGTGGGTACAGCCACTTTGGAAAACAGTGTGGAGGTGCCTCAAAAAATTAAATACAGAGCTACCCTATGACCCAGCAATTGCTCTCCTGGGTATTTACTCCAAAGACACAGATGTAGTGAAAAGAAGGGCCATATGCACCCCAATGTTCTAGCTGGGAAATCTTATTCAAGTTGCCCCTCTGTGCCTCAATTTCCTATGAGGAAAAGGAGGACTAATATTTGTGTATTCAATAAGTACATTATTATTATTATAATTAATTTCTAAGGGTCCTGAGTTTGGTGTCCTCAGATATAGGTATTGTGAGCAATGGATATGAAGTTGCATAAAAGTCTTCTACAATCTAAGTCTGCATAAGGGAAAGGAAATACCTGCTCTTGTCAAAATATATTAAATTAAATCAAAAATGTTAAATGAGATCTGAGCTCCCCTCTCCTCCATCATAGCCCCCACCATCCCTTCTCCTCTATTCTGTCATATGAGGCTTCTTTCTGTTCCTTGAACCCAACAAACATGGCTGGTCCTCATGAGGAAATAGAGGCTGGTCCTGGATGTTTCCAGGTCAGGAAGATTGCATGTAGGCACCGTGTTTTGAATGGCCATCATAAGTGTCATCCTCAGCAAGGGGTGGGATGAAGTGAGGAGGGTTCTGGAAGAAGGAAGCTTTCCTTCCAGCAGATACTCAAGAAGATCCAAGGCAGGCCATGAATAGAGCAAAGAGAGCCCCAACTCTGGTCAGTCAGATATGGCTTATTCGCAACTCTGCCATATACTAGTTGAATGACCTTAGTTAATATTCTTGAACTCTAAGCCTCAGTTTTCTCTTCTGTAAAATGACTCTGTATAATAATATTGGCCTTATAATTACTATGAGGATTAATAGAAATGATGCATGTAAAGCAATTACCACCATGTCTGGTGCATGTAAATGTTCTATTTATATTAATTATAATAAGGGACCACACTCAGTGTATGGCTTTAAGGTCTGTGCAAGGCCTGTCTCTTGATTTATTTTATATTTTCCCATTTATTCTCCATTCCACTGCTACCCCCTCCCTTATCCTCCTCCCTGAGTTTTCATATATGCCCTTAGATTTTTGTGTGTCTTTGAAAACATACAGCTTTGTTGTGTATGTGTTAAATTTTAATATCTTTAAATGGTACTGTGCTATAAATCGCTTTCCACCTTTTGCACTCAACATTGAAAGTTTTAGAACTATCCATATTACTGTTTGCCAAAGGTTCTCAACTTTACAACATAGCAGAATCACTTGGGGAGCTTTTGAAAAATACCAATATCTGGATTTCAATTCCAGTGATTCTGATTTAATTTGTCTAGGATGGGGGCTGAGCCTCAGGTCATGCTAAAGTGCAGCCAAGATGGAGAACAACTGCTGTGCATAAAGCTAGCTCACTGGCCAGGACGACTCAGGCAGCAAGAGGACCAGGGTCCCACCTTTTTCTGGCGACAGCAAGTCCCTGCAGCAAAACCAAGTAATAATGGCCTTAAGGCAGTGGCAAATAAAAAAAGAAGAGAGGAAGAGGTAACTTGCTACCTAAGGGGTATGTAAGGAAGCTCAGAAATCAGCCTTACATCTCCACCCCTTTATAAGAGTCATAGAGCAGTGAGTTGCTGACTTGGTCTATGTGTATATTTAATGCATGCAGTGCAAGCACAGTGATGGCAAGGAGTCCAGCTTTTGAAGTATCGTGTTACATATGGTCCCCTAGAAACACCAGGACCATCTTCACTCATCTTATTTTCTCTGGTAAGTCCCAACAGCACTAACAGATGGTTATCCCAATCATACTCACTAGACCAGCTATGAGCTGGGTTCTACATTTTTTCCATACTGAAGTACTACAGAGGATGCCCTCTTACCTGGCATTACTTGGCACTTGTGGTTAGTTGGCTCATTGGAAAAAGCATGGCTAAAGCTGGGAATCATTAGAAGGTGATGTATACATACATTAAGCATTTTATTTTAACCTAAAACATATCAATGCACATTCATGAACCAAACTTTTGATGTAAAGCCAAGGCATTTTCTTTGACCTTAAGTCGTCTGATTGGAGTTCCAACATTATCTCTAACATAAACTACATCTATAACATATATGTTAGGAATTCTAGTTTCTATTCTCTTAAAGTAGAGAAGAATTTAATTGCCCTACCAAAGACGTCAAGGTGCAAAATTCCATTTAAAAAATATATTCTAGGAATTTGTTATTGAAATTTTAAATAAACAGACAAACTGAAAGAGTGGCATAATAAACACCAAAATATCCACAGCCTAAATTAAACAACTTGTTGATCTGTTGCCATATCTGCCTTACTTCTCATGATGTTTATAGATCTACAACTACATCCATTCATCTATCATCTAGCTATACTTATTTTTGCTAAACATTTGAAAAAAATTGCAGACAACGTAACACTTCCCCCTAAATACATAGTGTGTACCTCTTGAGGATAAGAACATGCCTCTATATCATCTCACACAATGAAAACTAATGATAACTTCACAATAACATCTAATATCCAGCCTTCAAATTTCCCCAGCTGTCACAAGATTGTCATGTACGGGTTGTTTTTTAATCAACCAATATCCAGTCCTTGTCCATGTATTACATTTGGTATTTTATCTTTTTGGCTCACCTTTGTTTTTGTTTTGCTTTTTATTTCCTCTTTGATAGAGACTTTTTAAAGACTTCAGACCATTTTGTATAGTACTTAGTATTCTGGATTCATCTGAGTGTTGTCTGGTGATAACATGGTTTCCCTTTACCCTGCATTGACTGTAAATTGGAAATTAAACTTAAAAGCTTGAATAGATTCAGGTTAAATATTTGGGGCAGACTTCTTCACTGGTGATGCTATGAACTTCAGATGATAATTGCATCTTCTGCAGGTATTTTTGGTGAACGGGTGTAAGCATTTATCTTGGGTACATACCTAAAAGTGGGATTGCTGAGTCATAAGGTATACAAATGTTCAGCTTTCTTGAGTAGTTGCACCAGTACATACCCCTCCCAACAGTATATGAGTTCTAATGGCTTGACATCTTTGTCAACATTTAAAATTGTCTTTCTAGTAGCTTTGTAATGGTATTGGACTGTGATTTTAATTTGCCTTCCCCTGATGATTTTGAGCACTTTTCATGTGCTTATTCACTGTTTAGATATGACATGTTTAAATATTTTGCCCATTTTTAAATGGGCCTATCTGTCTTTAAAAATTGATTTGTAAGATTGAATATGAATTCTTTGTTGTTAATATATTTAAAACATCTCCCATTCTGTGGTTTGCATTTTCACTCCCTGAATGATGCCCTTTGAGGAACATAAGTTCTTAATTTTAATATATTCCAGTTGATCAACCAAAAATTTCATACATTTAGTAGTTTTATATTCTGTTTCAAAAATCTTTGTTTACCCCCAAATCATGAAGATATTCTCTATATTATCTCCCAGAAACTCTATTTTTTTCAAATTGAGATCCATAGTCCATCTGAAATTAATTTTTTTTTAGTATGGTGTAAGACAGGGTCAATATCATTTTTCCAAGATCATCCTCACTCCACTGCTTTACTATATTCTCTTTGTCATAAATCAAGTATTTATATAAATATGTTTGGGTTTCTATCTGGACTTATTTTGCTCCATTGTTTTGTTTATTCTTATGCCAACAATACCCTGCTGTTTTAATTACTATAGCTTTATAATTCTTAACATCCAGTAATATATGGGTTCCAAACTTGTTCTTCCTCTTCAAAATTGCCTCTGGTACTGGGAGACTTTTGCACTTATTTATAAATTTTAGACATCAACTTGATAATTTCGAAGAAATGATATCAGATATTAAGATTGCCTTAAATCTACAGATCATTTTGGAAACCATATATTTCTCTATTTAGATCTTGCCTAATTTTTCTTGATAATGTTTCATAGTTTTGCTAAGTTATTAATTGTAATTTTTATTTGTAGATTATTTTGGATTTTCTAGGTACACAATTATATCATGCATAAATAATGATAGTTTCATTTCTTATGCATTTTCTTTTTCTTGCTTTGTTGCAAATGGTAGGCCCTCCAACACAATGTTGAGTAGTGGTGATAAAATGGTGATATATAATGGTGATCTCCACCATTTCTTCCTCAACTCCAGTCTCAGGAAGAAAATTTTTAACGGTTCATCATCAAATATAAAGTTTGCTGTAGGTTTCTATTGACATTTATCAAATTAAGAAAATTCTCTCTATTTCTAGTTGCCATGATTATTTTTAAGTCATGTACGGGTATTGAATTATCAAATATTTTTCTGCATCTAACAATATGATTATCAATATTATTTCTCTTCCCTTTTCTATTAGTTTACTGCATATACTTGTGTTAAATCAGCTGTGACTTGTTGGGGGAAAAAACCTGATTTGGTCATGATATATACCTTTTTTGTATATCTCATTTTACATATTTTGTTAAAAATATCATCATATATATTTGTGAGAAAGACTGATTGAATCCTTTCTTGTAATATCCTTGTCAGATATCAAGGTTTGCTGGCCTAGTGAAGTTGAGAAGTATCCATTCTGCTTCTCTAAGGAAGTTTATCTAAGATTAGTATCATTTCTTCTTTAAATGTTTGGAAGAATTCATCAGTGAAATCATCTGGGCCTGGATTTTTATTCATAGGAAGATTTAAATTATGGTTTTACTATTTTTAAGATAGAATTATTTAAAAGTTTATATCTTGTGTTTACTAAGAATTTATCCATTTTATCTCAGTTCCAAGGTTTATTCAAAAAAATGTTTATAATAACCTATAGTCATTTTTTAAATGTCTTTCCCCTTTGTTTATACTAGTTTTCTGTACTTTATTTTTTTTTCTGGGGGTTATCAATTTTATTAGTTTTTGCAAGAAAACAAATTTTGGTTTTGCTGATTTTTTTTGAATATTTATTTTCTATTTCATTAATTTTCCCCCTTATCTTTATTATTTCCTTCCTTCTACTTTCTTTGGATTTAATTTGCTGTTCTTTTGCCAACTTTTATGACAGATATTTAACCATTGATTTTTGGCCTTTCTTCTTCTATAATGTATGTATTTAAGGCTCTAGTTTTCTCCTCTGCTTTAGCAGAATCCCACTTTTTTTTTTCCTTAGAGAGAAAGGTAAGGAGGAGTGCTTTTCATGATGGAAATGTTCTCAGTGCTCTGCTTCCTAAGGTCACAAACTCTCTGGGGCCCCCCTGTAGAGTTTCACCAGTCCTCTCTGTTTTCTCCCCCACCTTCTGAGAAGAAGGGCTTCATGCAGGTCTGTTTTCTGGATCCAGCTGGCCTAGTCCTTTCCTGTGTTTAAAAATATAAAAATTTGTAAATTATTAGGGGAAATATCCCGTGAACAAATGAGGGGCAGGTGGACATCCTATATAGTATTATTAAATTCAAAACATTTTCTAATTTCCGAACTTTTTTTTTAAATTGACCCTTGGATTGTTTTTGTTTTTTTTTTCCCAAGTACTCACCTAATATTTATTTTTTAAATTAACATATAATGTATTATTTGTTTCAGGGGTACAGGTCTGTGATTCATCAGTCTTACACAATTCACAGCGCTCACCATAGCACATACCCTCCCCAATGTCCACCACCCAGTCACCCCATCCCTCCCACCCCCCACCACTCCAGCAACCCTGTTTGTTTCCTGAGATTAAGAGTCTCTTATGTTTTGTGTCCCTCTCTGGTTTCTTCTTGTTTCATTTTTCCCTCCCTTCCCCTATGATCCTCTGTCTTGTTTCTCAAATTCCTCATATCAGTGAGATCATATGACACTTGTCTTTCTATGATTGACTTATTTCAGTGAGCATAATACCCTCTAGTTCCATTCACGTCATTGCAAATGGCAAGGTTTCATATTTTTGATGGCTGCATAATATTCCATTGTATATACATACCACATCTTCTTTATCCATTCATCTGTTGATGGACATCTAGGCTCTTTCCATAGTTTGGCTATTGTGGACGTTGTTGCTATAAACATTGGGGTGCAGGTGCCCCTTCAGATCACTACATTTGTATCTTTGGGGTAAATACCCAGTAGTGTAATTGCTGGGTCATAGGGTAGCTCTATTTTCAACTTTTTGAGGAACCTCCATACTGTTTTCCAGAGTGGCTGCACCAGCTTGCACGCCCACCAACAGTGTAGGAGGGCTCCCCTTTCTCTGCATCCTCACCAATATCTGTCATTTCCTGACTTGTTAATTTTAGCCAGTCTGACTGGTGTGAGGTGGTAGCTCATTGAGGTTTTGATTTGTTTTTCCCTGATGCCGAGCGATGTTGAGCACTTTCTCATGTGTCTCTTGGCCATTTGGAGCACACGTCTATGGCCATACCACCCTGAGCATGCCCGATCTCGTCTGACCCTTGGATTGTTTAGAAGTATGCATAGGGCTGCTTTTCTGGGTACTTTTATTTTTTTTTAAGATTTTATTTATTTATTTGAGAGAGAGAATGAGATATAGAGAGAGCACGAGAGGGGGCAGTCAGAGGGAGAAGCAGACTGAGCCGGAGGCAGTCGCTTAACCAACTGAGCCACCCAGGCTCCCTCTGGGTACCTTTAAATTTCTAGCTTAATTCTACTGTAGTCAGAAAACAGTCTCTAGGTAATTCGAATTCTTTCAAATTTATTGAGCTGTGCTTTATAGTTCAGCAAATGGTAAATGTTCCATGTGCATCTGAACAGGAAGTATGTTCTTTGGTTTTGAGGTACAGTATTCTGCATATGTTTGTTAATTGTGTTCAAATCTTCTATGCCTTACAGATTTTTCCTTTGTTCTATCAATTACTGCGAGAGACATGTTACAATATCTTAACTACAATTGTGAATTAATGTTTTGTCTTCTATTTCTCACAATTTTTGCTTTATTTTTGATATTCTTATTAAATACACTCAAAGTTAGAATTATTGTATGTTTCAGGTTAAATGAACCTTTTATAACTGAAATGTACATGTTTATCTCTAGTAATTTTTTTTGTCTTAAAGTCTATTTTAGGTGTTTAGATGGTATATATATTTTACTTTCAACCTTTTTTATTCTTGCATGCAGCTGACAATCTTTCTATTTTAATTGGAATAGTCTATTTACATTTTGTGTGGTTGCTAATAAGTCACTTGATTCTACTTCTCACAAAAATATTCCTTTTTATCCCCTTTCTTGACTTCTTTTACATTAATTAGTTATGTGTTAATTTGTTGCTCTTTTCCTCTATTAACTTCTTCTTTTATAAATTTTCTACTTATATTTACTGAATCCCTAATTATAATATCAGCAAGAAAGACACTACAGAGGACCATCAGGGGTTGTTGAAGAGCAATTACTTGGGAATTTTTAAAGACATAGTCATCAGCTCACATAGCTACCTTGTGCGTGTGTGTGTGTGTGTGTGTGTGTGTGTGTGTGTATGTGTGGCAAGAACCCATGAGACCTACTCTCTTCGCAAATTTCAAAGAAACAATACATTATTATTGATAGCCATCGAACTGTCCATTTGATCTTCAGAGCTTATTCATGTTATAACTGAAAGTTTGCACTCTTTGATCAGTATTTCCCCTTTCCTGCAACCCCCATATCTGGTAACCACCATTCTATTCTCTATTAATATGAATTCAACATTTTTTCTTTATTAAGTTTCATAGATTCCACATATAAGTGAGATCATGCAATATTTGTCTCTGTGCCTTGTTTATTTCATTTAGCTTAATGTTCTTCAAGTTCATCCACATTGTTGTAAATGGCGGGAATTCCTTCCTTTTTTAAGACTGAATAATATTCCCTTTGATTGAATAATATACTACATTTTCTTTTTTTTTAAGATTTTATTTATTTAGTTGACAGAGAGAGACACAACAAGAGAGGGCACACAAGCAGGGGGAGTGGGAGAGGGAGAAGCAGGCAGGGAGAAGGGAGCCCGATGCGGGTCTCGATCCCAGGACCGTGGGATCATGATCATGAGCCAAAGGCAGATGCTTAACAACTGAGCCACCCAGGCGCCCCATATACCACATTTTCTATATTCATTCATCTGTCAATGTACACTTAGGTTGTTTCTCAGTGTTGGCTATTTGATTAATGTTGCAATGAACATGAGAGTACAGGTATCTCTTCAAGATAGTTATTTTTATTTCCTTTGGCTATATACCCAGAAGTGGGATTGCTGGATCACATAGTAATTCTATTTTTAATTTTAAAGGAAACTCCATATTTATTCTGTTTTCTATAATGGCTGTACCAATTTATATTTCCACCAACAGTGTACAGAAGTTTTCTTTTTGTCCACATCCTTACCAACACAGGCTATCTTTTGATTGAAATAATAGCCATTCTAACAAGTGTGAGGTGATACCCATGTCATTGTGGTTTTGACTTGCATTTCCCGGATGACCAGTGATGTTGAACGTCTTTTCATACACCTGTAACCATTCGTATGTTTTCTTTGAGAAAATCTCTAACCAACTCCTTTTGCCCACTTTTTTAATTGGGTTATTTGGATTTTTTTGCTATTGCATTGTTTGAGTTCCTTATATACTTTGGACATTAACCCCTTAGCAGACACACAGTTTGCAAATATTTTCTCCCATTCTGGAGTTTGCCCTTTCATTTTAATAATGGTTTCCTTTGCTGAGCAGAAATATTTTAGTTTGATGTGGTCTCATTTGTTTATTTTTACTTTTGTTGCTTGGGCTTTCAGTGTCCAATCCAAAAAACGATTGTTAAGACCAATGCTAAGGAGCTTCTCTCCATGCTTTCTTGTAGGTGTGTTATGTTTTTAGGTCTTACATTTAAGTCCTTAGTCTATTTTGAGTTGATTTTTATATATGGTGTAAGGTGAGGATCCAATTTCATTCTTTTGCATACAGATATCTAATTTTCCCAGCATTATTTGTTGAAGAAGCCATCCTTTCCCTATTGTATATTCTTGGCACTTATGTTGAAAATTATTTAACCATATATGAGTGGGTTTATTTCTGGGCTTTCTATACTGTTCCATTGATCTATGTTTCTGTTTTTATGCCAGGACCCTACTATTTTGATTACTGTAGCTTTGTAATATAATTTGGGGTGGAAACTAGTAATGGATGCTAATACAGCTCAGAAGACAATACAGGTAAAAGATGATGAATAATGAAGAGAACCCAGATAAAGTCCAGATTACTATCTTTTGTAGCTGCCATAACCTTCTAGAAATTCATTGATTTCTTAGTACAGATTGACATTAACAAAAGAAATAAAGAAAGTGAGAAAGAGATAGCCTTGGAATTATACTACTGAACATTATTTCAAGAATCCAAAGTGAGTGCAAACTTTCAGGGTAGAAAAAATGGAGGCATAAAATTTCATTTGGCTTTTGAAACATAAGCACAGACACACATAAACATTACTGTCCCCAGACTTCTGCCTGGAATGCGGGTCCTGGAAGGAACTGAGTCCATGGAGGATGTCTTAGATGAATCATACAAATGGAAACCCTTCAGAAGTTGACTTTGTTAAAACCAGTTCAGAAGGTTGTGGGAGGAAAGTAAACATACCCTACAGTTAACTTTTCTGTAGAAACTCACTCTCTCTTTTCTCTCTGTAAATATGAGTTTCTATATTTATACATTTGTAATTGTTACATTTTGATCTTAAACTTACTGTACAGGAACTATTTAACTAGATCACTTCTTTACACAAAACAAGTGTCCAGCAGAATGTATAAATAGCTTTGAAGGAGGGGTGAGGGTGGAGAGCAGAGAAAGGACAGATAGATAGTACAGAGCAAGGAATATAAAATTGTGGCAGGGCCTATGGTAGCTCTAATTTTGAATTCCTCCTTCCCCCTTCCTTGCTTCCTTGCTTCCTTATTTCCTTCCTTCCTTCCTTCCTTCCTTCCTTCCTTCCCTTCTTCCCTCTCTTCCCTAACTAAAATATCAGTTACTGAAGATATAAAGATGATATTGTATAAGATATTTCTTATCAAAAGACAGGAGGGCCTTTCCATTAATTATTACCTATTCTAAAAAAAATTGGACCCTTATGGTCAAGAATAACAATCATCAGTTGCCTGAAGCTTGTTAGGTGTTGGGCAAAATCCTATGCCCTTCTATTTCATCATCCAGTAATGCATGCAAGGTAAAAAATGATTGTTTCTGTTTTACAGAAGAGGAAATGGCAATTCGGAAAGACAGAGCAGCCTACCCCAATCTGAAACCTAGAACTGCCTGAATGCAAAGCCCATGCAAAGGGGTCCTGTCTTGAACATTTTTGCATACCCCATAGCACCTAGCACAGGAGTGTTCCACACAACAATAAAGGCTTCATAAAACTATACTCTAGTGAAATCTTGAGTGACGGCCACTTCTCGAGGCTTTGGCCTGCATGGGAAAGTGCCCTGAAATAGTGGGCAAGACAAAGTCAGAGTGAGGGGAGCAGCCCAGTGGTCACTTCCTAATTGCTAGGAGTAGTAAGAGCTCTTGAATCATCTGGCTGTTGTGCTGTCCCTGCTTCAGGTCACTCACTCAACACTCCCAGCCTTCCTGTGTGGTAGATGCTGCCATCTCCAGTTTACCAAGGGAACAAAGACCCAGAGGCCTTTGCTGACTTACTGAAGCCACACAAAGAGTCGATACCAGAGCCTGGGCTTACACCTAGGTACTTTCGGCCAGGCCTTAAGCTCTTAACCCCAATGCTAACATTTACTTCACATTTGACCATGCACCAAGTCCAGGGTGCAGCCCTTCACAAGCATGATCTCATTTAATCCTGACAATGGCCCTAAAAAGTTAGTACTGTTCCAACCCACTTTACAGCAGAAAACTAAGGTTCAGGGGAATGAAGCAATGAGCTGGAGATTCCACGCCAGCAAATGGCAGAACGGGGTTTTGAAGCCAGGTCTGTCACCTGAGCCTGGTATTTAAACCACTTGAATATCCTACTTCCCTGTGTGTAGAGATTATTCTGGAGCTGGATGTTGCCCAAGTGCATGAAACCTGGTTGATTTGCAAGGAACCAGAAACCATGGCATTTTCACTGACATATTTGTTTGTTGGGATCCTGGTGTGGGGTCCCTGAGTCAGGTTGCGGCTGGCAGGTAGGGGCGCCACCTGTTCAGCTCATCCTGGTATGTGTTGCACGACAATCCCTTTCACTACGCTTTGGGCATATATATGTCCCTTCAGGGAAGCCCAAAACGCAGTCTGGTTTAGTGGGAAGGACACAGGATTTGGAGTCAGTCACCTTAAATTCAGAACAAAGCCGCATTTCTTTCGCTCACTGTTGTAGAACATGGTAGATGAACCCATAGACTCTAGAACCACACTGATTCTTGAACCACACTGTTCAAATTTCACTCACAACCTACCTCCCTGCCACTTGGCCTGTGACTCAGTTTCTCCATCTGTAAAAATGGGAATGATAATAAAAGCATGCTTATCTCCCGGTTGTGAAAATGTAAGGAAATCATGTGCACAAAGCCCTTGCCCAAGGGGAGTGTTTGCACTGATTTTGCCTCCAGCCTTTGTATACCACCTGGAAACTGGTACTGGCTAGTATGTATCTCTAAAATGCAGGAATTAACTGGATCCTGTTTCCTTGTCTATGAAAAAGCAGCTTCGTGTACCTGCCTTTGAGAATTGTCTCAGTTCACAGATGTAAAATCACCCAGGATGTTACCTGGCACATCGTGGGTACCCAGTAAGCACTATTATTAACCACTTATGATGTGAGCCTCGCCGTAGTTTTCAGCAAAATGAGTAGCCTCGGGAAGCCTGCCTGGTAGGTGCTGCTATACTCATTTTACAAACAAGGGAACCAAGACCCCGCGACTTTCGCTAAGGTTAACGTGTCATATACGTACAACAATGTAGGTCAAAATGCTATGTAAGCAGTAAAACGCTGTACAATAGTGAGCTGCCACCACCGCCCACGCCTGCCTCCTCCACCAGCACCTCCCCACCCCATGTGCTTCCTCAGCCTCCAGCCACTCCCTCCCTCCCTTTCCGGTTGGAAGCTGCCTCCCAGTCCCCTCTGCCTCTTGGCTTCTCCCATCCCTTGTTATTTCCCAGCTGCCCCTGGACCCCGCTCCTTCCCAGGCAGATCCTCTCCCTACAAACATCGGCCTCACCCTCCAGGGCCAGCGCGGACTTCTCACTCCTCTGCCTTGTCCACTGGGCTGCTGGCA
Organism: Callorhinus ursinus; assembly: GCF_003265705.2. NCBI lineage: Eukaryota > Metazoa > Chordata > Mammalia > Carnivora > Otariidae > Callorhinus > Callorhinus ursinus. The sequence continues at coordinate 4,892,963 of NW_027397076.1, forward strand.
GGAAGCCCTTCCCTCCTCCCTCCACCCCGTTCCCTTTGGTAACACCCTGCACACATGCGGATTATTTCTTCTGGCAACAGGTGTCCGGCTGTCAAAGAGACAGATCGGTCTCTGCCAGAAGAAGGTAGGAAGGGAGATGGAAAAATGAGACCCAAATGGAAAAGGCCTCCCTCCCTGCCCCAGCCAGAAACTCTAAGAAACGGGAAGGTGTGCATAGAAGCCCCTGAACCCAGAAGGGTGTAAGAAAGCAAATACAGATCTTTATCTGAGGAGATGAACTCACCCAAACCCCCACTTCTTACCCAGACCAGCGCCATAAGCCCCCCTCAAGCACAAGCAGAATGCACAAAGGTGCAAAAGGAAAGAATAAGGTAAGATGCCAAAGTGAAGGGTTCCCTGCTCTGAAGACTCATTTCTAGTTACTTCCACACTTGTATTCACCACCTACAGCGTACAGCATGGGACTGTCTCCAAGATTGAACAAGTGCCTAACCGAAACCACTAGAGCAGTGCCTGGTACACAGTAAGCACTGTGTGTATTAGCTAATTGTACTGCTTTATCATCAGTAATGATAGGAATGCATCAAAAGTTCTGGGAAAGGAGATCATGGATTTTGGAGTCCACGACTTGGTCTCGAAGTTCCCCTTCAGCTGCTTTCCAGCCGTTGGACATCTCTTTGAACCTCAGCTCCTTAATCTGTGAAATTATAATAATATTACCTTCCTTACTGCTATGGACTAAATTTTATCTCCCCAAACTTCATATGTTGAAGCCCTAACCCTCCATATATATTTGGAAATGGGGTAGGTAGGGGGTAATTAAAGTTACCTGAGGTCATAAGGGGAGGCCCTGACGGGATCACACTGGAGGCCCTACGACAAAAAGAAGAGAGAGATCACATGGAGAACAGGCCATGTCTGGACACAGCAAGAAGGTAGCAGTCTGCAAGCCAGGAAGCGGGCCTTCACAAGAACCTGCCATGCTGCACACTGCTCTGGGACTTCCAGCCTCCAGGCTGTAGGGAGACAATGTCTGAGGGTTAAGCCATCTGGTCTGTGATATTTTGTTATGGCAGCCTGAGCAGACTAACACACTTGCCTTGCTTTGAGTGGCAACTGGGAGGTATATCCTCTCCCTGTATTTTTATGTTGAGGGAAATAAAATGAAAGGCAAGATCAGGTGATATGACCTTCTACAGTGATAGCCCTTCTCATAAGCTGGATTTCACAAGAACCCATGGAAGCTGGCCATCTTTTGCCAGCAGAGGCCAGGAGAAGAGAAAGAGGGTGGGTGTCAGAAAGACAGTAAAATAGGGGTGGTGGGTGTGAAGCGTTGCCTTGGTTCCCGGAAAGAACACCAACGTTGGAGTTAGACAATAGGTTCAAATCCGGCTCTGTCATTTACCTGCAGTGTGACTTTAGGCAAATTATTTAATCTCATTGCGAATCCGCATTTTGGGGGGAATCAAATGAGAAAGTATAGATAAGCCTAAATTAATCAAGACCCTTGTATTTCAAAAGGGCAAGGAACAAACTCACACTAGATGAAACAAAAGAAGGCATCATAGTGGCCCAAGCAGGAGTCAAGTTCCAGAAGAACAGGCTCTCTCCACGGCCTCAACTGTGCCTCTCCTCTGGGCTCTGACTGACTCCCTTCTCCCCTGCCATCGTGAGTTCACTCTCCTTCCACCCTTCTTCACATTTCTGTCCTCTGTATCTGCCTTCACAGAATTTATTTGATTTCCTTTTACTTAAGCTCTGTTTACTTTTGAAAATGCGTGTTTCATCCCCACCCCACCCCCCAACACACACACACAAACACACATTTGGTTCCATGGAAAAAACAAACCATGGAAATAAAAACCTCATAAATCCTTTGACCAACACTTTAAGGACTTGCTCAGAGGTTTGGAACCTAACTTCTACTCATTTCCAAAGTTTAGTCTCCAGGGAGGTCAAGCTACATACAGTGGATGTACATTTTGAGCCCAAATTCCTGAGGGCACTAGTGACTAACATTTAAATATCATCTTCTTGAGACACCTGGGTGGCTCAGTTAAGCAGCCAGTTCTTGATTTCAGCTCAGGTCATGATCTCAGGGTCGTGGCATCAAGCCCCGCATTGGGCTCTGCACTGAGTGTGGAGTCTGCTTGAAAATTCTCTCCCTCTGCCCCTCCTCCCACTCGTGCACTCTCTCTCTCTAAAATAAATAAATAAATCTTTTTTAAATAAATAAATAAATAAATAAATAAATGAATAAATATCATCGTCTTGAGAAGTTTCTAGAAAAATCAGATCCAGGCTAAAAGATATGACATTCCACTTCCCACTCTGGAAACTTGACCTTAGTCTCCCTGTTCAGTTTTTTTTCACTTTTACTTCCTATTCCATGCCTGACTCCACCCCAACCCCCCCCCCCCCCCACACACACACACTTACGTAAATAAACCCTGTGTTCCCAACTACACAGAGCTCTTCTGGGTTCTCCAAACTCACCATGCACTCTCATCCGCTTCCCCAGTGGGAACTATGATTCATCTTTCAAATCCTGGCCCATGCAAAGGGTGTTTCAGCACATCTCCTGGGAAATTTGTCCATTTTCTCTCATCTCATGACACTGCCTTAATATATCATACTGTGGCCATTGGTTTAACCCTCTGCTTTTCTTTCTTCAAGGTCAGAAACTATCTCAGTCACCTAATTTCCTAGCACCGAGTATAGTACCTGGCACACGGTAGGTGCTCAGTGAATGTGTGAAAAATGAAACAGTGGAATGTCTGGGAGGTTATTATGTGTGAATGAGTCTCATACCTCACTTAAGACCCGCCGGTAGAGCCATCTTAGTCCATTAATCTAGTGCTACAAAATGATATTCAGAATAGCTTAACATAGTCCAACACAGAGTAGCTTAAAACAGCAATCATTGTAATACCTCTCACAGCATCTCTGAGTTAGGAAGTCAGGAAATACTTGGCTGGCAAACTCTGGCTCACCCAGTTGCAGTCTGCCAGTGGTTAAAGCTGAAACAGTGTGGAGAAGCTGGGGGTTAGGAGGCTGGAGTGTGACTGGGTATCTCTCCCCATGTTGTCTCAAGGACTCTCCGTGTGATCTCTCTACATGGGCGACCTTGAGCTTCCCAACATGGTGGCTCAGAGCAGTTGGCTTGCTTACATGAAGACTGGAGTCTTCGAGAGGAATCACCACTTATGACCTACATTTGGAAATCATGCATTGTCACTTCCACTGTGCATAAGCCAAAACAGTTTCCAAAGACTGTCCAGTTTTCAGGGAACATAGACTCCACTTTCCATGGGAGGAAAGTCAAAAAATTTGAAAACACATTTTAAAACCACCTCATTTAAATGCAATGTGGATAGAAAAAGGACAGCTGTGGAGAAACATGAAATTAAATTAAGTCTAGAGTATGGTTAATAGTAATGTGCCAATGCTAATTTCTTAGTTTTAACAAATTACCATGGAACTGTAAGATATTAGGGGAAACTGGGTGATGGGCATATGGGAACTCTCTGTATTATCTCTGCAACTTCTCTATAAACCCAAAATTATTCAAAAATAAAAGTTGAGTTAAAAAAGAATGCTACACATCTCCTTCTCCCCATGCTAAGAGCTGTTAGAGAGTGACTAGCCTTAAACAAAGAAGCTCATATGTATGCAATAACTAAGACCTGATTCTGGCAATCTTCCATCCTGGTCAAGCAGGATTTGCCGCACCCTCTACAATTAGACTATTCACAATGTTCTGTGACATCCACTTAAATGCCCATCTCCCTTATTGGATGCTATGTCCCCTGAAGGAAATTTTCTTACTATTCCTTTTATCCACAGTACCCAGAACAATGTTGAAATAATGTAGTAGGTAGAACCATATGAAAATGCCAGTTTTGTAGCTCGAAAACAGTTGAATGGTAGCAATTAATCTACAAACAATTGAATGAAATGGACTTTATCTTATTCATGTTTTTGCTCAAAGGGAGTAACAGAGTCCAAAATTCCTGAAGGAGGAATTCTTTTAGAAAAATAAGTATTGACCTATATTTTTCACTGGGAGCTCCACAAAGACCTTGGAATTCCTTACCCATTGGCTTCTTGAGCCCTCTAACTTCTTGTCTCCAGAGCCAACGCCTTTGCTGGGCTGAGAAAGTCTGCCTTGCTCTAGTAGGCCAACGGCCAGAGGCCGCAGGCCTCCAGATGCAGACATGAACGTGCAGGGTGGGGTCCATGATAGCAGAGGATCCAGGCCCAGCTGGAAGGCAGCCATGGGCGCTGCTGGAGAGGGAGGCTGCAGGAAGTGAAGGAAGGAGGAAGTTATCTTGTTGGCAAGCCCCACCCCTCCTCTATTTCCCAGGAGGTCAAGCAGATGTCATCAGATGAATTTTTCCAGACTTGAATGGAAGTTCTAATATGATTCTAACAGGAGACAGTGGGAGGCACATTTTTGCCACTTTCTTTCTTCCTTTTTCTCTTGTAAACCCAAACTTAGGAACAACAGCAGTTGCCCTGGTATTATGTTAGATTGTACATCACTCTGCAAGGCCCATATAAGTAAGAAACACTCACCAGAAGGACCAAGGTAATTTGACAGTCTCACACATGCTCCATGACTTCCTCCAGGATCGAATTAAGACATGTCTTCAGACGCATCTGAGGGGAGAAGGTGAGGAGTGGTGCTTGGTGGCCAAAAGTGTTCTGCCACAATGATGGCCTCCAACTAATTGTTGAGTTGTATCCAAAAATGTGTTGCCTGTTTCTCTGTTTATGAATTATCCTTCCCCAAACAGAACAGCTGAAGCATTTTGTTCTCCATTCTTTAAATACAACTGGGCTTTCCAATTTCTTGTTCTCCATAGTTTAACACACACAGCAATAAAACATAGAGCCATTTTCTGGGGTATTTAGTTAATGATGCAGTGTCTGGCAGCTTCTCCGCCTTCACCAAAGCTATCCTTGGGAAAACTTCTCATTCAAACACTCTAGAAGTTGTTTTTAACTGGCAAGTCCCAAGACTTAGGCATTTTTGGGGGCAATCTGGTTCTTATTTTAACTGAAACTAGTTTATTCTCCTCAGAACAAAAGAATGCCAACAATTCATCAGTCCTTCACACGGCTATGTCCCCAGCCAGAGTCTTCCTGAGCTCTGAGAAACAGCGCTTCAGGAGATTAAAAAAGAGAGGTCCTGGTGGTTGTGCAAGGCATCTGTTTTTAATTGGTCTTATTCTTTATTCTGTGTGGCCATGCAGCCAGGAATATGCTGAGACCCAGTGTACATCACGACTGAGAGCCTTTGGAGCCAGACACACAGAGGTATGAGCCACACTCCAATGAGAACTGGGATGTGGTCAACGCAGGGCTGGTAGGGAAGAGGGTATTTCTGTGAAAGATCAGGAATGTAATACTGGATCAAAGGCCTACATGCAACAGAATCTTCTTGCAGATCATCCTACAGATCTTTAGATTTACAGACACACAAAAGCCCATCCATGGATTCCAGAATAATAAATAATAATGGTGACCATGTAATGCCAACTATGTGCCAGGCTCTGGTCTAAACCTTCTTCTGGTCTCATCCTTCTCAGGAGACCATAGGCGCCAAGGAGGATTGGAAATACCACAGTGATTAACCTGATGACCCCCCCAAAAAAGAGCAGAATGCCCCAAGACTCCTGGATCCCATCACAGACCTCAAATATGCTCTCTCTTTATAATTATATCTCAATCTTTTGGAGGTTTTAGAAAATCTTTATTTTTCCAGATGGAAAAATATTGTTTAGGCCATCTCTAGAGAAGATGACCCATTATGAGTCACTTTAGTTAACTTCGTCCTAACTCTCTCCAACTTTTTTCCTCCTCTCCTCTTCCCACCCTTCTTTTCTTCTTTCCCTCACTGAGTTGGTCAACATATAATTATTGAATATTTAATTACATGCCTGATTAACCTGGGCACTGAGGGATATAGTAATATATCTGTCAGAATGGGCTACATCATGTTCCAGTAACAAACAATCCAAGAACTTAATGTTTTAAAACAACAAAGCCTTATTCTCCTAATGCTTCTTATCCATTGAGGACTGCAAAAAAAAAAAAAAATATGCAAAACAGGAAAATGAAGAGGATATATTGATTATATCCCATATACCAATAGTGTATCAGCTCCTCTGCCCACATTTTCTTATTTAATTTGCACAGCAGCCCTAAAGATGTGAAAATGAGGCTCAGAGAAAAATTAGTTCTTTATGTAAGTTGAGACCTGCCACATAGTAGAAGCTCTGTAAACATTAGGCTATTACTATCATTGTTAGTATTATTATGATTATTATTATTGGAAAGGAGGGAGAGAATTTGGGTCAGTATATTCCATGCAGGTGGAATAGCACGTTCAAAACAAGAAGGAGACCCCAACTTAGGAATGCTCCAAAAATAGGAAGGAGACCCCTTGGGCAGAAGTCTTCAACTCTTGGGAAGTTTGGGATCCCTCTGAGACTCCGATGAATATCATGGACCCAATCCCCAGAAACATGTATACACACACTCTGCACAGATCTTCAGATTTACAGACACACAAAAGCCCATCCATGGATTCCAGAATAAGAAATAATAATGGTGACCGTGTAATGCCAACTATGTGCCAGGCTCTGGTCTAAACACTTCACACAAATTATCTCATTTAATCCTTAGAGCAACCCTAAGAGGTAGCTACAGTTATTATTTCCTTCTTTGTAGGCAAGGAAACAGAGACCAAGAAGTTAAATAACTTGCCAAAGGTACACTGAAGTGTGAAAGTGACATTGCCGGGATTTGAACCAAGCTGGCTCTAAAGGAAGTACACTTCCCACTGCACCCTACTGCCACTGAAGACCCTGCCCCCTAAAGGGTACTGAGCTCCCCTCTTGCATTCAAAAAAAACAAAACAAAACAAAAACATTGCTTTTTTAAGAGCAGATTCTTTGACCAATGAAACAAAAGCATGATCACCTGTTCCTCTTACCTGACACCTGCAGACCAAGGCCCTTTCCCAGCATGACCATGAAAGTAAAAACCACTTGATTCTACGGCCATCCTGATTGAGAAATAACTGGTGCCAGAGGTATTACCCATGCAAATCCTTTGAAATAATGAGCTGCCTCACACAAGCAGAAACTCCCTCCCCACCCGTCTCTTCCTAAGAAGTGTGTGAAAATTCCTTTTCCACCTCAGTCTCAGATATATTGATGGCTTAAGCTCTCACCACACTACACCTTCAGGTATACCACCAATCTCTCTCTATTAAGCCCAGCAGTGTAACAGAGAGAAGAGGCCAAAACTGTGGGAAGGTCTCGATGAGCAGGGGCAGGTAGCACACCCACAATTAATTATACATATTTATTAGAGAGCTGGTAAGCAAATCAATGTCATCAATGATTTATTCCCTAATTTGCTTTGAGTATGCACCTCATAAATCAATAATAGAAAATGGCATTAAAGCATTGGTGTTAACTGTCAGCAAAAGGCAGTGTACCGATTCTTTTAATTAAAAGAATGTGTGTGGTGAATATGTCCATGTGTTATATTAGATATGGTACATTTTAAAATTGCTTTTTCACATCAAAAGAAATGCTAGGAGTTTGGAAGAGGACGAACAACTGTAAATTCACAGTAAGTGGCAAGAGTCCTGGCATTCCTGGGTGATGTATGGTAATTTGATATGTAGGCGCTTCCAAGAGCATTCTGGGAAGGGAGATAATGTTCTCTAGTTCCAGGCCAGGATAAATGGATCCAGAATAAGAGCCAGTGCTGACACTCCACCAGAAGGACATAGAAAACAAAGAGATGTGGCATCATATCCTTTTGGGCACCAGATAAAATTGATTCTACCTTGCCCAAAGAGCTCTATATAAACTATGGAAATTGAGTGGTTATCCAAAATTGACAGTCAAGGTAGCTATGCTTTTCCCCTCCTCCAAAGTTCTGAGGATTAGATAATTTTTTTAGATAAGAAATCAACAAAAAATAATATTAAAAAAATCATAGCATTTGCCTAGGTGAAGAAGAGAAGCCATAACAATACAGCATGAATTTCTATTTCAATCTTGCCTGAAAACACCAGCTGTTGTTAAAATAGGTGGCACATGGGAGAAATACACTTACCAAAAAGCCAAGAAGCACACTTATGAAAGAGAAACCTGTTACTTGTGTATAGGGACACCCATGTCTCAAGGAAAGTATAGACTGCCAGCCACTCAATGCTTCTAGCCTAAAAGAAATCCGGCTTCCATGAAGGAGAAGCAGTGGTAGAGACACTGTAGCTGCACAGGCTTTGAGTCAGGTAGACAAGGGTTGAAATCCTGGCTCAAATATATACCCACCATGTGAGCTGGAGAAAAGCACTTTAATTTCCCAGGGTCTCTGTTTTTGCATCTGTAAGTAGGGCATAAGAATATCCAAAATTTACAGGACGATTGTAGGATTGAAAAAGATAATGCATGTAAATCAATTAGCAGGGTCTTCTTGGCCACAGCGATGCTCCATAAATGGTCAAAACAAAGTAAAACTCAGCAAAACAAACATACCAAAACCAAAGGTGTGGGGCAGGGCAGGGAGGATAGATGTACAGTACAAAGCCATACAGTGAGATAATAAATGGGAGTATGTGCCTGAGGGTAGAGAAATTTACTGGAGCTGTTGAGTTGGAAGAAGAAAAGAGGAGGCTGGGGAAGGGAATAAGATTCCTGAGGAAGGGGCTGAACGTCTTTGGGGTGACCTCTTCATTTCTTGAGCCTTAAATCATAGGTGGTAAAATGGGATTTGGGGGCTGCATGATCTCTGGGTCCCCTTCAGCTCTAAAAGTCTGGGAATGTGTTAGCCAGAGATCGCAGTGGGCTGAGGGTTTCCTGACTTCCGGGGGATAGCACATAAGTTCTGTCCCTGTGTTTATTTTTTTTTAAAGATTTTATTTTTAAGTAATCTCTATACCCAACGTGGGGCTCAAACCCACAACCCCGAGATCAAGAGTTGCACGCTCCACTAACCAACAGAGCCAGGCACCCAGGTCCCTGTGTTTAGATCAGTGCTGCCCACCTGTGTCTTAACTGTCTCCTTTCCAGAGTTCCCTTCTTCAAACTAGGACCAGGAAAGGACCAAGAGGCCAGCTGAGACACTGCTCCCATGTTGGGACAGATGTTGAATTTGGTTCTTTCCTGTTCAAGGATTGTAGAAATGGGGGCCCTAATGAATATTCAATGACTAGCTACAATACAGTGTGTGCCCACATGCCTGCAAATGCCCCATGTGCTATTGAGGATGTCTGGAAGCAATAGGCAAGGCACAAAAAAGAGCTGGCAGGGTCCTCTTAAGTAACCACTCTGCCTCTACGGACTTCTTTTTCACATTCCTTTCTCTGCCTGGAATGCCCTTTTTACCCTTGATCTCAGTCTCACTGCAGAAACTCTTCTGTATTTCTTTTAGGCTCTAAAGGTAAAGGCAACCTCCCCAGGAAGTCATTTATGCTTCTGTCAGAGAGATGCAGTCAAGGTCCCTCCTGAACACAGTGGACTTCTCTGCTGGAGTTCACTGCATTTTCGTTCCTGGTACAGCCCCTGCCCAGAAGCTTCCTCCAGGGTCCAGGCTTATTTACCCAACTGTCTGCTCCAGAGCTCAGGATATCTCCCTCCAGAGTAGAATGGTTAGGAACCCTGAAGAGAGCAAATCTAGCTCCATCATGCCTAACTTGGTGATCTTGAGCAAGTTACTTACTTCCTCATGCAGTTTCTCATCTGTAAAGTGGAGGTGATAGTATCCCCAATTTGGATCAGACCCCTTGTTAATGCTCTCTCATATATGTCTTCTCTCTTAGAATACAAGCTCCATTGAAGCAGAGACCACCATCAAGCATTACTTGATGCTTTATCTCAAGTTTCTAGAAGTTGTTTGAATGAGGGAAGGAAGGAAGGGAGGGAGGGAGGAAGGAAGGGAGGAAGGAAAGAAGGAAGGAAGGAAGATAGATGTATGAATGAATTATATTACTTGCAATATTTTCTACCAGATGGTTAGTCTCTTGAGGGAAGATTGTATCTTTCTTATCTTTATATCCCTTACAGTGCCTAACATGGAATAGGTGTTGAACATGAAGCAGAATTTAATTGAAGGGCCCTCTCTGAGGAGGGGCAAGTAACTCTGGGGAGCAGTGAGAATTCTCCCCATAAATCCTGTGTTCCCTTGAGGTAGACCACTTGTCTTTCTGCTGTTTTCATCTCAGTTTCTCCACCTGCAAAAGCAGAGTAATTGGCCCATGTCATGCAAACTCTACATCACTAAACCTCAGGCTGTCAGCTCAGAACCCAGGGCAAACCTTGTCCAGTTCCCATGACCTCATCCAACAAAATCATGGGTCAGGGTGTACCCCACCCTTACTGTAGCTCACTGGCATGAACACACAGCCAACATTGGGGCTTGGACTGTCCTTGCTTATACAATGGAGTTGTAGGCTCAGCCACGCTCAAGGGTTTTATAAGAGATATTTGTGTTGACTTATACTGAAGGCCATTGCTTCAAGTAAACCCACCTCAGACATACTGAATCTCAGAATCTGGACTTTAGACTACATGGATTTAAAATTGAGGTTCTTTGAAAAATTTTGTATCTGCCATATCCAAACACTTGGAAGTTGTTATTTATCATTCTCTTATATAACTGCATAAAACACTGAACCTAAGACCTGCAAAAAGTCTAAAAAGTCATATACACACAAAGTTATAAATATATGGTTGTAGATACATTTTCATTGAAATATACTGTATATTAAACATGATGCTATATACACCAAGTAGTATAAATACAAACATAAACATAAAACAGACCTAACTCTCAATGACCTCACTGGTAAGCAGAAGAAAGGGTATCATAATAGTAATTCATATCTATTAGAGTACCTTCGGGTGCAAATAACAGAAAATGCTAATTCATACTGGCTTTAGTAATTCAGAAATGTAGCAGCAAGTCCAAGGATGGGGTAGGTTTTAGAATTGGGTGAGTTTGTGGCTGACAGTATCATCAAGAATCCAGGTCTTTTCCATTTCTCAGCTCTGTATCTTCAGTGTTGCCTTCTTCTTCAGTTTAGGAAACTACTTCATTCCTATGTGCCAGTCCCATATATAACATCTGGAAAGACAATTTTCAGAGGCAAAATGAGGTTATCTCTTCTGTTTTCTCTTTTGTAAACCCCCTCTCCCATCATTGTTCAGACCTGAGTCATAGTCCCATCTCTACCCCAACCACTGGTGAAATGGGCATGGGACCATGATGAGGATTTATTCCCAAGTATGATTGTGGTCAGTGTTCCCAGAAACATGTGGAAGAGGTAGACACCAAAACATAACTGAGGTTCTGGAACTCAGGGAAAAGGGAAGGTAGATGGTAGGAGGGCAGCTAACATCTGCTAGAATATTTAACACCAACTTGGCATTTGATGCTATGCAACACATTTTCATACCCATTATCACTTGAATATAAACTCCATGAGCTCAGAGACCTTTTGTACCTTTTCTTCTAGGATGTATCACAAACACAGAGAAAATTCCTTGCACATAGTAAATACTCAAGAAATATGTGTTGAAGTCCGGACTTCAAGCTCTATTACAAATCTGTCATCATCAAGACAGTATGGTACTGGCACAAACACAGACACATAGATCAATGGAACAGAATAGAGAGCCCAGAAATGGACCCTCAACTCTATGGTCAACT
>NW_027397076.1:4919698-5038530 GCF_003265705.2 Callorhinus ursinus
TCTCCTGAAACTGTTCCAAACAATAGAAATGGAAGGAAAACTTCCAAACTCATTTTATGAGGCCACCATTACCTTGATCCCCAAACCAGACAAAGACCCCATCAAAAAGAATTACAGACCAATATCCCTGATGAACATGGATGCAAAAATTCTCACCAAAATACTAACCAATAGGATCCAACAGTACATTAAAAGGATTATTCACCACGACCAAGTGGGATTTATCCCTGGGCTACAAGGTTGGTTCAACATCTGCAAATCAAACAACGTGATACAATACATTAATAAAAGAAAGAACAAGAATCATATGATCCTCTCAATAGATGCAGAAAAAGCATTTGATAAACTACAACATCCTTTCTTGATCTAAACTCTTCAGAGTATAGGGATAGAGGGTACATACCTCAATATCATAAAAGCCATCTATGAAAAACCTACAGCGAATATCATTCTCAAAGGGGAAAAGTTGAGAGCTTTCCCCGTAAGGTCAGGAACGCGGCAGGGATGTCCACTCTCACCACTGCTATTCAACATAGTATTAGAAGTCCTAGCCACAGCAATCAGACAACAAAAAGAAATCAAAGGCATCCAAATCAGCAAAGAGGAAGTCAAACTCTCACTCTTTGCAGATGATATGATACTTTATGTGGAAAACCCAAAAGACTCCACCCCAAAACTGCTAGAACTCATACAGGAATTCAGTAAAGTGGCAAGATATAAAATCAATGCACAGAAATCAGTGGCATTCCTTATACACCAACAAGACAGAAGAGAGAGAAATTAAGAAGTTGATCCCATTTACAATTGCACCCAAAACCATAAGATACCTAGGAATAAATTTAACCAAAGAGGCAAAGGATCTGTATTCAAAAAACTCTAAAATACTCATGAAAGAAATTGAGGAAGACACAAAGAAATGGAAAAATGTTCCATGCTCATGGATTGGAAGAACCAACATTGTGAAGATGTCAATGCTACCTAGAGCAATCTACAGATTCAATGCAATCCCCATCAAAATACCATCCACTTTTTTCAAGGAAATGGAACAAATAATCCTAAAATTTGTATGGAACCAGAAGAGACCCCAAATAGCCAGAGGAATGTTGAAAAAGAAAAGCAAAGCTGGCGGCATCACAATTCCGGACTTCCAGCTCTATTACAAGCTGTCAAGACAGTATGGTACTGGCACAAAAACAGACACATAGACCAATGGAATAGAATAGAGAGCCCAGAAATGGACCCTCAACTCTATGGTCAACTAATCTTTGACAAAGCAAGAAAGAATGTCCAATGGCAAAAAGACAGTCTCTTCAACAAATGGTGTTGGGAAAATTGGACAGCCACATGCAGAAGAATGAAACTGGACCATTTCCTTACACCGCACACAAAAATGGACTCCAAATGGTTGAAAGACCTAGATGTGAGACAGGAGTCCATCAAAATCCTAAAGGAGAACACAGGCAGCATCCTCTTCGACCTCAGCCGCAGCAACTTCTTCCTGGAAACATCGCCAAAGGCAAGGAAAGCAAGGGCACAAATGAACTATCGGGATTTCATCAAGATAAAAAGCTTTTGCACAGCAAAAGAAACAGTCCACAAAACCAAAAGACAACTGACAGAATGGGAGAAAATATTTGCAAATGACATATGAGATAAAGAGCTAGTATCCAAAATCTATAAAGAATTTATCAAACTCAACACCCAAAGAACAAATAATCCAATCAAGAAATGGGCAGAAGACATGAACAGACATTTTTCCAAAGAAGACATCCAAATGGCCAACAGACACACGAGAAAGTGCTCAACATCCCTCGGCATCAGGGAAATCCAAATCAAAACCTCAATGAGATACCACCTCACACCCGTCAGAATGGCTAAAATTAACAAGTCAGGAAACGACAGATGTTGGCGGGGATGTGGAGAAAGAGGAACCCTCCTACGCTGTTGGTGGGAATGCGAGCTGGTGCAACCCCTCTGGAAAACAGTATGGAGGTTCCTCAAACAGTTGAAAATAGAGCTACCATACGATCCAGCAATTGCACTACTGGGTATTTACCCCAAAGATACAAAGGTAGGGATCCGAAGGGGTACGTGCACCCCAATGTTTATAGCAGCAATGTCCACAATAGCCAAACTGTGGAAAGAGCCAAGATGTCCATCGACAGATGAATGGATCAAGAAGATGTGGTATATATACACAATGGAATATTATGCAGCCATCAAAAGGAATGAGATCTTGCCATTTGCAACGACGTGGATGGAACTGGAGGGTGTTATGCTGAGTGAAATAAGTCAATCAGAGAAAGACATGTATCATATGACCTCACTGATAGGAGGAATTCTTAATCTCAGGAAGCAAACTGAGGGTTGCTGGAGTGGTGGGGGGTGGGAGGGATGGGGTGGCTGGGTGATAGACATTGGGGAAGGTATGTTCTATGGGGAGCGCTGTGAATTGTGCAAGACTGTTGAATCACAGATCTGTACTTCTGAAACAAATAATGCAACATATGTTAAGAAAAAAGAAAAAGAAGAAGATAGCAGGAGGGGAAGAATAAAGGGGAGTAAGTCGGAGGGGGAGACAAACCATGAGAGACGATGGACTCTGAAAAACAAACTGAGGGTTCTAGAGGGGAGGGGGGTGGGGGGATGGGTTAGCCTGGTGATGGGTATTAAAGAGGGCACGTTCTGCGTGGAGCACTGGGTGTTATGCACAAACAATGAATCATGGAACCCTACATCAAGAACTAATGATGTAATGTATGGTGATTAACATAACAATAAAAAATTTTTAAAAAAAGAAAAGCATTATATAATGATAAAGGGGCCAATTCTCTAAGAAGAAATAACAGTCCTGAATGTGTATGCACCTAACAACAGAAGGCAAAAATTGATACAACTGCAAAGAGAAATGGAAGAATCCACTATTATAGTTGAAGTCTTTAACACCTTTCTATCAGAAATAGACAGATCCAGCAGGCAGAAATCAATAAAGATATAGTTGAACTCAACAGTGCCAACAGTTAATCCTTAAGCTCACATGGAATATTCACCAAAATAGACCACACTCTGGGACCATAAAACATGTCTTAACAAAGGTAGTGGAATAGAAATAATACAATATCTGCTCTCAGACCCCAGTGGAATTAAACTAGAAATCAGTAACAAAAATATAGCTGGGAAAATTCCAAAATACTTGGAGATTAAACAATACACTTCTAAATAACACATGAGGGTCCTAGCTCTTGAGCTAAGTGAGAGGCATGCTGTGCAGCTGGCCAGGATGTTACAGGCTATTGGAGCTGTGGATGAGAAAGAGGAGCAGGCAGAGGAGGACTGTCCTGAATTCGTCCTCACTGAGATGAAGGAAAGAGAGGAAGAGGAAATGTCCAGTCCTACTGCTAAGATTCCAGTCACAATTATCACTGGGTATTTAGGTGCTAGGAAGACATTACTTTTGAACTATATCTTGACAGAGCAACATAGTAAAAGAGGAGCAGTTATTTTAAACAAATTTGGGGAAGGAAATGCAGTGGGGAAATCCTTAGATGTCAGCCAAAGTGGAGCACTCTACCAAGAAAGATTGGAACTTATAAACGTTTGCCTCTGCTGTTCAGTAAAGGAAGTGGCCTTGGAGCTAATGAGAATTTGATGCAGAAGAAGGGAAAATTTGATGATATACCGTTAGATACCACTGGATTAGCAGATCCTAGTGCTGTAGCTTCTCTGTTTTGGGTTGATGCTGAATTAGGGATTGATATTTATCTTGCCGGGATCATAACTCTTATGGATTCAAAATATGGATTAAAACATTTAGCAGAAGAAAAACCTGTTGGCCTTATCCATGAGGCTTCTAGGCAAGCTGCTTTGGCAGATATCATCATCATTAATAAAACAGACTGGTTTCACAAGAGGATTTAACCAAATTAAGAACAACCATTAGATCAATAAATGGACTTGGAAAATTTTTAAAAACACAAAGATCAAGTGAGCTGATCTCTCTGATGTACTAGATCTTCATGCCTTTGACAGTCTCTCTGGAATACGTTTGCAGAAAAAGCTCCAACACTTACCAAACACGCACCCTCACTCTGATTAGAGCATTATCACAGTCACACATTTAAGTACCAGGAAACATGAAGGAAGAAAGTCTAAATGTATTATTCAGAATCTTCTGTGGGAGAAGAATGTGAGAAACAGGGACAATGACTACATGGGGCTGCTTTTGATCAAAGACAAACCAAAACCAGTGATCGTCCAAGGTGTCCATGAGCTCTGTGACCTGGAGGAGACCAGTGAGCTGGAAAGAAGATTCTGAGACAACACATCGATCGGTTCTTATTGATGGGAATTTAGATGAGGACATCCTTCAATAACTACTTATAGCTACTGTGACTGAAACGGAAAAGTGGTGGGCAACACATTTCAAAGAAGATCAAGTTTGCCCATAACACTGGAAACATTTCTTATTGAAAGGATTGGATGATACTGGATGTATTTCAAGCATCTATTCTTTGCATTCCTTCTGTTATGAATTCCAGTATACTTTAAAATAATGCTTATTTTGTGGAATACATAAAATATAGTAAATAAGTACTGGAAAACACTTGACATTCATACAATAAAATATAATGTCCTCTGGAAAATAAATAAATACATAAATACATAAATAACACATAGGTCAAAGAAGAAATCTCAAGAGAATTTAAAAATTTTTGAACAAATAAAAATACAACTTATCAAAATTTGTGAGATGCAGAGAAAACAGTGCTTAGAAAAATAATTATAGTACCACATATCTGTATGAGAAAAGAAGAAAGATGCGAAAATCAAGTATCTAAGCTGCCAGCTCAGGAAAACTAGAAAAAGAAGAAAAAGAAAGAGCAGATCCAAACTATGCAGTTTTCAATTCAGAATTCCATCCGTTGGCCTCCAAGAGCTCCAACCTCAACTCAAGGAGGCTCCTGGGCTCTGTTTCAGTTCCTCCTCCTCTCCTAGAACTTTTCTCCAGGTAGTAATCTGGGACAAGTATTGATTTCTCTTCTCTCAGGAATCACTGTCCTGAGTAGCCAGCTGCCCTGCATCACATATTGTGACAATTTCACACTTTTGTTTGGTATTTAGTTGTTCAACAAGGGAAGGTAAATCCAGTACCCATTAGTGCATTGTGACCAAAGGCAGAAGTCCTATCATTGCTATTTCAACGCCCCTTCCCACTTTCTTTGTCACACAATTAGCAGTTGGGTTGGCCTCACTGCAAACAGGCGAATTTCTGTGTGAGCATCACAACTATGCACCACACAGGGACCCAAGTGTTTTGCCTACTTGGTTTCTAATGTATCATCAACAATTCACAGTTCACATGTGTGTGGACACGTGTGCCATGGGGGCATCTGCAGGCAATGCACTGGTAGCAAGGTAACCTGAACAGGAGGTTACAAAATAGTTTCAGGTTCTGGCCCCGTGTGATCACAGCATATATATTTAGCCCTAGCTTCTATTACATCAGTGGTTCCGTGAGTGTGTGTGTGGGGGGTGTGGGTGGGTGAGTACGGGTGCACACATGTGCATATTGGGGCTTGGAAGTGGGTGGTAGCAAATCAATGCAAAAATTTCTACATAGCCAACCATTTTATAACCTACCTTGTGATGTGTGCCAAATAACTTGAAATATGTTATGAATTTTAATGCTCACAATTACCCTGAAAAATAAATGTGATTCTTAGGATCATTTTACAGAACTTGAGTTCAATGGTAGGCTCCTCAAGGTCATGCAGTGGATTTCGGATGAAGCCAAATTTTGAACACATAGCCATCTCTCTTCAAAGCCTTGTGTACTTAATCACTATGCTCTTCTGGGCTTTTAATTTTTCACTTCCTGTGCTGCCTAGAAAGATGGTCAACACATGGCTGGACCTCAATAAACACTTTTTCATTTGCTGAATCTTAAGGTATATTACTTTCAAAACTATTTTTAACGTACTTGTTGTGTCCTCTGTAATTAACTCAAGCAGGGTGCCTAGCACACATTAAGTGTTTAATAAATAATTTTTGTCTTAATAAGCAATATTATATCTAAATAGGACATAGTGCTAGAGTGTGACAACTCACATTTAATAATGGATGGCATTTGGTATCCCTATTTACAAGCATTATTTGTCTATTTTCATATAATTTGCTGTTTTGATTTTATAAAGAAAGACAAAGCATAGTCAGCAGAAAAGAATGACTTCCTCTGACCAGCTCTTTGTTTTTAACCATAAAAGTCTACTTACTCAGCTCAAGAGGCACTAACTTCAATATTACCTATTTCCTTCTTGCACAGATAAATTGTATCACAATTTGGAGAGAACAAACATCCTCCTGAGTGTTGACAAAACTAGAGCAAGGAGAAAGAAGGGAAGTGAAACTTGTTCTTGCTTCTGTAGTGTCCAGTTACTTTTATCCTACCAAAAGCATTTGGATTGTTTTATGGAGAAGTAGTTCTGCCCCACTCTCAATCTGATCCTGGAGGTTCACCCCATCCTCTCTCACATTACCTCCAAGCTCCAAGGAGCGGGCATATGACCTCCCCCTGACCTTCTGATCTACCACCCAGCTGTATGGCACACTGAATGGTTTTGTACCTGATTTGTCCCATTCTATATTTTATCAGCATTAGGCCAGTGTGACTTAATTCTGGGACCTCCAGTAAAAAATACAGGAAAAGAAAAGTTTTTCCTTTTCTGAACTGGAACCTTGTAAGACAGAAGCCCGGAGCTGCTGATAGCCATTATGTCACACCAACACAGAGCTGGCCCAAGAGGGTCATAGAAAAAAACTATAATTTCTAATGATAACATGTAGGCCTATAGAACCAGCCTCTCTTGAGCTAAAATCTACTCAAAGTCATACAGGTAGCCTAACAAATTCCTGTTTGGCTCAAGCCAGTTTGAGTTTCTGTCATTTATAACCCAGCAGTCCTAAGGAGGAAATAAAAAACCTACTGTGCTTCCCTTGCCTGGGAATATCATTTCACTTCATTGTCACAAAATCCTTAGGAAGTATATATCAGTCTTCTCCATTTGATAAATAGGAAAACTAAGACCCAGAGAAGTTAAGAAACTAGGCACACATGAATAGAAGTACTTGAACTTGGATTTACTCCTACCTTTCCCTGGCTCTAAAACCTAGGTCCTTCCCACTACTGAATACAGCAGGAGCAAACTTCTGTGATAAATCACCCTTTTCTAGCTGGGTGTGTGGAAAGCACACTAAATAAGAGAGACGGATTCCTGGCTTTTTTTCTTTCTTTCTTTTTGGCCTGGCTCACCATACCTTTCATATGACCTTGAGCACTTTTCCTTTCTAAATCTCAGGGGTTTTTTTGTTTTTGTTTTTGTTTTTTGGTCTACAAAACCATGGGGTTTGGATTAGATACTAATGAGCCAAGTTCTTTCCAGCCTAAAAATGTAAAATGTCAATTCTTGACTATTTTCCTGGAATTCCCAAGTTAGGTACTTGAAGAACCAGACACTGAAGCAAGCCAATAGGCAAAGGTTCCCTCCATGAACCTTCATTCCTAATTTGGTCAAATGGATGAGGTATGTGTAATTAAAACTGCAGAAATAACAAGCTTCCGGCCAAGTTCTAGCCTCACTTAACCATACTCTTGGGGGTTGATCTCAGGGGTTGGGGGGGGAGCGGATGTTGAACCCAGGGTGGAATTTGGCCTGATATGTGGATTCTTATAATTTCCAAATGATGTCAGTGCACTTATTTGAGAGACTGAGAAAGTGCTGAGTTTAGTCTATTCGACTCCATAAAGAAAAACTGAAAACCGCTGGGCTAGGGCCAATGTCGACCAATGTTATCAAACCAAAACACTTTTGGCAGGGCAAAGTCGTTCAGGGACGATAGTACCCAATTCATGTCGATTTATGGTTGTGGTCTTTCTTTCTGATTAATAGTTTGTTCAAGATAGGGAATACCAGCCCTGTACTTGTCAACTGGCTCAGAGAAAGTGGATCTGCTAAAAAGTTTCATCATCTGTTGATCCCAGAACCACTGAGGTTATAGAAATTTCAACACAGCTAAAAGGGACCAGAGTTAAGTGCCCATTCAGAAGAGTCAGCAAGCTATGGAAAAAAACCTGTCTATTTAATGCAACTCAAAATAGAGTTTTGATTCTAGTCACACAAACAATGGCTTTGCATTCTTCTTTCTTTTTGACTTTGAATTGGCCTCTCTCAGGGGTTCAAGGCGGAGTTTTGATGCTACTAAGATGGCAAATGTGCAGGGGACCCTAGGATTCCAACATTCTACTTTATTACCCATCCCCTACCCCAGGCAGTTCCTTAAGACGATAAAGTATAGTAGGTGAGAGGAGAGTGGGAATGACAATGTATGTGCAATTAAAGGTGGGTGCCCAGGTTCAAATCTTGCTCACTCACTAGTGAGAGAAACTTGGGCAATTTTTTCCATCTGGAGAAAAAAAAGGAACAAAAATAGTACCTGCTTACAAGGTTATTATGAAAACAAAATGAGTTACTTTATGCAAAACACTCACTGTTTAACACATAGTATGCACTCAGTAAATGTTAGCTATTAATCCTGAAGATGCTATACACATAGAAAACAAAACCAAATGTATACAAGGAAAAAAAATTTTTTTATTGGGACTAATACCTGGTATATCCGATGTGGTGCTCTGGATAAGACTAAGGGAAGCCTGTAAATTAGTCTAATTGCCTACAAAGACCCTACCTCCCAACTACAACTCTTGGGTATTATCCCCTTCTGGGTGGGCCATACCACCCAGGGGTCCAGTATTCATGACAACATTTAAGAAAGCATGCAAATAAAGCAACAGACTATAAAGTAGTCAGACAATGAGGGATCTTGGCTTAGCTTAGTGACGTCCCATCAAAGCAGCTGCAAAAAGTAGAAGAGGATAAGAAATGCAACTACTTGACATTTTAAAATATAATGATCATGTCCATTAGTAAAATATAGCCTGGTCTATGTCCTGGAATCTGGCTAATCAGATAAGCGACTCCCCCTCATCTAGAGAATGGGAGAGGGGTGGGAGAGGAATGGGACTAAGATATCCTTCCTCTACCTCCAGTCTTCCCGTTTCAGTGATTCGCAAAATGTGGAGGGTGAATCATCCACATCAGACTCATTTGGGTTGTTTGCAAAAATGCAGATTCCTGGACGCTAGGCAGGCACACTGTGATGGTGAATATCATCCATCAACTTGTCTGAGCCATGGAATGCACACATATCTGAGTAAGCATTATTTCTGAGTGTGTCTGTGAAGGTGTTTCTAGAAGAGATTAACATTTGAATCAGTGGACTGAGTAAAGCAGTTTGCCCTCCTCAGTGTGCGTGGGCATCATCCAATCCATTGAGGAAATGAATAGAACAAAAAAGCAGAAGAACGAGGGGGGATTCTCTTTTGCTGTCTGACTGGAGCATCTCTCTGAGCTGGGACATCAATTTCCTCCAAGCCTCAGACTAGGACTTACACAATTGGAACTCCTTGTTCTCAGGCCATTGGACTCAGACTGAAACCATACCACGGGTTTCCTGGCTCTCCAGCTTGTAGATAGTGATGGTGGAGCTTCTTGGCCTCCATAATCACGTGAGCCAATTCCTCATAATACAGTTGTATCCTAGCTGCATCTGCCAATAAATCTCTCTCTCCCTTTCTAGATGATAGATGATAGATAGATAGATAGATAGATAGATAGATAGATAGATAGACGATAGATAGAGGTTATATGACCCATTGGTTCTGTTTCTCTGAAGAATGCTGACTAGTACACATAGTGAAGCGGGATCTTTTAGGGTGAGGCTCAAATATCTGTATTTTACAAGTTCCTCAAGTGAACTGAAGTTTACTACATTTACTAATTCACTACAGTCACCAAAGAGAGGAGGTGGTATTGTAAAGTGCTTTTAAGTAGTCATATTTGGGCACCTTCCAGGAGGGAGGAGCTATTAGGACCAGTGGAAATTGCACCGGGCCAGCTGGTGCGGGCTCTGGAATCTATCATGGGTCAGCCATTCGAGTCTGTACACATCATGGGCTTTGCCTGCATCTCTCTTTCCTCACTTATCAATGAAGAAAAGCTCTCCCTTGCTTTCTTCATAGGGTTCTTGTGAACCTCAAATGAGCTGATGTGTGAAAAAGCCTCTAAAACTTATATGACACAAGGAATTATTTATTCTTGTGAACTCAGAAATACCCACCCTTCCCCACTTTTCCTGCAGTTATGGGGAATCAGAGGTTTGTATTTTTCCCCTCAACAGGCTCTCCACAAAGATCATATTCACCAGATAATTGCAGGCTTCATTTTAGTCAGCTTGTGGATTCTGTCACAGGTTGGATGCCCATAACTAATGGGAAAGTACCCCACCATTTCAGTCCAAAACTTAAAAATATCTATCTTCTCTCATTAATATCATTAAATAGTTCCTGCATTTTAACTCTACCGACCTAGCTCTTGAACTCCAGGCCTGAATCTCCAGCTGTGGCTTGGATATCTCCCCCTGGATATGCTTTTGTATAACCCCAGAACCTCTGTGTGTCCGAAACTGAACTTCTCCATTTCTGTCCTGAACAGATTCCTCCTGTTGACTTTCTCATTCCTATTCATGGCCTCACCATCCTCCCAGCTCCTCCAACTGAAGAACCCAGAGTCAACTTGGACCCCTCCACATCACTCTCACCTGGAAACAGTGTCTCATTCACAGATTCTTTCTTCTCTAAGCCCACCACCACTACCTTCTTTCTGGCCCCCATCTATCACCACGTTGGCTCAGGCTCACGGCTGCGCAGTAGTAAAAATGTTGTAAAGTCAAGTCTAGAAAGTCGGCTCAGAGTTGAGTCATTCTTAAATAAGTGAGCATAACAAGAAGACAAAATACATCAGTTATGTTGACGCATATGGCCTTGCTAGTTGACAAGACCCAGGAGAGGATTTTGGAGGTCTTCGCCCTATGCAGCCTCCGCTTTGGAACACACTTAGGGAAGTTCTAGCTGAAACAGAGAGCAACATCTCTCTTGGGAACTCTGAGATACACTGAGGGATTTCGTTTATTTATCTCACCATCGTTGTATCTTTTCCTGAAAATAAACAACATTCCATGGAGATCTTTGGGGTTATATTTTTGTCACACAACAACCCCTAAGGATGAAGAACAGGAAGCTGAAAGGAGCTGGTCCACAGGGGAATCCCTGAGCCACAGTGATGGACCTGGCCTGCCTCCCCCTGGACTTCTGGTTGTGTAGGATGAATAACTCCCCAGTTATTCACAGGTCAACTTTTCTCTTGCCTGCAACCAAATGCAATCTTAGTCGACTAAGAGTGAAAAGACGCATCTGGAACATGAGCCAAAATCTGTCTGACTCCAACACCTGTTCTCTTAACCACTACTTTATAATGTGGCTTATCTGAGGCAAGAGCTGTGCAAATGGAGAAGACATCAGATGCCCTAACATGGCCAGAGCTAACAACTGATATCCCACACCTGGACAGCCACTCAAAAGAGGCACCATCCCCAGCCAGCCATGTCCAACTTTAGTGCAACTTTCAGCATACTAGGAGCTAATTTAGTCATATCTTAGGGATGGAGTCGGAGTAAGATGCTGATTTGGTTTTCACAACTTGCCAGGGGCTACTGCTTTCCTTTGACGTTTCCCCAAGCTTTCCAACGTGCACCTCTGCCTCAGGAAATGTTATGAAACCAGGACCTCAATAATGGAAGGCACAGCCTCCATTGACATTTGAACCAGATGGTCCTTCCACTCCGGGTGACAGAAAGGAATCCTCTTTGCCTCGTGTCCTAGGAAACAAGAGGCCCTCATCTAAATTGATCTGTATCTGTATCCTGTGGCCTGGCATCAAACTAGAAACATGGGTGAAAATAAAAACATAAGGTAGGCAGTTTTAGACTAATCAGAACCTTGCTTCCAGAGCATGCCTACGGGGTCCAAATGAAAGAAAATATCGCAGTAGAGCAAAACAGGGCTGAGAGGAGCTGGAAGGAGAGAGCAGCCAGCTGACTAACAGCAAAAGAATGCATCATCAGCTTTTATCAGGTTTGACATGGCATCCGTCCTCTGCAGCAGGTCCCATCCTCCAGTGTTTACATTTGTCACATCTCCTTTCCTTCCAAACAAAAGATGCTTGACAGTCCGAATGGATCATTTGTAAGGTGCCACGGCTCCTCAGCCATCCATGCATATACACTTTTGGATGGGGAGAGGGCAAGTGGAGGGCAGTGGCTACATTTTGGGGACAATGAGGCTATGTTACCCCTAAAACATGCCCAGTGCAGAAAGAACCAGGAGCCACGATCTCCATTGTGCAAAATTTGATTAATGGCTCTCTCACCCACTGCAGAGGTCAGTGTGCACCAGAGCCCAAGAGGGCAAGAATGAGGCACAAAACATCTCTGCAGGAAAAATTAGTGATTTTTGACTTTTGGCCCAGACTAATAAACTTCATGTTTGCAAAATCCTCCTTTCAGTTTTGGTTGTCCTGGCCTCATCTACTGATTGAAAAATCAGTTCACATTTCTCCCCTCAGACGTTTGGAGCAGTTAGAGGTTTACCTCCATTTTTGTAACAGGAAGAAGAGGGGGTGTGGGAGGGTGTGCAGCATGTACATGGAGGAGGCTCCACTGAACCCTGCATTCTTGATTACAATTTTGGCAACAATCTCTGGGCCTGATTAGGTATATTTCACTTTTGCAAATAACCTCAAACTGTTGACCATCTACTTGTTTGTTTTTAATCAGCCTCACCATGGGAACACCAAACTTCCATTGCTCAGCCAATCAGCATATTTATTGGAGTTATAGTTCCGAACAGACACAAGACCTGACTGAGACAGGACCCAGGCCCTTAAGGGATGACAGTAGAGATAGAAAAGTCAATGTAGATTTACGTGTCAGTGCATGTGTGAATTTTTCTTGGAAATGACTCTTTTACTTGCACCCAAAGGATCTGAGATGTCGTAAAATGTTATAAGAGAGAGTATTGCCTAATAAGCTCTGTAGACAACTGGGATGCTTGAGTGAAGGGTTGAATCTCAATGAACCTTGATTTCCTTATCTATGAAATGGAGAAGACAAGGTGGGCTTGGTATGAAGATTAAATAAATAATATATGTACAAAATAATTTAGTGTGGTGCCTGGCATATAGTAGGTCATTAATACATGTTAGCTATCACAAGAGGGAGGTAGAGAAGAAAGAATTGGTGGAGGGGATTTTTCTAGAAGGTATCACACCTTGTAAGTCCCAGGTGTTCTGGGGCTAGGGAAGTCAAGGAAGGCTGCCTGGAGGAACAGAGACAGGATTTGGCCTTGAAGACCAAAAAGGATTCAAACTGAGAGAACTGATGAGTGTCGAGTCCAAGCTAGGGTGGGGTAAAGGTAAGGGAAAGGAGGACAGAAATCAGGTTAAGGGTTAAGTAAGGTTTAGTCTTACTGTTAGAGACCCAGGCTGAGGAAACAGTAGTATTCAAGGAGAGAGAATCAGTAAAATCCAGTCCAGTAAATGGAGGCAAGGAGAAGTGGCTAGGACAGATGGCCTATGTTGCCTGAAAGTGAGTGATGAGTTAGACAGAGAGAGTCTTAGATCAAAACAAGTAGTTTCTCCGGAGTGTTGTTAGAGCAGGCTGCCCCAGCCCACTTGCCCTTCCATGCAGGTTCATGCAAGCTCACTGTGGTCAGTGACCGAGCTCACCAACAACAAAGGCAGTACTGTTTCCCTGTCAGTCGTCCCAGCAATCAGCCCCACATGGAGTCACTGCCCACTAAACCCAGTCTCTTGGAACCATGGAAGGGGAAAAAGTCACTCCCCAGCAACTGCCCCTCCCATTCTGCATCTATCAGTCTTCCGTTCTCCTCCACAAGGCCATGTTCTCCACTGCTCTGTGTGATATTTTCATGCAGAGAAGAGAGGAGAGGACAAGGGTGGGCCTTCTCTTCTAAATCTTTTACTGCCCCTTCTAAAACCACTTTTGAGATGGAGGTTGCTGCAGTCAAAGGAATAAAGAAATAGGAATTTTTCAAATGTGAATTCTGCTATCTCTACAGGTATGACTTACGGTTAAGTCTTTAAACCTCTCTCTCCCATGTTTTCCTCATGTGTGAATCTGAGTGTGAATGCCAAGTTTACCAGGCTGCAATGAACTTCAGATAGTTACCATTTCTGGTACTTTTCATCCATTCCTCAAGATCTGTGTATCCGTTTCTTTTTCTTTCTGGGACTCCTTTTCCTTCATACTGAATAACTTCATTTTGCATTTCTTGTAATGCAGGTCTGGTGGGAATGACTTGGCTTAGCTTATTTTTATCTCAAAATGTCTTTATTCTACCTACATTATTGAAGGATAGATTTGCCGGATATAGAATTCAAGATTGACAGATTTTTTTTTTCTTTTAGTGCTTTAAAAATGTTCTTGCACTGGCTTTTGGCATCCATGGTTTCTGATGACATGTCTACAGTCAGATGAAATGTTTTCTCACCTATGTAATGTGCCTTTTTTTTTTTTTGCTAATTTTAAGATTTCTTTTTTATCTTTTCTTTTCTACTGTTTGATTATGATGTACCCAGATGCAATTTCCTATTGATTTTATCCTATTTCATTGTGCTGAACTCCTTCCCAGAATATTCTCTGTTACTTTCACTGTTGTGTCCTTAGTGCCTAGAAAAGAGCCTGGGTCTGCCCTGTGAGGCTCAGAGAGGTGTGTTTTTCCCAAGTCATGCAGCCATTGGGTTTTAGGAGTCAGAATTTGGAACCACTTCTCTTTGACTCCCTGCTTGTGTTTCTACCCTACACCAAGGCAGGCCAAACTCACATTGCATTTCTCATATTAGTTGATGTGATTAGTTTTCTCTACAGCTGGCATTTCCCAGTTGGGAAGTTTGGGTCATTCTCTCTGTTGGTCTATTTCCCTTGGAAACAACACCTGACTTTAAAGTACTTAATTTGCATCAAATTAATAGTAACCTTAAAATGAGATGGGCTCTCTCTTCTCTACGTGAAAATATTAGATTCTGTAAAAGGGACCTAGCATGACAGAAACTGTAGTCCAATAGAAGTTTACTTTGAAAACCAGCAGATCAAAAAGTTTTAAAACCATGTTAAAGTTTATTTCTTCAGTTACCAAGAGGAAAACAAACATGTATGGAGCCATTTTTATTTATAGCAGAATGTACTTAATAAATACCAATTTATACATTATGATTTTCAAGATAAATCAAAGGAGACCCACCCCTCAGATCTTTCACATGGGAATACCAGGTACAAAGAAGTACCAAACACATGAAATAGGTAATTGAAACACACTTGTGGAATATTATATTCCTAAATATCTGTGCATTTTTCAAATGTACTCATATGCATTGTTTCATTTGATCCTCTGACATTTTTGTGAGGAGTATCTGGGATATCTATTATTATTATTAAACCTACATTTTACATTTAAAGCTTGGGGGAGTTATTACTAATAAGTAGAAGAGCTAAGATTCTGATTTGGATCTTTTAAACCTAAATCCTATTTGCTTAGGGTTCACCAGGCTGCTTGAAGCAGTTATACACAGATCAGGTAAAGTATTTGCTACGGCTAAGACTAGAGTGAGTAATGTGAGTATCAGATGGGTCAGTGCTAGTGAATGTTCATATTTACATGAGGTAAGATGGAATTGATTGGGAACACATGTGAATGTGAAGTGTGCACATGACATATACACATATGTACACATTCATATGTATATGTTTTTATATATGGACACATACATACATTAATATATGTGTGTGTGATATACTTGGGGACATGCATATATATATATAAAGCTGGGGAATCTTAAAGTATGATAATGTCATAAGCTGAATGAAGAAGAGATGTGTTGAACTTTAGGAGAAGAATCAAGATTGAAAAGAGGAAAATTAGAAGTAAGAAATGAGAAATGGTCCCTGCTGCCAGTCAGTCCACTTGACAGGAATAGAAAATGTTTAGCACTCCAGACACCATTGTCTCCGCACCCATGGCAACCTGTCTCATTGATCTTAGCACTCTTTCCCACTGAGCTTGGATACAACCACAGTCCTCCTCAAAACTGCACTCCAAGCAGCCACTGCCAATAGATCAGAGATAGGACCTGAAAAGCCTTCCCAGCACTGCCATAGGGAATCCTCGCCAACTCCATCCTCACAGTATTTTTAACTGAGCACAGTAAAGTTTGAGGACCTCCCCTTTAAGTTCTTTCATTCAATGAATCTTTGAGCCGCCAATATGATTTGTCTTAAAGCTAGTTCCTCTTTCTTCAGATCTTAACTTAGATTTCACATCCCCCAAGAAGATTCCTCATGACCCCATTTACAATATAGTAGCCCTCCCAGTTCTTTATCTCAACAGCCCAAACGGGCTTCTTCACAGCATTTATTTTTTGCTTACTGTGTGTCCTCTCTCCCTCGCTGGACTGAAACAGAGGACATGTCTGCTGAGCTCTCCCTTGTATCTCTAGCACACTGCCTATGATTCAATGATTCAGTGAGTGTATCAGCAAATGAATAAATGAATGAACACACTTCATGCCTGACCTCAGTTGGCTCAGAGTCTAGGGTGAAAGTCTTTCATGTGAACAAACAATGCTATCAACACCGTCAACAAACCCAAACAGCACCTGAGCAAAGTGCTAGGAGAGAACAGAGAGGGCAACTGGAAGACTTCCCAAAGAGATGATTCTTGAAGGCTGGGTAGAGATCAGCAAAGCAAAGATGCAAGAAAGGATACTGAAGTTCAAAGGCAAATTTAAAATGATAGCACTGAGGATGAATCTGAGCTTAAGTGAGCCTGAAACAAAAGGAGGTGTCATTAAGGTGGGAATGCATAAGTGGCCAGTGAGGAGACCACGGAGGCCAGAGGAAGCTACATCAACAACGGCCCCCAACTAATTGCTTCTTCGGGGGCCTCTGGCCCAGCTAACACAGCTCTGTCTCTCGGAATGCTTCCCTAGGAATCCTGTTCATTTTTATAATGAACGTGCTTCTCTTCAGTAGACAGTTTAAGCCCAGAAATGGAATAAGATTATCTTTGTGTTTATTTTAGTCTCACTTTAAGGATTTTATCTCTAGTAAACCCACCATCACAGGTCACCATAGCAGGACATGATAGGAAGAGCCACTTTCAAAAAAACAAAACAAAACAAAACAAAAAGAAAGGCAATTATTTTTCCCAAACCCATTAAACTGTCATGAAGTTATTTCTTATTTACAAATACAGATTCACTGCCCCAAGAGAGGAGGGCAGAGATGAAATCCTGAGGTACATGATAGTTTTAGTGTCTGGACTTCAGGGAAAATTTTTTAGGGTTTTATGAAGAATTAGCTTTCATACTAAACTTTATTAAATTCTATCCCTGAATTCTTTCCCCTTTGGAAAGGACCTCTCAGCCATTAAGCCTGGAGAACAGCCCACGTCGGATGAATTCCAAATGAAATGTAGTGGAGGGTCTGGAATCCTCTGAGCACAGACAACAGAAGTCTCATTAAATGTGTATAGACGCTCGCAACAAAGCCCACCTCACTTAAAGCCCGAGAATGGAGAGACTGGGGATGAGGCCTGGCCAGGGGTCTCATGGGCACACACACAAAGAAGGCTGCAGGAGAAAGCGAACACCACTCTCCCTCATGAGATTTTCTTTCCCCAACTGCAAAGGGAAAATCACTTGGAAATGCCAATTAGCCTCAATTCTTTTTGTCCATTTTAATTTTCTTTCCCTTGCCAAATCAAGATCTGTGACTGCTTAATCTCAACTCAAACTCTGGTCAATATGAAGGGGACAAAGATGGTTTAAAAAAACAAAAAACAAAAAAAAGCTGAGAGAAACCCTAGCCTGGGACCCAAGTATTTAATTTACCTTGATGTAATAAGTACATTGGTAATATCTTGAAAAAGAGAAGATTATGTTTTTGGGCAAAAAGAGAAAATCCCCTCACTTTCACCCCCTATGCCCCTTCCAGGAAACAAAAATAATTAATTCTCAGCTGCCATCAATATAGAATATACATTTGGGGGCTATTCCTTTTTTTGGGGGGGGTCCTATTTTCAACAGCAGTTTTTCCTTAAAATATAGCCAATGTTACACAGCTAGTAGGCAAACCACTTACTCTCTTTGCAGACCCAACAAGCTTGGACCACATAGATTCTGTGAAGTTTGATTCTAGCACAAAAGAACAACCGAGAAAGTGTACAGAGGGACAGAACTACATGGTTGAGAGCTCTTTGGAGGCAGATTAGCAAGAAAATATTCTTTAGCTAAATCTGTACTGAGCCTTTTGTTGATGCTTAGTAAATAGTACCAATTAGGTTGTGTCTTCTTCAACATGCTCACACCTTGATGTTTCTAGAATTGTAATGTGTCTTACAATTAAAATGTTTATTTAATATAGTAGTGCTTCTTTTGTTCTTGTAAGCTATTATTAAGTTGAAAGTGAATTTTATACTGACACTTGAATATTCAAGAAATTATTGTTATTAATTATCACTATTATTATTAGGTAAAGTGAAGAAATAACACATGAAGACAATGGGAAAGACTCTGCCTGGTGGGTTAGTAAATGAACAATTAAGTGGCCAGATCATGAAGGATCTTAAATACAATGCTAAGTTTGTAAATTTATGGTCTGCAACATTCAATGTGGTTTGAGCAATGGAAACCTTTATATACCTAAAGACAGGTATAATAGTGACATGGAGGGAAGAGAAAAGGGACGAGAAGATGGAGAAATGAGGTGTTAGAGAAAGGGAGAAAAAGGCAACTGAAGATGTCCTGAGGAGAGCTAAGGGAACTTGAGCTAGAGCAATATCAATGTCCAGATGGAGACAAAGAGCAAGATTTGAGTGATATTTGGAATGTAGAACTGTCACAAATTGGTGACCCACTTCCTTGGTTTCTCATGGATGGGAAATCAGACATGGAGTTGAGTTTCCTCAGTCTACATGAAGTTTACAATGGAAAGCTCCAACTAGGACTCCAGGCTAAGGATCTAGAACAACCTTTGGAAGCTCTGTGTTCCACAATGCACATTAAATCTCTCAACCACTTAGCCTGAGACCCCTAGAATACAACAGGTATTTCAACACATGAAGCATCCCTGAAGACAAAGAAAAATGGCTGCTCACACTGCAGAGACAAGTTTTTTTATTACTATGTTAATCACCATACATTACATCATTAGTTTTTGATATAGTGATCCATGATTCATTGTTTGTGCATAACACCCAGTGCTCCACGCAGAATGTGCCCTCTTTAATACCCATCACGAGGCTAACCCATCCCCCAACCCCCCTCCCCTCTAGAACCCTGCTTGTTTTTCAGAGTCCATCATCTCTCATGGTTTGTCTCCCCTCCTATTTACCCCCTTCATTCTTTCCCTCCTGCTATCTTCTTCTTTTTTTTTCTTAACATATATTCCATTATTTGTTTCAGAAGTACAGATCTGTGATTCAACAGTCTTGCACAATTCACAGCGCTCCCCATAGAACATACGCTCCCCAATGTCTATCACCCAGCCACCCCATACCTCCCACCCCCCACCACTCCAGCAACCCTCAGTTTGCTTCCTGAGATTAAGAATTCCTCCTATCAGTGAGGTCATATGATACATGTCTTTCTCTGATTGACTTATTTCACTCAGCATAACACCCTCCAGTTCCATCCACGTCGTTGCAAATGGCAAGATCTCATTCCTTTTGATGGCTGCATAATATTCCATTGTGTATATATACCACATCTTCTTGATCCATTCATCTGTCGATGGACATCTTGGCTCTTTCCACAGTTTGGCTATTGTGGACATTGCTGCTATAAACATTGGGGTGCACGTACCCCTTCGGATCCCTACCTTTGTATGTTTGGGGTAAATACCCAGTAGTGCAATTGCTGGATCGTATGGTAGCTCTATTTTCAACTGTTTGAGGAACCTCCATACTGTTTTCCAGAGGGGTTGCACCAGCTCGCATTCCCACCAACAGCGTAGGAGGGTTCCTCTTTCTCCACATCCCCGCCAACATCTGTCGTTTCCTGACTTGTTAATTTTAGCCATTCTGACGGGTGTGAGGTGGTATCTCATTGAGGTTTTGATTTGGATTTCCCTGATGCCGAGGGATGTTGAGCACTTTCTCGTGTGTCTGTTGGCCATTTGGATGTCTTCTTTGGAAAAATGTCTGTTCATGTCTTCTGCCCATTTCTTGATTGGATTATTTGTTCTTTGGGTGTTGAGTTTGATAAATTCTTTATAGATTTTGGATACTAGCTCTTTATCTCATATGTCATTTGCAAATATTTTCTCCCATTCTGTCAGTTGTCTTTTGGTTTTGTGGACTGTTTCTTTTGCTGTGCAAAAGCTTTTTATCTTGATGAAATCCCGATAGTTCATTTGTGCCCTTGCTTTCCTTGCCTTTGGCGATGTTTCCAGGAAGAAGTTGCTGCGGCTGAGGTCGAAGAGGATGCTGCCTGTGTTCTCCTTTAGGATTTTGATGGACTCCTGTCTCACATCTAGGTCTTTCAACCATTTGGAGTCCATTTTTGTGTGCGGTGTAAGGAAATGGTCCAGTTTCATTCTTCTGCATGTGGCTGTCCAATTTTCCCAACACCATTTGTTGAAGAGACTGTCTTTTTGCCATTGGACATTCTTTCTTGCTTTGTCAAAGATTAGTTGACCATAGAGTTGAGGGTCCATTTCTGGGCTCTCTATTCTATTCCATTGGTCTATGTGTCTGTTTTTGTGCCAGTACCATACTGTCTTGACAGCTTGTAATAGAGCTGGAAGTCCGGAATTGTGATGCCGCCAGCTTTGCTTTTCTTTTTCAACATTCCTCTGGCTATTTGGGGTCTCTTCTGGTTCCATACAAATTTTAGGATTATTTGTTCCATTTCCTTGAAAAAAGTGGATGGTATTTTGATGGGGATTGCATTGAATCTGTAGATTGCTCTAGGTAGCATTGACATCTTCACAATGTTGGTTCTTCCAATCCATGAGCATGGAACATTTTTCCATTTCTTTGTGTCTTCCTCAATTTCTTTCATGAGTATTTTAGAGTTTTTTGAATACAGATCCTTTGCCTCTTTGGTTAAATTTATTCCTAGGTATCTTATGGTTTTGGGTGCAATTGTAAATGGGATCAACTTCTTAATTTCTCTCTCTTCTGTCTTGTTGGTGTATAAGGAATGCCACTGATTTCTGTGCATTGATTTTATATCTTGCCACTTTACTGAATTCCTGTATGAGTTCTAGCAGTTTTGGGGTGGAGTCTTTTGGGTTTTCCACATAAAGTATCATATCATCTGCAAAGAGTGAGAGTTTGACTTCCTCTTTGCTGATTTGGATGCCTTTGATTTCTTTTTGTTGTCTGATTGCTGTGGCTAGGACTTCTAATACTATGTTGAATAGCAGTGGTGAGAGTGGACATCCCTGCCGCGTTCCTGACCTTACGGGGAAAGCTCTCAACTTTTCCCCTTTGAGAATGATATTCGCTGTAGGTTTTTCATAGATGGCTTTTATGATATTGAGGTATGTACCCTCTATCCCTATACTCTGAAGAGTTTAGATCAAGAAAGGATGTTGTACTTTATCAAATGCTTTTTCTGCATCTATTGAGAGGATCATATGATTCTTGTTCTTTCTTTTATTAATGTATTGTATCACGTTGTTTGATTTGCAGATGTTGAACCAACCTTGTAGCCCAGGGATAAATCCCACTTGGTCGTGGTGAATAATCCTTTTAATGTACTGTTGGATCCTATTGGTTAGTATTTTGGTGAGAATTTTTGCATCCATGTTCATCAGGGATATTGGTCTGTAATTCTTTTTGATGGGGTCTTTGTCTGGTTTGGGGATCAAGGTAATGGTGGCCTCATAAAATGAGTTTGGAAGTTTTCCTTCCATTTCTATTGTTTGGAACAGTTTCAGGAGACTAGGTATTAATTCTTCTTTAAATGTTTGGTAGAATTCCCCTGGGAAGCCATCTGGCCCTGGGCTTTTGTTTGTTGGGAGATTTTTGATGACTGCTTCAATTTCCTTAGTGGTTATAGGTCTGTTCAGGTTTTCTATTTCTTCCTGGTTCAATTCGGGTAGTTGATACATCTCTAGGAATGTACCCATTTCTTCCAGGTTATCTAATTTGCTGGCATAGAGTTGCTCATAATATGTTCTTATAATTGTTTGTATTTCTTTGGTGTTGGTTGTGATCTCTCCTCTTTCATTCATGATTTTGTTGATTTGGGTCACTTCTCTTTTCTTTTTGATAAGTCTGGCCAGGGGTTTATCAATCTTGTTAATATTTTCAAAGAACCAGCTCCTAGTTTCGTTGATCTGTTCTACTGTTCTTTTGATTTCTATTTCATTGATTTCTGCTCTGATCTTTATTATTTCTCTTCCCCTGCTGGGTTTCAGCTTTATTTGCTGTTCTTTCTCCAGCTTCTTTAGGTGTAGGGTTAAGTTGTGTATTTGAGACCTTTCTTGTTTCTTGAGAAAGGCTTGTATTGCTATATACTTTCTTCTTAGGACTGCCTTTGCTGTATCCCAAAGATTTTGCACAGTTGTGTTTTCATTTTCATTGGTTTCCATGAATTTTTTTAATTCTTCTTTAATTTCCTGGTTGACCCATTCATTCTTTAGGAGGATGCTCTTTAGCCTCCATCTATTTCAGTTCTTTCCAATTTTCCTCTTGTGATTGAGTTCTAGTTTCAAAGCATTGTGGTCTGAAAATATGCAGGGAATAATCCTAATCTTTTGGTACCCATTGAGACCTGATTTGTGACCTAGGATGTGATCAATTCTGGAGAATGTTCCATGGGCACTAGAGAAGAATGTGTATTCCATTGCTTTGGGATGGAATGTTCTGAATATGTCTGTGAAGTCTATTTGGTCCAGTGTGTCAGTTAAAGTCTTTATTTCCTTGTTGATCTTTTGCTTAGATGATATGTCCATTTCAGTCAGAGGGGTGTTAAAGTCCCCCACTATTATTGTATTGTTGTCAATGTGTTTCTTCGCTTTTGTTATTAATTGCCTTATATAATTGGCTGCTCCCATGTTAGGGGCATAGATATTTACAGTTGTTAGATCTTCTTGTTGGATAGACCCTAAGTAGGATATAGTGTCCTTCTTCATCTCTTATTACAGTCTTTGTTTTAAAATCTAATTTGTCTGATATAAGGATTGCCACCCCAGCTTTCTTTTGGTGCCCATTAGCATGATAAATGGTTTTCCACCCCCTCACTTTCAATGTGGGGGTGTCTTTGGGTCTGAAATGAGTGCAGAGACAAGTTTTAAAGGTAGCACCACTTGTGTTGGACGGAGGCAATGCACAGAATGATACCAGAGAATGTCACTTCCACCCAAACCTCACCAAGGACAATATCACATCTGAATTTGAAGAGAGTTCTTAGCTCTTAAGAAATTGATTATGGGGATCTAAACTAAGTAGGAAAATTCATCACTCTGTAGATTATCATGCCTTTCAAGTAAAACTCAGATTTCTTAATCCCATATACAACTCACAGTCTTCCTCCACAGCTTTATGCACCTATCTGTATAATTATTAATAACAACTACCACTTACTGAGCATTTGCTATGTGCCAGGCATTTTGCTAAGCACATTACATTACCTCATTTAATCCTCAGACAAATTTTATGTGATTTATCATCATCATCATCATAATCATCATCATCATCCTCATTTACAGATGAGCATGCTGAGGGTCCCAGAGATCAGTCAACTTGTCTGAAGTCAAGATATTTGTAAGCAAGAGATCTGAGAATCAAAGTCAAGTCTAGCCTACAATATAACCACGTACCTCCTCTAGGACCAACACCCTCACAGAATACAGCTAAAATCTCTGGAAAATTTAAAAACAAATATTTGAAAGCAATACAGAATAATTAAAAGCAAAAAAAAATATTGTAGGAGAGGGTAATTGACATTGAGGACAGGCTAAAATTCTAGTAAGAGGTACCTGGGTGGCTCAGTCAGTTAAGCGTCTGAATCTTGATCTCTGCTAAGGTCTTGATCCCACAGTCGTGAGTTCAAGCCCCACATTGGGCTCCACACTGGGTGTGGAGACTGCTTAGAAAAATTAAATTAAATTAAACTTAATTTAATTTAGTTTAATTCTAGTAGAAAGCCCAGTCTTACTGGGTTGAAGAACCAAAGAACAGACTTTAAGGCAATTCCAGACACTGAAAAGTATGGGGGATAATCCCAGGAAGGAGAAAGCCAGAAAGAGAGAGCCCTAATTTCTGTGTATAAACCATGTCCAAATCTCTGGCTAAGCCCTAAATAGTGAATACATGAAGCATACTCCAAGCAGATCAGTAAAGAATAAAAGATTCAGTTTACATTAAAGCTTCACCCCGCATAGAGGAACCAATGTTTGCAGCTGGAGTGCAGCCCAGTTAGGTGCCCACTAGGAAAACAACAACAATAAAATCCACTTTTTGGAATAATATACCCAGACCCAAATTCTCTACAACATAACATTCACAGAGTCCAGGACACAATCCAAAATTGATCAATATACAAAGAAACAGGAAAACATGATGTATTTTTAAGAGACAAGGCAATCAATGAAGACCACCCTGAGATGACCCAGATATTGGAATTAGCAGATAAGGCTTTTAAAGCAGCTATTTAACTATATTTAAGAATATGAAGAAAAATATATCATAATGGATAAGAAGGTAGTAAACTCAGTACAAAAGCAGAAAACATAACCAAAGGAAATTCTAAAACTGAAAAATAAATAGATGAAATAAAAAATTCCCTGGATATGAAGCAGTGGACAATGATATATAAAAATAGATCAATGGCAATAATTCCAGTATAAAGAACAAAAGAAAAAGAATTGTTTAAAAAGGTGAGAGAAAGAATCTTAGGGTTCTGTAGACAATATCAAAAGGTCTTACATGAATATAGTGAAGTCAGAAGAAGAGCAAGAGAATAGGCAGGAAAAAAAGATTTAAGAGATAATGAATAAAAATTTCCCAAATTTGTGAAAGACATGAACTATAGAGTCGGGAATCTCAGTGAACACCAAGCAAGATAAATACAAAGAAACACATGCCTAGGAACATCATAGTGAGACTGATGAGACCAAATATAAAGAGAAAACCTTGAAAGCAGCCAAAGAAAAATGGCACATTACTGTAATTAACTGAGCACTAACTTTTCATTAAAAGCCAGAAGACAATGAAATAAAATCATTTAATTATTCAAAGAAAACTACCCTTAACCAGATTTCTATATCTACCAAAAATAAACTTCAACAATGAGGGCTAAATAAAGACATTTTCAGATACAAGAAAATTCACTGTCAGGAGACTTACAATGCAAAAAAAAACAAACAAAAATACAGGAAGTCCTTCAGGCTGAAAGGAAATGACACCAAATGATCTTCAGGGAAGAATGAATAGAATCAGAGGGGTAAATATGTGGGTTAATACAAAGGGCTATTTTTCTCCTCTTAATTTGTTTAGGACATATAATTTTTTAAAACAAAAAGCAATATTGTATTGTGCGGTTCATAACATATGTAGATATAATACATGAGGAGTATAGCATGAAGGATGGGAGAGTTATGAAATGTAACATTATTAATTACAGTAGAAAGCCCAGTCTTACTGGGTTGAAGAACCAAAAAACATCTGTTTTTAGAACCAAAGAACATCTGTTCTTTAGAACCAAAGAATATCTGGTTTTAACAGTTCTAACTGTTAAAAGTTTGGGATGTGCAGTTGTAATTCCTATAGAGATCACTAAAAAATGCAAAGAAATAAAGCTAAATAGCCAATAGATAAAATATCATTTTAAAAAATCATTCAGTTAATCCAATAGAAAGCAGGAAAAGAACATAGGAACAAAAACCAAAAGTCACAAATGGAGAACAACTAGTAATATTGCAGTACCAAATTCAACCATTTCAAAAATTAAATTAAATATATTTTTAATTTTATTTTATTTTATTATGTTATGTTAGTCACCATACAAATCAAAAATTAAATTAAATATTAACAAACTAAAGACTCCAATTAAAGGGCAGAGATTGCTAGAACAAATATAAAATGCAAGACCCAGCCATAATGCAAGATCCAGCAGTCTACAAGAGATAAGCTTAAATACGAAGCCACAGATAGAATGAATTAGAAGGACCAGAAAATACTTGCCATGCAAAGAGTAAGCATAAGAAGGCTGGAATGGCAGTACTATTAGATAAAGTTGACCTCAAAACAGAGGACATGATAGAGTTGAAGAGGAGCATTTGATAATGTTGAAATGCTCAATTTTACAGGAGGACATGAAAATCATCAATGTGTGTGTGCCTCATAACAGAGTTTCAAACTACATAAAGCAAAAATTGATAGGAGCAAGGGGATACATAACTCCACAGAGTTAGAGATTTTAACATGTCCTTTCCAGAAACTGATAAAACTAGACAAAAAAAAAAATAGGCAAAGACATAGAAGATATGAACAACACTACCAGCCAACTAACTGATAATTTATAGAACACAACACCAGCAACAATAGAATGCATATGCTTAAGTGCATGTGGTATGTTCAGCAAGACAGGTCACAGATGAGGCCATGAACAGGTCTCAATACATGTAAAATGACTGAAATAATGCAGAGTAAGTTTTCTAATGACAATGAAATAAAACTGGAGAGCAAACACAATAAGATATACAGAAAAATTCCAAATACTTGGAAATTAACTAACACACTTCCAAATAACCCATGAGTTAAAGAACAAATCATATGATGTGGGAGGTGAGAAAATATGTTGAATTGAATGAAAAAACAACATATCCAAATTTGATAGATGTGGCCCAGAGAAAGCTTTATAGATGTAAATGCTTATATTACAAAAGAAAAACAAAGAGTTTTAGTTTGTTAGGATTGCTATAACAAAGTCCACAGACTGGGTGATTTAAACAGGAGAAATTTCTTTTCTCATGATTCTAAGGGCTGGAAATCCAAGATTAAAGTGTCAGCAGGTTTGGTTTCTTCTGGGGCCTCTCTCCTTAGTGTATACATGGCATTTTATCTCTTTTTTTCACACAGTCTTTCCTCTGCATCTGTGTCCTCCTTTCCTCTTCTTACAAGGACACTGGTCATATTGGATTAGAGCCCACCCTAGTTACCCCTTTAACCTTATTCACCCATCTCCAAATACAGCCTCATGCTGAAGTACTGGGGGTTAGGATTCCAACATATGCATAAAGGGGAGACAATTCAGCCCAGGATGAAAGTTCAGAAATCAATGACCCAATGTTCCAACGTAAGAAATAAAGAATGAAATAAAAGAAGAAGAAGAAGAAGAAGAAGAAGAAGAAGAAGAAGAAGAAGAAGAAGAAGAAACAACTTAGAATAAAGGAAAGAATAAAGATTTTTTAAAATCCATTTTTTAAAAAACACAAACAATAGAGAAAATTAACACGGCCAGAAGTTGAGTGCTTGACAAGGCTTTCAAATGTGGATAAATTCCTAGCAAGACTGGCTGGGACAAAAAAGAAAGAGAATGCCAAGTATTAACATCAGAAATGCAAGACAAAGATTAGCATTAGAGGTCTTACAGATGTAAAAATGATAATAATGGAATTTTATGAGCATCATTGCACCAAAAAATTTGACAACTTAAATGAAATGGACAAATTTCTTTAAAAATATGACTGGAAACTGACACAAGAAGAAACAGAAAATCTGCAGAGTCACAGACCTATTGAATAAATTAAACTTATTATCAGAGAACTCCCAACAAATGGAACTCCAGTCCACGGTTTCAATGATGCAATACATCATTTAAGGGAAAAAACCACTATCTGAACTTTTTCATAAAATTGAGGAAGAATGAATACTTCTTAAGTTGTTTCATGAGACCAGCATAACTCTATAAAGCAATACCTGACAAAGACATTACAAAAGAAAAATTTACAGACCCATATTCCTCATGAGCACAGATGTAAAATTCTTAACCAAATATTCTCAAATTGAACCCAGCAATGTACAGGAAAAAGATAATACATTACAACCAAGTTGAATGTATCCTAGAAATGCCAGGTTTTAACATTCAAAAAGTTATCAATGCAATTCAACATATTAAGAAAAAAACCACATATGATGTTATAATAGATTTGAAGCATGTACATACAAAAGGTTTACGCATACAAGAGGATATTGCTCAGTGATAACATGGAATGAAGTACAAATGCAAGCAATAATATGGATAAATCTCAAAAACATTGAAAGAAACCTTACACAAAAGAGGATAAAACATAAAAATCCATTTCTAAAAATTCTAGAACAGGCAAAACTAATCCATGGTGGAGAAAGATCAGACTAGAACAGGCAAAACTATCTATGGTAGAGAAAGATCAGAACAATGGTTGCTTCTGAAGGTGCAGGAGCAGGAAATGGTTGGGAATAGTCAAGAGGGAATTTTCTAGGGTGATGGTAATGTTTTATATCTTGATAGGGCAATGGATGACACATTCACCAAAACTCACTGAATGGTACACTTAAGATTTATGCATCTCATTGTATGTAAATTTTATCTCAGATGGAAAATTCTCAAAAGAATCACAAATATCAAACTCTAGTTAATGGCATGCACGCAAAGGACTTAGGGGAGACTGTACTGATATGTGCTACTTACCAGGAAATGCATTAAAAATGGATCAGTGGATAGACAGGTAAATGGTAAAACAACTAAATTGTCAATTCTAAAATTTGGTGATATATGTTCACTGTAAAATAACTTCAACTTTTGAGTATGTTTGATACTTTTTATAATAAAACAGTGGGGGGAAAATAAGAGATCAGCATGCATAGAGAGAAAAAAGGCCTCAAGTCTGTTTGACTCCAAAATCCAATCTCTCAACTCTTACATGTTTATTTCTTCCTTATGAATTCAACTAACTGAGCTACTCTCATTCCCCCATCAATCCCACATTTTCTTAGCTTTTTGCCTTTGTGCAAGGTATTTTTCCCACCTATAAAACTCCTTCTTGCTAATTTTTCATGAGCAAACCCTATGAAATAAGCAGCAAATCCATTCTCTCCCACTTAGCAATTCCCTCTCTTACATTGTCCAAGAACCCCAGAGACTTTTACAGTCCAAAGGGTGTTAACCTGGTTTCCCACCCAAAGGGACAGAAGGAACAAGGGACCGATCAGCCACTATGTTGTCATTGAAGACTGACCCTGAAGACCCAACACCTGGCAGCTACAGCAGCTCACTATGCTCACAGTGGTTCCTGGACTACAACGATCCTGGCCACTCAGGGTTCAGCTCTGAAACGCTTATTTACATGATGGGAGCTCAGATCCTCAGCTTTTCAGACGTATTTGAAGTCTAAGCCCTCCCAGAGGCACTGAGTCAGGATGGCCTATGATGTCTGCCAGCTCATGGACCCAGAACTGCTGTCTCTTTTCCCTCTGGGGTCAAGCAGCTTTTCTTTACACCTTCAAAACACTCTTTTCTCCAAATTGTGGGGCTGTATATCACCCTTCTATGTGAGTAATAATAATAATCATGACACTCTACAACTACTACTACTACTAATAATAATAATAAATAATAATAATAGTTCTTGGTGACTTAAAAGTGGTGTATTCTTCCAAGAGAAACTTTCCAAGTGGGTGTGAGATTTCCATACCCACTGCAGCAGGAAGAATTGGGTGGGGAGAGAACAGAGGTGTGCGGGAGGTACCACTTTCAATGCTTCCAAGAGCAATATTATGACACCTATCACACTGAGAAATAATCTTTAAAGCACAAGTTTTAGTTTTTGATGGAGAATTCCACTACTTATATGTATGAGTATTTTCAAATGTATGTTGATGCTATGGTGATTAATAAAATACAAATTAATTTAAAGACATCGCTAATTCATAGTGACCTCTGTCATTTCCTACATATCAGTCCATGAGTATCAAACGTCCAACAACTCTTGTACATGTGAGTGGAGGTGGGGGTGGGGGATAATCATGCAAATTTTAGGATACTAAGATAGTGTTTATACTCAAAGTGTGCCATTCATCTAATACTCTTCCCCTTATTTTATCTAATATCTTTATTCATCCCCTTGTTATTTTTTGAGCCTCTCCCCTGTGCCATGCAATGTACTTAGGTGCCACACCTACTGTTATGAGAAATATAGACATTTTCCCTGATTTCAAGAAGGCCAAAAGCTAGCTAGCATGACATAAATTAAGCCATCACCATCTGAGTGGTAAGCACCACTTTAAGGAAATACTGAGTACTAAGGGAGGAATTATCAGGGCAACCTAACTAACCA
Organism: Callorhinus ursinus; assembly: GCF_003265705.2. Lineage (NCBI taxonomy): Eukaryota > Metazoa > Chordata > Mammalia > Carnivora > Otariidae > Callorhinus > Callorhinus ursinus. The sequence goes on from NW_027397076.1 coordinate 4,950,056, forward strand.
GAGGAGGATCCAGCAAGATTTCATAAAGAGAACTACATTTAAGCTCAGGCTTGAAGGATATGCAGGCATTAGCCAAGCAAAGAAGGAAAGGAATGAATATTCTGGAGTAGAGCAGGTAAGGACTTGGATAATGGCTAGAGGCAAGAGGATGAAGGGAAAGTTGAAAGAGCTGAAAGATGCTCTACAAGGCTGGGCTATAGTGTGCTATTCGGGGGGCAAGGGGAAGATGAAGTTGGAGAGGCAGGCAGCGGCCCAATATTAAGGGACTTTAGGACATGTTAAATTTGAGAAACCTGAGCACCAAAGCATACCAAGAAAGTTGCTCAAGGGAACAGAGAGGATTAGGCACACAGCCAGTCTAGACTGCAGCCTCTCCAGGTTTTAAACTAAAACCTGCCTATTGACTCCCCTAAGATAGGACTAAGGGCAGCTGTTTTCGAAGAATGAGGATGACATACTGGGGACCTGAGCCCAAGCCTGTGTCACTGACTAAGTACAAACAGTAGGTGAGAATGCGTTGGTCCTTATCACCCACCTGGGACTGTGGGGGCTAATTAATCATAGTGACAGCTCCCTGGATGCAGTCAAAAGGATTATTTTTTTCCTGAATGCTGCTAGTTTAACCTGCCCAAGGCAAGACTTCACTTCATGACACCAAGACGAAGCCTTGTTGAAAATGATGAATGCCTTTTGGAAAAGAATAACATTTTGATAAAGGCCCTTCCAACCAGCCTCCAGGTTAGAACAGAGTGGTTTTCCTTGAGTGTTTTTACAGTCATTTTACAAGAAAGCCAGCTTTATCTCTGGTCTCCAAATCAACTAACCTAGAGAGGCCTTTTACAATTAAAAATCAAATAAATAACTTGCCGTTGTATCTGTCTTTTTGTGAGTAATTACAGCATGAGCTGCCACTTAGATCCCAACTTTCTGCCAAAGCCCTGTGTGGATCTCATTATTCTAACTTCTGACTCCCAGCAGCTCCTGAAGATCATGATTTGGGTTTAAGCTGCAAACAAGGCCTCTCCTTTGCCCAGAAAATAGATATTAGAAGAGTTTGGGGGCTTTGTGCTGCACAGTGTCACTTTATCCCTGGTTTTTGGCATTAAATTTAGCCTTTTTCTCTTTCTTATAATCCTCCAGAGGATTATAGAAGAAGAACAGAGACAGAGGGAAGGAGGGAGACAGGCAGAAAAGTGACTTCCAGAAAGCACTGGGAAGCCTACTGATGAAAAGGAGAAAAATGTCCTTTATTTTGTTGCGTCCAGGTGGAGGTGCCTCCTACCCCAGATCCAAGATCTTCTGGTGACACCCCTCCCTATAGCCTGAATTCCACTTACCGGGTTGGGGGAGAAAAGGGGCTAGGAAGAAACCCATCTGGGCATGTCCCAAGGAAGTCAATGCTGGCAGATGGCAATACCCATCTCTGACCCAAAATGGAAGGTCAAGACTAAGAAAGGAGCCTACCTAGAAGCACAGACTGTTAGCTTTTGTTTGCCTATGTGGGAGAATCAACAAGACATGTATACGCTCAGAAGTACATGCATGTGTGTGTCACACACACACAAAGGTGTACCTGTTGCACCTGAAATACAGCCACTAGCTAATACATACTATGATTAACTAATGACTGATTGAGCCTGCCTTTAACTGTTTTTGCCTCCTTTGTCACTTCTATTTACAATTTACTTATATCATAGAATATCGCTACTAGTTACTATTAACATACTTAGATCCTTTAAAAAAAGTTTTGGGCAAAAAGGCTTTGAAAGCTAAGAGGGAAACAGGCCTTATGAAGGTATGTATTCTTTATCCCAATAATTCTACTTTATTTTTTTTTCTTTTAGAGAGACAGAGCACATACATGCGAGCAGGGGAGGAGGGGCAGAGGGAGAGAGAATCTTCAGCAGGCTCTATGCCCAGTGCGGAGCCCGATGCTGGGCTTGATTTCACCACTTTGAGATCATGACCTGAGCTGAAATCAAGAGTTGAACGCTTAACCAACTGAGCCACCCAGGTGCCCCCCATACTATACTTAGTATAAAGTAATTCTACTTTATACTAAGAATTTATACTAAGGATATATCTAAACATACCAAAGATTTATCTACAGGAGCACTGCTACAGACCAGATGTTTGTGTCCTCCCAAAATTCGTATGTTGAAACACTAATCCCTTTGGCAACGGTGTTTGTAGGTGGGGTCTTTGGGAGAAAATTAGGTCATGAGTGTAGGGTTCTCATGATGGGATTAATGCCCTTATAAAAAATACCCAAGAGAGCTCCCTTGTCCCTTCCACCAGGTGAGGACACAAGGAGAAGTTAGCAGCTGGCAATCCAGTAGAAGCTCTCGCTAGAACCCAACCAAGCTGGCACCTTGATCTTGGACTCCAGCCTCCAGACCTGTAAGAAATACACTTCTGTTGTTAATAAGCCACCCAGTTTATTGTATTCTCTAACAGCAGCCTGAATGGACTAAGACAAGTATTAATTGTCAAGTAATTTATAATAGAAATAACCAACAATATGGGATTAGTGAAATCGTGGTACATCATAAAAAATCAAATCCTCTCAAGCTATTAAAAATTACATTGTTGGAGAATATTGATTCACTTAAGCAGACAAGAAATATTTATTTGGCACAAATGATGTATGAAATACGATATGCAAAGTGGAAGAAAAACAGCAATTTATATAGTTGAGGTCATAATATGCTTGCATTTTCTTAAAAATTCATAAATATGTGTATAAAAATGTCTGAAAGACAGACACCAAAATGTTAGCCAATGTTAGATAGATGGGAGGGGGAGTTATAGGTCATGGTAACGTTTTTATTTATAATGAACATATATAAATTATGTAATCAGAAAAAAAGTAATTTTTTTTCACTTCAAGCCAATTGTTTTGTTTATACAAGACATCTGATTTTTGCCATATTAATACCACTAATATTAACAATAACTTTTAGTTAAATAATAAGTGATTGGGTTTTGAAGTTTCCATCGACCCCAAGCAAAAGCTAACAACTAATATTCCAACTACTGGTGGCCATAAACCAGCTGATGAATTTTAACTCTGAATGTCACATAACCACCAGGCCTTCCCAATAGTCTCTATTGGCAAGGCAAATAGAGCTCAGTCAAGGTCAAATGCAAGCATAGGGAACTCTTCCTTTTCTCTGGGCAGCAACCCCATATCATGGCAACCCAAACTTAGGGGTTCTACATGTAGTCACCAGCTTCCCAGAAGGCCCTGCTCCAGAAGATTCAGGTCAATAGTTTCTGAGGCAGAATCTCACCAGGTATGAAAAGTACCAGGCAATGAGCTTAGCTAACCTTAGGGATATTATGATCCCTCTTCTACATGGATCGCACCTCAGTTACCAAGAAAGAGGTCAGAATCATGACCCCATGATCTTTTTCCTTCAATAGGTTCTCTGAGGAAAGGCGGGAAGAGCATGGATCATTTATCCAGGGAAGAGAAGAGAGATAGGAGTTCTAATCAGGTACCGCACATGCTCTTAAGGTGTAAAGGAATTAGGCGGCATCAGATCTGAGATTCCAGCCTTCCCCAGACACTCTTTTGACATTATATACATTTGAAGCTCTCACCCAGCCTGGAGGGCGGAGATGAGAGATGACTGAATCTCTTGGGAAAACAAACAAACAAACAAAAAAGTCAAAATGCCACTAAAGTGTATTAATAGCGTAGTGCACTGAGTATAAGCAGGACCCCAAGGTTGAAAAGACATGAGTTTGAATTTAAGCTCTTCTACTTACTGTATGACCTTAGGTAAATCATTCAACCTCAGTTTACTCATCCGCAAAAGGGGGACATGGATGTATCTCACAGGGCTGTTGCTGGAATTAATATTGAGATGGTGTAATACTTGTCCTGGGTCAGAAATGCCTTGTAGTGAAAGTTCTGGGAAAAGTAGATCTTATTCACCTCAGCTCTTAGCACCTTCCTCTCAAGGTCAAGCTCAGCTAACAACTTCAGGGATCCTACTGCTATTTCCCCACCATGTAACACTCCGCACATTTGTTTCCTCCCCTAAAATAGGCTCCTCCAGATCACCAGTGAACCCCAAACTCTCAGTCTTCTTTCCTCTTGAGTCTGCTGCTCGTCTACCTACTTCTTAAGTCACCATCTTTGTGGAGCTCCCCCACACTGACCTTTCTCCTGACTTTTGAACCTCTTCTTGGTCTCTTTCATCTTCAGTGCATGGAGCTCACAGCCTTAGGCATGAGGGAACTGGGGAGTCAAATCCTGTGCTAGCCCTTCACCTATATTAATTCACTTAGAAAATACTGAGGCCCTGGGGCACCTGGGTGGCTCAGTCAGTTAGGCATCCAACTCTTGGTTTCAGCTCGGGTCATGATCTCATGGGTCATGGGATCAAGCTCTGCTGCAGGCTCCCTACTCAGGGAGTCTGCTTGAGATTCTCTCCCTCTGCCCCTCCCCCTATTCACTCTCTCTCTCTAATTAATTAATTAAAATAAAATAAATCTTAAAAAAAGAAAGAAAATATTGAGGCCCTACTGTGTGTTAGAATGCTGTTCTAAGTGGTAGGTATTCCACAATTAAACAAAACAGAGGGGAAAAAAAATAATCCCTGCCTTTCATTGGAGTTTTAGCAGGAGAAACAGATTGCAAACAATAAATCATTGAAATAATTGAATACATCAGATGGCGAGAAATGCTCTCTTCCCTGAAACAGAAGGGAAAGGGGATGGGGTCACAAAGGCAGGAGAGAGTTGCAATTCTAAAAAGGATGATCAGAGGAGGTCTCTTGGAAAAGATGAAATTTAAGCAACATCCTTCGGCACATTTCTTAAACTTTAAGGGGCTCAGTTTTCCCATTTACAAAATAAAGAAACAGTGGTTCTTCCTGGTAAATTGTGAGCATTAAATGGGATAACATGTCATCAACAGCATGACACTTGGCACTAGAAGGGTCCCAGCAAATGTCAGCCCCTTGTCCTTCTCTTCCCCCTTTCAGTCCCTAAACACATGTGTTTTTCAAAGGATGTTTTTCAAAGGCAAGGCCCATCCTTCTTTGATAACTTTGTCCCCTTCCTCAGCTTTAGCTCTTTTCTCTCTGCAAATGGCACCCAAACTTCCCACGTCCAAGACCTTCCTCTTGTGATTACCTGGGTGGTGGCACATCTACCACCAGCTTATAACTGCATGACTTCTTGCTGTTTCCCACTGGGATCCAATTCCTTACTGGCAGAGGTGACATGTTTCATCTCTATAAGCCATAGAACCAGCATAGGAACCATCAACTCTGAGATGGTCTCAGAGTTGCCACTCAAGAAAGGTCTATTAAATAAACAGATGAGTGACATATCTCCTATACTTCAGTTGAATATCGCCCATTTACCATTTAATAATTTCCATCCAAATGTCCTAACAGCACCATGTATAAACATGTATATAGGCACTTTCGTGTATCTTAAGATATTACAGATGTTACACATGCTGTTCTATGACCTACATCTCTTTCCACTTAGCACTATGTTTCATTATTTCTGAAACATCATCAATGCTAAGACATGCCATTATTTTATGGATCACTAAGAAATAACAATGCCGCCTATTAACTATGATGCAATACATATCACTTAGAATTACTTTAGAATTTACTGAAAGGGCTCAGAGAGACTTAGATTGTTACATATTATCTTTGCATACATATAAAAAGGAAAATAGTTATTCCTAAAACTTCTCATTTGGAGTTCAACTTGTCTATGTGACTTTTTGTCTCAGTTATCCATGTCAGTGTTTTTCCAAACATTTTCATGCTCTGTGGCATCAAAAAACATTGGTAGTGTTGCATTTCTTACAAGAATCTAAGACATATTGATTCTTACAAGAATCCAAGACACATTATAGCTAGTTCTTCAACCAGCTATACAGTTATATAGACCTAGCCTTTTTTTTTATTTTCCTTTGATTCATCACATCCACCCATTTGGTTGCAAGGGGTTAAAAGAATGCTCCAGGATTATCACCATGATTTTCTTCAAACCCAACCACTAACACCCATTCTGCCAGTTCTAACACCGGCACTTTTGAGATTTGCCTGCACATAGGCAATGAAAAGCTGCGTTTTGGTTATAGCCAGGCCTCTGGCAATTATAAGATACTGTCAACTGTCAGAGGCATCCCAATGACAAAGATGTCAAATTTGTTAAATAGGCATCTCAGAAATCTAGGAAATGTGTTATATCATAAATATTTGCCATGCCGTTTAATCCCACAGGATTGGCTTAATGACTAATACATAACTAGAGCTGATAAACAGCCAACATACATTGAAATCGAGGGATTCCTGTGTGCCAGACTTTGTCTGACTCACTCCATATAGACTGTTACCTAATTCTCACACTACGGAGCATATGTATGATGTTATTATTCTTTTTTTTTAAAGATTTTATTTATTTATTTGAACAGAGAGAGACACAGCGAGAGAGGGGACACAAGCCGAGGGAGTGGGAGAGGGAGAAGCAGGCCTCCCGCTGAGCAGGGAGCCAGATGCGGGTCTTGATCCCAGGACCCTGGGATCATGACCTGAGCCGAAGGCAGACGCTTAACAACTGAGCCACCCAGGTGCCCCTGATGTTATTATTCTTTTAATAAGATGAAGAAACCGAGACACAGTCAGGTTTGCTATTTGCTAATGAATAGCAAAACCAGAAAGCAAATCCAGGTGTTCTGAATCCAAAGTGCACAGACTCAACCTATACTAGTCACTATTCTATAACAGGGTATGGGATGGGACACATAATCTAGTAAATCAATACCATTGAATGGATATTGATGTTTGCATTGCATAGAATGAAGCAATGGTCCTTCTCACAGATAAACGTTTGTCAATATCTGCTGGCTATTTCCTCAGGATAATTTCCCAGATAGATAACTGCTGGATCTAAGATACAAAACCCTGTAAAGGTTTTGATAGTTAAGGCCATGGTGTCCTTCAAACAGATTGTCTCAACTATACATTCTTTTTTTTTTTTTAAAAAAAGATTTTATTTATTTAATCATGAGAGACAGAGAGAGAGAGAGAGGGAGAAGCAGGCTCCCAAGGAGCAGGGAGCCCGATGCGGGACTCGGTCCCAGGACTCTGGGATCATGACCTGAGCCAAAGGCAGACGCTTAACCATCTGAGCCACCCAGGCGCCCTCAACTATACTTTCACCAGCAGTGTGTGCTAGGGCTCAGTTCCTCATAACCCTAAATATTAGGAATTATTGTGGGTTTTTTTTTAATCTGTACCAATTTGAGGAGAAGCAAATGAATACTCACCCCAGTTGTTAATCTGCCTTTCTTTGATTTTCTAGTAAGGTTGAAAGTGTTTTCATATGGCTATCAGCCATATGTGGTTCTTTTGTGAATGACAGATCTCCTCTTTAAAACTATAGAAGCTACCCCCAAATTCAGGGATGCTTAGATTCTCAATAGCTGAGCCCAAGCATCCAGTCCTCCGGTGGTAACTCCCGGCTTTGTTCAGGCTCTAGATCAGTGGTTCTCAGCCTTGGCTACACATTACAACAACCCAGGGAGCTTTAAAAATATTGAAGCCTGAGACTTACCCCAGAGTTATTTATGTAACTGGTGTAGAGGCAGGGTAGGCATCGGGATTTTTTTTAAAGCTCCCCAGGTCATTCTAATGTGCAGAGAAGCTGAGAGCCCTGGCTTCAGAGAGATACCTGCTAATGGCATACTAATGAGCATCCGGAGATGCAGGAAAATTACCTTCCATTAGCACCTGTTCCTAGTGTGAAGAGCAGGAAGATGAGGATGCATATGAAAGAGGCGAGGAAGGAAACAGGTAAATTCATCTCCAGTGTCATCTCATCTGTTTCACATATTGACTCTATAAATATTTGAGCATCAACTATGATAATAATGGTGCATATTTATTGAACATTTACTACAGGTCAGGCTCTCTTCTAAATCCTTTACACATATTCCCGCCAATAACCCTAGGAGGCAAGTACTCTCTTTATTCCCATTAAAACTGAGGCGCAGAGAGTTTAAGTCATTTGCTTAGAGTCACACAGCAGTTAAGTGGTAGAGGTAGGATTTGCACATAAACAGGCAAGATCTGGAGTTCCCCGTCATAACACTGCATGCCAGACTCTGTGAAAGAGGTTGATATATCATAGCAAACGAAACAGGTAACAGTTCCTGCTTTCACATAGCTCAAAGCTTACCAGAGGACTATGAATATAAAGAAACAAATGCACAAGATCTGAAGGAAAAGTACAGGTGCTATAAAAGAATATAACCACATATTCATGTTCAGAGCAGCAGTCTTCACAATAGCTAAAAGATGGAAGCAACCTGAGAGTCCATCCATGACTGAATGGATAAAGCAAAGTGGTCTACACACACAATGGAACATCATTCAGCCTTAAAAAGGAAGGAAACTCTGATAAATGCTGCAACATGGATGAACCTTGAAGACACCATGCTAATTAAAATAACCCAGTCACATAAGGACCACCACTGTATGACTCAATTTATATGAGAATAAAGTTGTCAAATTCTTAGAGACAGAAAGTATAATGGTGGTTGTCAGGGGCTGGGGGGAGATGGGAATTGTGAGTTATTGTTTAGTGAGTGTAGAGTCTCCATTTTAGAAGATAAAAAATTTCTGGAGATGGATGATGACGAGGGCTGCACAACAGTGTGAATGTTGCCTGGGTGGTTCTGGATTTGGGCTCAGGTCATGATCCCACTATCTCAGGATCCAGCCCTGCATCAGGCTCCACATTCAGCAGAGATTCTACTTGAGACTCTCTCCCTCTCCCTCTGCTCCTCCCCACCCTTCTCTAAAAAAAAAAAAAAAAAAGCTTAAGATGGTAAATTTTATGTTAGGCATCTGATAGATAGATAAATTTCTAAAAGAATGTAACCATGGGTCCCAAATTAGATTGGAGAGGAAGTCCAGGAAGGTCTCTTTCAGGAAATGACATTCAAATTGAGACTAGGGAATCAGAAGGATCTGCTAGGTGAAGAGCAGAGAAAAGCTATCCTGAATGGAAGAATGGCATATGAAAGGGCCCTGAAGGAGTAATTATGCGGCAGGGGAAGTCTAGGGAGTGAGAACCACCTGATGCAGGGTAAGGCCGTGCAGGGCTTCACAGACCTAGACAAGGAGTTTGGAATTTATTATAAATGCTTTGGGAAGCCACAGGTGAATACTGAACAGGGCAATGAAAAGATTTGCTTTATGTTTTATAAAGCTCCATCCATCTGCCCTAGAAGAGTGGTTTGGAAGAGGGCAAGTTCAAAAGCAATCACCACAATGTGAGTGAGTGTAGATGCTGAGAAAATTGAAGTTCAGAGAGGTTAAGTAACTTACCCAAGGTCACACAGCACACAACCCTCAGGACTCAGGTGTCTGACTCCAGTGCCTGTATTCCTTACACTTTGTAGATGGATGGATGGATGGATGGATGGATGGATGGATGGGTGAATGGATGGAAGGAAGGAAGGAAGGAAGAAGAGAAATTAGAATACACAGGAAAGAAGATACCTCATAGTTCAGACCCTCTGGGGACAGAAAAGCACTATTCCTCCATAAATGTTTCATATTTATGGATGTGAAACCAAACAATTTGACTATAAAAAGGAGTGGAGAAGGGAGAAAGGCACACAGAGAAATGGAAAGGTGGGAAATGAGAAAGAAAAAGGAGAGAAAGGAGTTGCCTCGCCAACTCCCACATCTAGGCTCTCAGAGCCACCCCCACAGCCCTCCTAGGCTCACGGAGTGGAGCATGGAGCAGCAGGTTAAGTTCTGAGGGCCAGAAGGCTCCCAAGTAGCGCTTGAGGCTTCACGTGTGTTGGAGCAGACATACTGGGTAGGGTTCTGAGGCTCACTGGCAGCTTCCCCGTGGAGAACACCAGGGCAGGATTCTAAAACTTTGAGCCCTCAGGGTGTTGGAGCCTCATTAATTGCTTGGAACACAAGATTGAGAATAACAAAAAGGATTAATGAGCCCATCTTTTGAAAAGTAAGAAAAATCCCTGGCAGGGCTGAGTCCCCTCTCTCAAGATTACGTCATGTACCAAAGAACACAAAGCAAACCCCAGTTTACTGCAACCCACCAATCAGAAACCTTCGATTCCTGGGCCCCTGTGCTGTCCTCCACATGAAGCAGAAAAGGCAAAGCCTTCAAAAATAATAATAATAATTTGTGTTAGAGATTTATCCAAAGACCCTATTCGGGTGAATGTACAACATCAAATCTGAGAGGATTACAGCTGAACGAGACCTCAGAAGTGTTTTTTGTACAACCCCTCATCTTAGAGGCAGGGAAAGGAAGTGACTCACCTAGGCCACATGATCTTACTGGCTGACCATCCAGTGCTCCTTCTAGTACATTCTATGCCACTCTGCTCCGTGTCTGCATTGGACCCACAAATCTGTGAAACAGTGAAAACTCTGACCCACACCCATGCAGCTCCACACTGTGTAAAATACTGTCTCTGTTGGTTTTGTCAGCCCTCTCAAGAGGTGGAGGGGCTGATCGGTCAAGACTGTCCTCGTTTGTCTTGGCAAGTGTTCTGGATGCAGAGTCTAACATGTAGCAGGCCCTCGAGAATGGAGGTTGAATTAACAAAACTATCTGTCCTTTGTCCATTGCTGACGAAATGCTGGAGCGGAGGGCCTGACCTCCGTCTGCTGCCTCCACATCATCTGTGACGTCAGCCCTGTTACCACTCTCCCCATTCACAGGAGAAACTGAGGTTTGAGACAATTCGGTGACCTGCAGGGGTCCCAGCTCTCCTTACAAGTGCCAAACCAAGATTTAAGTCCAGAAAGTTGGACTCCAGAATCTACTTTCCTAACACTATACAATTTCTCTCTCCTCTGTCTCTGGCAAATGAACAAATGTCCATTTGGCAAATGAGAACCAGAAGGCTGAGGCACTTGCCTGAGGGTGCACAGCAAGTCAGGCATAAAGTGAGGTCTCTAAACCAGTCCTTCAGCTGCAAGTCTAGTGTCCCTCCCTCCATCCCTAGCAGTCTGCACAACCTTAGCTTTTCAGGGAAGGAATCGGCTGAATTGCACACATACAGCGGCTAGAATAGGAACATTGAAGGATCCGCTTCTGGAACGGAGGTGGTGGATGCACCTCAAAGACCCCAGCTTTGGAAGGCAGACATGCCTGACGGAGTTCTGGATGCCTGGCATAAGGCTGGCTGACTTTGAGGTTAATCTTGCTGTGCTTCAGTTACTTCCTCAGGACCAAGGGGACGGTTATTACCTCTCTCAAGAATTCTGGTATGACCTGCTGGCTGTGATTTATTAGGATAGATAATACTCCAAATACACACATACCCTATTATCTGAGACTCAGTATAGCATGGTGTTTATCATGGACCACCACTTCCGAGCCAGATGACTTATATCTTTCTACCTTAGGTTTCCTTATCTATAAACAGAGATAACAATAGAGCCTACCTCCTGGTGCTGTTGCGAAAGCTAAATGAGCCCTTCCATGAGAAACATCGAGGGCAGCGCCTGGCACACACGCTCCATGCGCATTAGCTCTTGGATACGTTCCACTCAGGTAGACAGAAGCTATACTTTATCTCTGTAAAGATCTCGAGTTTCATGGCTTTCGTTTTCCATATACCTAAGGAAGGAAGGAGAAGCTCGTTGGAAGTGAGGAAGGGGAAACGAGACCCGAGAGGTGCGCAGAGAAACTGGAAGACAGCTTTCACATCCCAGGCCCGCTTGTCTGGCTGATGGGGATGTAGACACTGGGCATGCGTGGAGTTGCTTTGAGGCGCCCCGCTGCAAAGTGAGGCACAGAGTTGGGGAGGAGGTTTTTCTAGGGAGAAGGTCTCTGCAAAAATACCTCAGCTCCCTCCTGGGAGCAGCCGGAAGTAGGGCTGACACAGGCAGTTGTGGCGAGCGTTCTAGAATTTTCCCAGTAGCTGAGCAGGCACTGGCCCATGAAAAGGAGAGAAGGCGCGGAGAGGAGGTCACATAGTGACCTTGGGGGCTTTGAGGTCTGTCCCACCATCAGGCAGGGGAGGGATATTGAGGTGGTAGGTATTTGGACTTCAGTTGAGGATACTGAGCTAATGTACGGATTTATCAGTGTGCCTGTCACAGCGCAGGTGCCCCATAAACAATAGGAAGGCCCAGAAAATTTTCCATGAGGAGGGCTGAAAGTATTTTGATTAATTCTGAATCATGAAAAAAATTTTGATTAGGATCATGTCCTCTGGGTAACTGAGGCTGCGCTGTGAAATGAGAGATTTTCATTCATTTGGGGAGAAACCAAGGAAGGTATAACATTTCTTTTCTGTAGCCCAAGTGGACACACTGAACATTTTTAAGCATGAGAAAAGTTGGAATCAGCAAAGGGCATTTTGACAGCACTGAAATTTATGTCTGGCTGGGAGGAGATAGTACCCCACACTTTTTAAACAGTTTTGGTCAGAGGAAAAAAATGTAAAATTGGTCCCTAGCTAATGAGGCCTGATCTTCCTTTTATGGCACTCTAGTATGCAATTAAGGTTAGCTTCATGTAAACTGCCAGCACGCTCAGACTTTTAACAGCCTTATGTATGTCAGGAAGGAAAATAAATAGTCCCCTGTTTGTGCTTTGTGCCGGGGAATTATTGAGATAAACAGCTTGGGCCTGACAGGTGTGACTTCTTGCAGCTTAACGTGATGGATTTGCCAATGGCAGCTGGAGCTGATAGCACCAAACTGTTGATGGAAATAAAACATGGTGGAGATTCTGACAGTTACATAAGTGCAAGAGCCAGGCAGAGTCTGACTTTTGATTGCGAGGCACTCAGCCCTTCGGTGTTTGGGGTGTGGGAGGAACTGGAACACAGAGATGGGAGAGACTCATCTACAGAGTAGGTAGAATCCTAGAGCTCCAGAGGAAGTGAGAGATGGGGACCCACAGGGGTCTAGAAAGTTCTAGTGACTACCCATCTGTTAGGAGTGGACCCCAGGTCTCCCACCCGTGCTATGCCCACTGTTCTAAACTGCTTTCTAAGAACCCTGCAGAATCATGAGCAGGTGGACTCTGACATGAAACCTGCGTTTGGTCCCATGTTGGCCACCACCTCCTTGCCTCTGGTCACCTCCTCCTGTAATCTCTGCTGTAATCCCCTCCTTGCCTCTGGTCACCTCCTCCTGTAATCTCTGCTGTAATCCCCATTCTTCACCACAACTAGAATTTCCCAAAATGCAGATCTGAACATGTCTCACAGCTTCTCCCCTGCTTAAAACCCTTTGATAACTCCCCTCTGCTCTCAGAATAAATTTGTCACAGTTGCTTATAAGGATCGTCACAAACCTGACCTCTGCCGTCTCCAGCTTCACAATCCCCATGTCCCACCCACCCAACCCCTAACTCCAGTCATTTTGAATCATCTGGTCTTTCCCCAGATATAGGATTGCCAGATAAAATACGTGATGCTGGGTTAAATGTAAATTTCACAAAGACAAAGACTGACTTTTAGTATAAGTACATCCCAGGCATGTTTGGGACACTCTTACCCTAAAATATTATTCGTTGTTTATCTGACATTCAAATTTAACTGGAAAGTCTCCCTTTTTATTTGCTAAATCTGACATAAATCTGGCAGCCCTACTCTGGTTGGATCCTGATTTTCCTTACCTCTGGGCATTTTAAAAATGTACTATCCTGGGACACCTGGGTGGCTCAGTCAGCAAGTGTCCAACTCTTGATTTTGCCTCAGATTTCGATCTCAGGGTCGTGAGTTCAGGCCCCACATTGGGCTCCATGCTGGGTGTGGACCCTATTTAGAAAAAAAAAAAATGTATCACCCTTTAGCTATGACACCAAACCTTTTCCCTTACACTGTTTGGCTGATTCACTGAGTTAAGGACACCAAGGCTTCATGTTCACCTTCATATTGTACCATTTTTGCTCGGCTGTGGCTACCAAGTTAGTAACTTTATTTCTAAGCCCCCTGCATCCAAGGGGGGGGGGTCCTGTGACTAGATCTTACCTCTGAAATGTGAGAATAAACATGCATGTCACTTCTGGGCCAGAGTGAGTAAGAAACAGGTGTATCTTTTCCTCCCCATTTTCTCACCTGACAACTCCAAGTAAAGGATTCCAAGTCCTATGGGATGGTGGAACTGCCAGATAGAAGGAGTCTGGATGCCTGAATCACAGTGAGGAAGGTCACCCACAGACCAATCACATTGGCAGTTCCATGGATGAGAAGCAAACTTTTATCATGCTGTCACTGAAGTGTAGGGGTTTGTTTGTTACAGCAGCTAAGATTATCTTAGCTAATCTGCCCGTTCTTTGGGTCTTGGCATTGATATCTCTTCCTCGAAGACAATCCCTCAGACTGGGTTAGTGGCCCCTCTTATGTGCTCCCATAGCATATATCCATTCTTTGTCGGTAACACCTACCACGCGGTATTGTAAAAGACTCTTTACTTGTCCGTATATATTTCCTACTGGACAAAAATGTTTCTTGGAGGTAGGGACGATAATTGTCTCAGCCACAGTTACATCTGCAAAGCATAGCATTGTCAAATGAATAACTAAACAGTGTCTCTTCGATTGTATTGGGTCTGTTTCCTGATTTTTAAAAATAAGGTGGCAGACAAGTGATTTCTAAGATTCCTCACGAACATGTAGTTCAGGAATTATGAATATAACTGAAGTGGGAATCTGCTCATATTGCCTTCCCAGAACCCTATTTTCTACTGGGGAATGGTACTCCTTCTACTCCCATGGTTCTGATGGGCTGGGAATCATTGTGCTTCATGGCAAGACATGTTGGAACACAGAAGCTATTTTTTCTACTGGGGCTCCTGTGGTGGAAGGATGTGCATGGGGGCCTCTTAGGAGCAATCTGCTCCATTATTAGAGAGAGTGTGTCTACAAAATGAAACTAACACACAAAGGAAATTGGAGCAAGAATGAAGAAAAAATAGAGCTCCCATATCATTTTCTAAGTTCCTGAATCTAGCTGTGCCTGAAGCCAACAACCTCTGGACTTCCTTCCCACTTATATGAGCCAATAAACACTGATTTTGGCTTAAACCAAATCTGAGATTTTGTCACTTACTTCCAGAAGAGTACTGACTAACATAAAAATAGTTTTTGTGGGCTTAAAGTACAATATAACCAGAATCATACACTCTTTTGTGTAAAGTAGGTATAAGATATATAAAATAAACTTTATTGAATTGATTAGAATGAGCTAACAATAGACAAAATGAGTGTCTTCATATTTAAGACAAAACATAAAGCATGTGCCTACACTATGATCTATAAAAGTGAACGAACTTAGAAAAACTTTAAGGGGTGCCTGGGTGGTGCAGTTGGTTAAGACTTTTGGTTTTGGCTCAGGGTCGGGATCTCAGGGTCATGAGATCAAGCCCCGCATCAGCCTCAGTACTCAGCAAGGAGTCTGCTTAAGACTCCCTTTCCCTCTGCCCCACCCCCTCAAATAAATAAATCTTAAAAAAAAAAACTTTTAAAATTCAGTTTCATTCTATAAGAACAAACCTAAAAAATAGTTAAATCATGTAATTTTTAAAGATTTGGAGAGCTTTTGTCGGTAGGCACTTATTCTTTCCTTATTTTCACACAGTAGTGGAGGAGGATCATTTTTAAACAAACTTTCTGATGACTCGCCATAGGGAAACCACATCGAGGCAGCTGCCACCTTACAATAATGCCTCAGTAACCAACCACTCCCTGTCCCCAGCACCACCAACTGACCAAGGAATAGAAATTCCTTACCAAGCCAGGGTAATCACCTTCTGTCCACCTGGAACTTAAAGCTTAAACAGAGACACAGACAGAATCGGGGCACTGGGTCACATGAAAAGCCCATCCAAGAGAGAAGGAACATAAATCTTGCTTCCATATTTCAGAGGATGTGCTTGTTTCCGTTTTTCTGATTCTTGATTGTCTATTTATTCCGCCACTCCTGTGAGCTTCTCAACATCTGTTTCCAGAATGTTTTTCTTCGATTAGACAGCATCGGGTTTTTTACTGACAAAGAAACTTCACTGATTCACATGGAGTGAGACAGGAGTACATTTTAAAGTAGATACCAGATAGCATCGCTCCTGGGGTCCATCAACCATGCCCTCCCGCCAGCATCCCACTCCTGACTGAAGCGCTCCTCTGCCCTCGGCCATGTTGAGGGGCAGCCCCCTCCCACCATCACCAACATCCTGAAACTCAAACCCCCAAGTCACCTCAGACATGGAAAACTTTCCAGAGTTGCAACTTGTTACATCATTCCACACAGTTATGCAGAATAGTTTAGCTATTTTTTTTAGCTTCTCTCTGTCTCAAATTTGTCTGCTCCAGAGTAGGATTTTAACTTGGCCTTTTATACTCCAAAATTTTGTGTTTTTCACAAAATAAAAGACCCGCCTTACTCCAGAGATGAATTCTGCTTCTACCCTTACAGGGAAAATAACTGGTGGTAGCTTTAAAATATCAGTTTGTTCTTGCTTCTAGCCTTAAAGATTCAGAGCTACTAGAAGTCAGACTCCCAGTAGCCCCTTTGCATAGAAAACCCGGTTTGCATTCCTGTCTTGGAACACCAAATAGCATCAAGACAGGCACACTTGGGTTTCTTGCTTCCTTATTTTCTTTCAAGGTTGTTTCCCTCCCTTGAGAATCTGGTGCCTCCTTTGACACATCCAGATTCCTCTACAGGTCACATGACACCAAGCATCATCTTGATCTTTTCCTCCTCTCCAAACTCTATCAGTAATTCAAAGCCAAAGAGAATAATCGAAGAGAAATGCTTCTCTCTGTCTCTAGATCCCTTTCAGGCATCTGGCACTCCTCACACAGCTGAGGTGGACAGGCCACGTGGCGACAGGCAAATAGGAAACAGGCCTCCATTCGGGTGGTCTGCTGCTCGGTGTCCATTGTAGGCCAATGAGCAATAACAGCTGTCCGGCAAGGAGGCTGACACATTCCCAGTGTAGACAGTGACAAAGCTGCCAGCATGCCACGATGTCCTCCCACAGCATCACCCAACTGGCTGCCAACAGGGAGGCGGGACCGTCTTTCTTCACGGAGTAGGTCACATTGAGTTGGCCAACAAAAACCATCTGAAGGCTGCGTCCACACTTGGACAGTCATCCTGGCTGAAGAGCCAATCCATCTGTAAATGGGGAATTTCACTCAAGCATCCTGGGGTTTAGAAAAGAAAAGGAACCAATGAATGGTTGACTGATTGCCAGAATGTGCCCCAGAGCTGTAGTGGGGAAAAAGTTGGGGCAACAGCTCCTCTGCTCCACCAAATATTTGGAAATCACTTCATATTTTGAGCAACTTTCCTGACTGTAAATTGAATGGTTGGACTGGATCTTGGAATCACAGAATACTGGAGAATGACTGGTGAGTTAACCCAGTCTTTCATATTGCAGATGCTCAAGTAAACTGAGGCTGATTCATATGCCCAACATATGTTTCTTGAGCCCTGCAATGTGCCAGGTGAAGTGATAGATGCTAGGGATAAAACAAAAGTATACACAGCCTCTCCCTTCAAGGTGTTTCCAGTACACTGGGGAGGGGAAGAGATGTTGATTGAGTAATCATGCAAATAAATATTTAACACAAAGTGAAGAGTTCTGTGAAGAGGGACTCAGTGTACGAAGAACATATTTCAGGTGACCCTGACCTAGTCAGGGAAGCCCTATAGGGAAGTCCTTTCAGACCTAAGAACTGAAGGAAGGATAGGCTTTAATGAAATGAACAGGGGGTAGGATGTCTGGGGAGAAAGAGTCAGAGAGAAAGCATATGCAAAGGACTTGAGGCAGGAGAGAGCAGGAGACTTACAGGAATGTGACAGCAGCTAGGGTGTAGTGGTCAGAGAAACAGAGAAAGATCAGCAGACATGGAGCAAGATGAGACCCAAGAGGAGACAGAAGCCAGTCCAGGAAGGGCTGGGAAGCATTTGTGTGGTAGGCAAAACTCTAAGATGGTGCACAAGATACTTGTGCCCTGCAATCCCCTCCCTTTGAGCCAGGGTAGGCAAGACCTGTGACTACAATGGGATAGCACTCTATAATAATGTTACCTTTAATACAAGGGGGTTTTGCAGATATAATTAAGATTATTAATCAGTTGTCCTTGAGTTAATCAAAAGGGAGATGATCCTGGGAAGGCCTGATGTAATCAGGCGAGCTCTTAAAAGGGACAAGCAGCTGCAGCAGACACTCTCCTGCCAACCTTCCAGAAAGCAACTGGCCTTGTTGTGAGCTGCCTATGTTGTGAGGGCTCCCTGTGGCCCAGTCCTGAGAGCAGCCTCTAGGAGCTAAGAGTAACCCTCAGGCAACAACCAGCAAGAAAATGGGAGTCTCTGTCCTATAACCTCAAGCAAATGAATTCTGTCAACTACCTGCATGAATCTGGAAGAAGATCCCGAGGTTCAGGTGAGGCCACAGACCCAGCCAACCCCTTGATTTCTGCCTTGTGAAACCTGAATGGTGAACCCAGTAACCCTATGCTCAGACTTCTCACAGTAGAAACTGTGAGATAATAAACAAGGGATAGGCCCCTAAGTTAGTGGTAATTTTTTGTGTTTCAGTAGAAATTAATTCAGCTCTTTAAGATTTTGCTATTTACTTTAGAGCATTAGGATGTCATTGAAGAATTTTAAGGAGGGTACAGAAGGGGATAACATAACCACATTGGATTTCTGAAGATCCCTTGGGCTGCTGTATGAAGAATGAATTGGAAAGGCAAGAGCTCAGTAAGGAGGCAACAGGTGAAGGTGGTTCTCTAGTGGGGATCATGTTGGCCATGGGGGCAGGCAGATAGAAAAGATAGCCAGACAGTAACAGAAGAAAACCCTCAGACTCTTATCTTTACAGATTTATACTGAAATCTTTGCTTCAAAATAATCCAGAGGGTGGGTGGAAGTAGAGATGAAACAAAATTGGCCATTTTAATAATTTTTCAAGCTGAGTAATAGGTATATCATGTTTACTATATAATAATCTCTATTTTGTGTCTATAGAAAACATATCGATTATAAGTTAAAATGTGTACACAGTGAAATACACAAATCTTCGGTGCACAGTTGGAGGAATTTTGACACAAGCATAGACTTACATGACCCACAACCCCCCTCACCTCAGAAAGTTCCCTCCACCTCCACCCAGCTAATCTCAACCCTCTATCCAAAGGCAACTATATTGTTCTGATGTCTATCGTCATAGGTGAGGGTTGCCTATTTGAGAGCTCATATGAACAGAATCACACGACATGTTTTCTTCTGTATTTTGTGAGATTCACCTCTGTGCTGTTGTGTCCTATTAGCGGTTGATTCTTTATTATTACTTTTTATTCCATTGTGGGAATATATTAGTTTGTTTAATTTTTCTATTGATGGACAGACATATGGGTTATTTCCTTATTTCAGCAATTATGAATAAAGCTGCTATGGAATAAGCTTGCACAAGCTTTAGTTTCTCTTGGGTGGGTTTTCTGGTAAATGTGTGCTTAATTTTATAATAAACCACCACACAGGTTTCCAAAGTGGAGGTAACTTTTTGCTCTCTCACCAGCAAAGTAGGAGTTCCAATTGCTTCTTCTAGAGTACCAGGAGAACACAGAGAAGGGAGGAGAGGGTTTCCCCTTGTGGTGGCCCCACTGTCACAGCCAGAGAGCTCCTGATGACAGGGTGACGTGGGTGTATGAGGGCTTGTCAGAAGAGTGAGGGGAGTGTTGCTTTGCAGCAGGCACTGGAAAACATGGAACCAAGATTACTGGGGACCGTGTAGAGACCCATCAGTGGTTGTTCGCTCTGAATTCACAGTGGTTCCACGCTGCCTTGTTATGTCATTTTTCTTTCCAGAAGTACACATGGTCACTTGAATTTTGGCACAAAGATACTAAATGTTTGGATTCATCCAGGGTCTGGGTGAGATATGTAGGTGAGATGAAAAACACAGAGACAGAAGAGTGATGGAAATGATGAGCCAAGGAACATTTGCTGACTGAGTGCTTTGTAAGGGGTCACCTTGAGATTGTAGGTGCAAGATGCCAGCAATAAGGGGGGGCTAAACAAGAGGGACATTTATTTCTGACTCACAGAAAAGAAGTTGGCAGTATCTGCAGGTCTCGTGTCCTTGGTGTGTGTCATGATGAAAAGGAACACACGTAAGTAGACACTTTTCTGGAGGGCAGAATTGACCTCAACAGAATAAAGGTCATATGTGAAAAGCTACAGCTACCATCAGACTCAATGGTGAAAAGCTGCAAGGTTTTCCTTTAAGATCAAAAACAAAACAAAGATGCCCACTCTTGCCACTTCTATTCAGCATAGGCTTGATAGTCCTAACCAGAGCAGTTAGGAAAAAATAAGTAAGTAAAAGTCATCTAAATCAGAGGGGCGCCTGGGTGGCTCAGTTGGTTAAGCGACTGCCTTCGGCTCAGGTCATGATCCTGGAGTCCCGGGATCGAGTCTCGCATCGGGCTCCCTGCTCGGAGTCTGCTCCTCCCTCTGACCCTCTTCGCTCTCGTGCTATCTCTCATTCTCTCCCTCTCAAATAAATAAATAAAAAATCTTTAAAAAAAAAGTCATCTAAATCAGAAAGGAAGAAGCAAAATTACCTCTTTTTGTAGATGATATGATTTTATTTTTTTTTAAGATTTTATTTATTTATTTGACAGAGACAGTGAGAGCAGGAACACAGCAGGGGGAGTGGGAGAGGGAGAAGCAGGCTTCCCGCTGAGCGGGGAGCCCGATGTGGGACTCGATCCCAGGACCCTGGGATCATGACCTGAGCCGAAGGCAGACGCTTAACGACTGAGCCACCCAGGCGCCCAAGATGATATGATTTTATATGTAGAAAATACTAAAGACTCCACACTAGAAATGGTTATCACTAATAAACCAATTTAGTAAAGTTGCAGGATACAAAATCAGCACACCAAAATTAATTGTGTTTCTATACGCTAACAACGAACTATTCAAATAGGAAATTAAGAAAACGATCCCATTTATGAAAGCATCAAAAAGAATAAAAGATGTGAGAATAAACTTGACTAAAGATGTAAAGGTCTTATACACTGACAACTATAAGACATCGATGAAAGAAATTAAAGAAGACACAAATAAATGAAAGACATCCTGAGCTCATGGATTAAGAGACTTAACATTGTTAAAGTGTTCATACTACCCAAAGTGCTCTACAGATAAAATGTAATCCCCCTTATGTATCAAAATTTACAAGTATTTTTGATACCAAAATTCCCCATTTTGGAACTTATCCTATGGAGATAATCACACAAAGATGTATGATCACCATAGAATGTTTTAGAATGGGGAGAAATTACAATCTAAATGTCCATAACAATAGTACAATGGAATTTAACATAGTCATTAACATGTTTATGAAGTTCGACATTAACATATTGAAATGTTCACAGCAAATTAATGATAAAGTAACAATTATAGAATATAGTGTACAGTACGTTCCCTCTTATGTAAATTTCATATCTCTGTATAGGAACATTGGCACAACCACCCAATTCCTGAAATTCTGGGATTTGTGATGTCTTCCTTATAATTTTCCATGATTCCTGTACTTTTTTGGTAAGGAGAAAGAACTTGTTTTGGAATCAAGCAAAAAAATACAGTGGCTTCATTTTGGAGCAAGCATGCGAGTGAGTGAACAAGAGGAATGACCCACGCAAGGTGCATAACTGGAATGTGATTCTCAGCAAGAATAGCCCTGTAAAGTAATGGTGCATGAGCCTTGTCATGCATGCTGAGGAGGAGACTACTGTTGAGATTGGTCAGATCTTGAATCATCTACCTCTCCTCCGGCTCCATTCACCTCTGCCCTAGTTAAGCCTCAAATTCCTCATTTGTAGAACAGTAGTTTTCTTTAGTAACTTGCCTGTAATCACAGAGGTAGCAGGTGGAAAACACCTGAACTTGAACCAGGGTAACAAACCCGGAGGCTATGCATATCCACTCCCGTAAACAGCCCTGACTCTGCCCAGGAGAGCTGACCAACCTCACTGTGGCTCCCTCCCTCAAACTCTTACAGATTTCTATCATAGCCCCTGAAGACTTTGCTGCAATCCTATCTTGATTATCAGCCATTCGCTTTACACTTACGCTGTCACACATGGCTATTTACATTGAAATTAATCAAAATTAAATAACATTTAAAAATTCAATACTCCAGTTGCACCTGCCACTTTCCCAGCACTCCGAGGCGAAGCATAGCTAGTGGCTACTGTATTGGGAAATGCAAACATAGAATGTTTCCATCATCACAGAAAGTTCTGAACTCTGAGAGGCTAGGAATGGTGCCCAGGTTACCACTGTGTTCTTAGCAGAAAGGTATCTAAGACCCAAAAAGCCCTTACTGAGTGAGTGAGGGATTCATGATGTAATCCATCAGAGCCAAGCAAACTGATGCTAGGTGGGAAAGGCATTTAGCAGGAGCTAACTTTTCAGCCAAGTCCCAAAGGTAATTATGTAAATGGGTGGGTCAAGAGGAGGGTAGAGCATTCCGGATGAGGAAAAGACTGATTTAGTGAGAAATGTGAAAGGGAATTGGCACCATCAAGCTATTGTTCTCAAGTTATTTTCTCGCTGCCAATTAAAAATCATCTTAGGCGATGTTTTCTTATCAGACTTCCTCCCTGATTTGGTATTATTGTAAGGTCTACTCTGACTAATTGGGCTCTTGGCAGTTCAACAGCCAGGCAATTTTTTAAATCTTTTCATTTTATTTTGTTTCATTATTAATTTTTGATTGGAGGTGAAATCATACACTCCAGAGAACTGCAAGAAGTTTTCCAAGAGAGACTTTCAACCCAGATGCCCACTAGTTATGTGTTCGTATACTCATTATTAAGATGGGTGTATCCTAAGTGACCCAGAGGTGTAGGGGCTGACAGCTGAATTCTGTGGAGGATCTTTGTTTAAATCCTCAGGAAAGAGATTCCCAGCCAGTTACTGCTTGGAGGCATAAAAACAGAGTTGATCCCAAACTAGTTCTAAGAATCTTTTTTTTTTTTAAGTTTAATGTTAACCCAGACTACATGGAGTTGAAACAGTTCTACCTCTTACTAGCTATGTGACATTTCTGAGCCTGTTTCCTCCTCTGTAAAATGGGGATAATATTAGTGTTAGGCATATTAAATAAGTTACTGTATGTAAAGTGTGTAGTACAGTTCCAGGTACATAATAAGCACTACATAGGAGTTTATTTAACACAAAAGCAATAAAATAACTAGAATGTGCATGTTATGACATTATCTCCAAATTATCTGTAATTGATTGATGTTGTTAAGAATGCGAGTAGTAACCTTAATCATAATTATTACATTAACTATCATTTGTTAAGCTCCTAGTAAACAACTAATCTTTACAAAAACCTGGAACTCCATCATCCCACCCCCCAATTCCCTATTACCCTGATTCAAACTACCACCACTCCATGCTTGGACTAATTCAGTAGCCAATTATTTGGTCCCCTAGTGTCCTCTCTGGCCTCCTGTATGGTACCAGAGGTATCTTTTTAAGTGGTAAATCAGATCCCATCACCTCCCTATCTAAAACCCAACCAGGGGCTACCTATCTAATAAGGTGGCAGATTCAAATTTGTCATCAATAAGAATTTGTTTAAATATTCACTACATCCAAAGTACCCTGTGTTTTATACTGTCATTGCCATCTCAGCAGGGTGAGGAAACAGATTGAGAGAGAGTAAGTAGCCTACCAAAGGCTGCCCAGCAAATTCATAGCAGAAGTGACATTTGAACTCCAAGTCCACAACTTTTGCTCTTAATCAGAGTGACATACTGTGGATTGTGATCGCCAAACTACAGAGTACAAGGACCTCCTAACACAAGTACCCTCAACCCATTCCCAGACTGGGAGTCAAGGAAGAGCCAGTGTTAATCTCGTGATTGCCTTGCCTTTTGAAAATACCTTTCACAGAGAGGAGAAAAAATATGGGGTGTTCTCTTCAGTCAAAATTCCTAAGACTCTGTCCCTTAGAGTTCTTTGCAGGCCCCCAGCCCTGTCTGAGCTTGACATTCCTACTGACCTGCCTTTGTGCTCCTCCTTCAGAATGTTCTTAGGCTTGACATGAAGGAAATGTCTGTACCATGTCTAACATCGAACATATCTAAAATTTTGTGTCCAGTAACTCAGCAGGAGGAGCTCTGAGATATGGACACATCACTGATCTATGTTCATATTGTCCTTGTAGACAGACCAGCTTGGAATTAAACTATTCCAACCTCCATATATGGTTTCTGCCATTTTGGTGTCCACTGAACATTGATCAGTAATCAACTTCTCAGGTTGATAGTATGTATTCTTCATTCCTGAATATTACCAATAACTTCATTCCATTATGCATGGTTATATATCTATATAATTTTCTATTTAATTATCTGGAGATTCATGAGTAATTTTATGTATTGTGTATATCATATGTTTCATGTCTGTGGCCGGAATTTCAGTTACTAGCTACGCTGGCAACTCCCAAATTTATATCTCATTTCCAGACATTGCTTTTAAGTTCCAGACCCATATATCCAGCAGCCCACTCAACATCCCTACTTTCATGTCTCAGAGACACACTACTCAGCAAGTTCAAAACTAAATTCCTGATCTTCCTTCTGGAGCCTGCTCATCCTCCCATGCTCCTTATCTCAGTAAATAGCAGTCACCATCCAACCAGGTGTTCAAGCCAAAAACCTGGAAGCTATCCTTGACACCACCTCTCTCCTTACCTATCAGATCCATTCATCCCAAGTGCTGACAACTTTACTTCTTAAAGTCATTCATTCATGAACCCTCTTGCTTCTTTAACAATCGCTTGTTCTCCAGCACTGTATGAAAAATGGATATGATGGTGAACAAGATAGATATGGTCCTTCCTTCTTAGAGCTCAGAGTCATAAACCACCACAGCACATTTTATTGGATGAATGAATAATATGTATACATGAAGGTAGTTTTGTACAGGGTAGGGACTCTACATACTTTCACCATTATGCAATTGCATATTTTGTACTAGATCTTGTCAAGGGACCACCTATAGAGAGGTAGAGTGTAGTGGCTAAGGGCATGGACTGGAAAATCAGACAGAATCATTTGGTCAATCAGTTGATAAATACTTATTACACACCTATAATTGTAGTCTGCTCTGACTGCTATAACAACATACCATAGAGAGGGTATCTTAAACAATAGGCATTTATTTCTCACAGTGGACAGTCCCAGATCAAGGTGTCAGCTGATTCATTTCCTGGTAAGAGACCACTTTCTGGTTTGCAGATGGCTACGTTCTTGCTGTGTCCTCACATGGTGAAGAAAGAGAGCCCTGGTGTTTCTTTTATATAAGCACTGACCCCATCATGGATGCCCCATCCTAAGGACCTCATCTAAACCTAATTACTTCCCAAAGGCCCCACCTCCCAAATGCCATCACACTGGGGGTTAGGGCTTCAACATATGAATTTGGGGGAGGATATAAACATTCAGTCCATAACATATACTTTGTGCTAAACAGTGTTCTGGGCATTGGGAATTCCACTAAGAACAAGCAAAGTCCCTACACTCCCAGCATTGTGGAACACTTCGCCATGTTCGAGATTCTCCCCCACCTCAATAGCAGGAAGAAATTTCTTCCCCCTGTAAAAGCCATATATTCATTTTCTCAAACTCCCCTGTGGCTAAGTTGCAGGCATGTAAACTGGGCTCGGACTATCAGAAGCCTCTGTAAACTATTTGATGCAGGGGAGGTGGCACCAGGAAGACTTTGTTTAAACAAGAGTAATGGCAGCAACATCTAGCTCCTGGAAGCTACAGTGGGAGATGTTCTGGCATGGGCAACCTAGTGGTGACATTAGCAGTATAAGCTGATGAACTAATTCAGTGGCATGATTTAGGACATTGTTTCATGCCTGGTTTATCAGGGCCACTCAATATCTTTTATGAAATTACTTCCTTGTTTAAACTAACCAATATTGGGTTCTGTTGTTTCCAAATAAGAACCCAAAGCAATAAATATGCCTGAGTTAAATCTCAAACCCTGAAGATATTGGCTGAGGGTCTCTGGGCAAATTATTTAACTTCTTTCAGTTTTAGTTCCTTCATCTACAAAATGAAAACCATTCAGTGCAATGGCTCATGAGCTTGTTGAGGAGGTTCACTGTGGTTTTCACCGGGGCTTTCCAGCTTTGATATCTCAGTGTGCTTTTAAGGAATAACCATCATTCTAAGAACTCAGGAAATCGGCTTCCATTTCTCCCCACCTTGTATCCTTCCATTTCTTTCCTGAAGAGAAACCTCCTTCCTGAGCTTCTAGTCAATTCATCCAACTTCAGGAATGAGAACCAGGCCTCCTGGAAAGAAGACCAAACTCAGAATCAGACAGACCTGGGTGTAAATCCTGGCTCTGCCACTTACCAGCTATATGGCTTCAGGGTAATCACTCAACATTTCATCTTCCTGAGCTTTGGACCTCTTAATTGCAGAATAAGATTTTTCATGCTCTTGCATACATCACCACACTCCAGACAACAAATAGCCCACATTACAGATGCCATTGTTTGCCAATGGTTTATCAGATAGTAAAGGGAAATTTCATACCATCTGCTCCTTTGATATAGCATTTAACAGTTTGCTTTGTATTTACATTATTATATTTGATCTTCACAACAAACTTGTAAGAGGTATGAGGATAGTTATTTTAATTCCCATTTCATAGAAGAAACCAAGGGTCGGAGAAGTTGAGTCCAAGTTGGTACTTTTTTTGCTATACCCAAGTTGTAGGGGTAAGGAGCACATTTCAATGATACATTTTGTTTATTGGACCAAAAGTCGGGACAATAAATTAAAGCTACCTAGTTTTCAGGCATGCTAAAAATTAATCTTTAGAACACCTTCCTACTTTTGGAGGAACTCCCTACTATGTGATCCCATGAGGAAAGCCAAAGGGGATTCTCCCTTTTATCTGGTGCCTGGAACCAGGCACCTGACTAGGACCAGCCAATGGGATGTTCCAACTCCAGGATGTGAATATTGAGCAGGCAATCCAATGACAGAGAGACTGTGGCATCTGTGGCATCAAGGTTCAGTGCTGGAAGTCTCAGTGTCCAGTAGTGGCAGTATAGCGGTACCATGCCAACAAGGGACTTCAGCTATGGCCTAACCTCCATGGAATACACACATTTTTTAAACTTGGTTCTCTGGTCTTCCATAAATATTGGAAGCCTCAATTCTTTTCACTACATGCATTTTCTGTGACATATCTGTCACTTGCATCTAATAATCCTGAGTAATACCCATAGGGAAACATCCATGTGACATGCTGAGACCTTCTAACACACTCAGCCTCAGAGCAGGATTTATGTATGGGTAGACTGGTCCTGCTTGGGCTCCATCCAAGCTCCAAAGTCTGGAAGGACAAAGGAGCTTTGAGTCACCTGCAGGGCAGGCCCATAACAGAGGCCACAGGGACACGGGCCAGCCAGCCTCCTGTGTCCTGTGGACTTCTGTCCACACCACAAATTTCATGGCCACATATAGGCAACCTCAATACACAATTCATTGCAAACCAGGGCCAGTGTAGTAAGGGAATGGATGAGAGGATACTGTGAGAGTGTCCTTACAGAATTATTTTAATGAGAAGCTACCACTGAGAGAAAACAGGCCTGGGCTTAGAGCAGAAGAAAGCTAATTCTTTAGAAAGCCTAATGAAGAATGCTTCAGAAGAACTTCCTTATGCGGAGCAAATGCGGAAGGATTTCTGTAATTTCAGTCTTCACATAAGTCCTGCTATTTATCAAGAGGAAGATTAGCCTTCAATGGAATCTTCCCAAAATATCAAACCTATCTACCCTGTGTCTTGCAGGCACATTTTCATGCACTGAATTCCTCACCTTTCAAAACTGTTCAGTAGGATCACTATTATCATCCTTGTGTTGTTTGTTTTGCAGATGAAGAAACAAAGTCAAAGAGGTTAAGAGGCGCGTGAGGCTTACACAGCCATTAGGTGGCAGGGCTGGGAGTAGAGCCCAGGGCTGCCTGGCTCCAAAGCCACATTCTTTCCACTAACCCATGGTACTGTTCTGCTTTTCAAGGTGATTGTCAAGATCCCTTGCCAAAAAGTGCTAGCAACTAATGTCCCTGACAGTGGGATGGACAGGAAGTCACTCTGTGGCTTGGGTGACATGTGGGAGTAACTGCCCAAGAGATAGGGTTTGTGGGGCGGGGCGGGGCTGTCAGAGAGGTGGCGTGATTTCTGACTTTCTGACTTGGTTGTTTTTCTCAGGAAGTCCTGGTGGGGTTGTAAATTCAGGAAGAGCGTGGAAGAGAGAGGTTGGGAGGCGGAGAGGAGAGAGAGAGAGAGAGACTTTGCCCTCATTCATATCCTCACTCCTGCTTTGAATGGCATCCAAATCCAAATCAGCAGCTCCTCTCTGGAAGCAGCTGGTGCCCCTTCAACAAGCCCCTCACAGCACGTACCCACCCCCCACCTCAGAGGCTCTGTGTCAGTCAGGCTTTGTCCTGACAGATCCCCTTTATCATTCTTGTTTTTCCATTGGACAATAACCTCTTTGGAGCTACATTAGGCAACATAGCTAGATGTAATTTGGGGTGGGAAGTAGAAAATGGAATACCTTTTAAGCTTTGAACAGAATGTCCATGGTAGTGACGCAATTAACATATGATTTGCTTCATTTCAGAACCTTCTGAGGGCAAAGTCTACCCTGCCCACCAGCAGCCCAGGGAGAACACCATAGGAGTAGAGTTTTATGGAAAGGGCAGCCTCTCAAAGGGGGAGCAGATCTGTTCTGACAAAGGACTCGTCTCCCCTGAGGGGATAGACCCCCCATTACCCTATCCATAGCTGGCTATGACAAGACCATGGGAATGTTCAGGTGGACAAGTTCTCCTGACACTAGATGTTCAAGGCAATGAGGGTGATTTCCCTGACCATACCTGGCCTTCTTGGCCTGCCTCTCTTTACTCCCTGGGGAGACAGAATGAGTTACGTGGTTGGCAAACAAGAGCAAATGTCTCTATTTCTTGAATGGATGGTGCTAATCTAGCAAAGATCCCCAGGAGAGGAATTTTGGCTTTTCTTCTCTATCCTTCCCTACCTAGAAAAGGTTGTTTTGCAGACACCAATTTGCTCTCAGGTCAGTTGCTCTGAAGTCCAGTCTTGGGTTAAGGAGTTGAGAAACCCACTTGGGCTCTCATTGAAAGTACTGACTCCAGTCATAAAAATGACAGATTGGTCCCATCTGCCTCACATCTTTTCTTGCTTTTGAATCAGAGAAGAAGAGAAGATATTGATTGTGCCCCCTCAAAACCCTAGCTATCGCAACTAATATCATTTTCTTGTTTCTGAGGCAGATTTATTAATGATAAAGACTTAGGATTTCCATCTCCATTGGTTTAGTCACAGATGTCCCAATACCACTGCAAGCAGCCTCAAGATCAGCACCTGTCCCCTCACTCCATTCCCTCTGCACTTCTCACCCCCAAATACTTCATCCGTCACTCCACACCCACATATCTTCCTGTCTTCTAGGTGTGTAAACTCCTCTCTCAGAAACAGGTTTCCTAGGTCACTTACAATACAAAAGAGGCTGTCATAAATAATGTTGAAGTCCTCATTGTCCTGCTGTCTTGGGCCAGGGCCTTGTTAGGTCAGCTTTGCAGAAGCCTGCCAAGCATCTAGGAGAAGGAAGGGTCTTACCCACAAGCCTGCTCAGTCCCTAGAGTGTTTGCACACATTCCTACCCAATGACATAAGGGAATTGGACAACAAAATGGTGTCACAGTGTATATGGAAATAAGTGTGTGTATGCACATAAAAGTGTATGCTTGTCTGCACAAGCCCAGGCATCTGCATCTGTCTGTGCCCAGATCTTTGACAAGCCCAGTGTGCCTCATTTGCCAACTAAGAACCAACTATCAGCAATTTGTGAATTAGCAAGGCACTGGAGAAAGGAAGCAAAGCCACCAAATGTCCAGTGTCGGTCTTGGGCAGCAATCTGCAGATGGGATTGAGGATGTGTTTACATAACGCTTTAGCTAACATTAAGGAAGAAGTCATTGTACAAAAACAAGGAGTGCTGATGGAAATTATGGGGGAATCTAAAGCCTCCCAATGCCACCCCGGCCCTTGGACCTGGGGGACACCTTCCCAGGCAATTACATGCTGTCATTCTTGAAGTTTACCTATATAAATGGGACTGCACCATTCTTGCTCATTTATTTGGTGTGTCTCTGTCTGTGCTCCCTCACTTCTCTCAACTCCTACCATGTCATCCTGAGTCATTCCCGTAAAAGTTAAGGACTAGTGAGATGTTCAAGGGCAGGGAGTCACCTTGTACCCCAGCACCCAGCTGAGCGTGGGCCAGGAGAGGTGCTCAGGAAGTGTTTGCCATCTAGAGTGTGTGCATCCTCTCCTGGTCAACAGCACATCATCTCAGACTCTGCTCAGTGGCTCCACGGTTAGTCATCTGATATATAGCTCCTGTCAAAAGCCTGGCTGAACTATTAAGGGTCCAGACAGAAAAAATATTTACCAAAGCTTCTCCAAAGTTTCTATCACAACAAAGAGGAGAGGAGGTGAAGTTGCATCCCATTTGGGAGTTTTCAGACATAACCTAAAATGCAGTCCCTACCCCACTATCCCACAGGATCACTACTTGAAGAGCTGACATATTTCACCCTTGACTTTGTTGAGAGCCAGTAAAATGACCAACAACATGTGGAATGTCTCCATATTAAAAGAAATTATTGCTGTTGTGAACATCATCCATTACAATGTCTAGTGTCCCTTTTTTTTTTTTTTTGCTTAAGGCAAAGTCATGAAGAGATGAAGTGAAGCCACATGGTGTGACATGGAAGGGAGATTCTGTGCGCATAGCCAAGCAGAAGCCAAGGAGGTGCCTGTTGGTGGCAGAGGTTGCTCTAGCAGCCAGGGAGAATTTCAAATAAACAGGCCATGACTATACATCATCAGAAAGGGATAGGTGGCTCAGAGCATGTAAGAGGACCACGGACCCATATGAAGGAAGGAGTGCTTCCTGGAGAAAGTGACAGCTAAGAAAACAATGTGAAGATTGCATAGAAGTTGGTTGAAAAGGGAGTGGGGTTGGGGCAAAAGTACCTGACAGAGGGAAGAGCATGAGAAAAGGCAAGAAAGAGGGTGGCCCATTTGGGAAAAAGAAAAACAGTTCACTGTGTCTGGAATAGGCAAGGTGAAAGATGATACTGAAAGTATAAACAGGGATTCTTAGAATGGTCAGAAATATTTAGAAAGTACCCCCCCCAAGGGCAAAGGGATGACATTAAAGATTTTCAGTAGGGGAGTTTCTTAACCAGATAGACATATCCCTGGCAGCAATATGGACCAGGACAGGAGGGGTAGAGGGGTGTGGGGAAACCTAGGAAGATACACTTGCTATGCTAGGAGCCAGGTTATAGTGGCCTGGGCTAGGAAGGCAGCAAGAGGGGGTGCAGAGAAACAGATGGACCTAAAAGATATTTTCAAGGTACAATTGCTAGGACTTGGTGAATAGCTGGACGAGGAACTAAGAGGGAAAAAAAGAATCAAGGTTGGCTTCCAGTTTGTGATACCAGGGACTAGAATCCCTGGGCTGTGATTTCTTGTGGGCAGTGCCACCGTATGTGCTCAAGGACAGGACTTAGGCCGGGCATGCTCTCCTGTGCTTCCTAGACGTTAGACCAAGCCAAATCCATCTCATCAGCTCTGTTCCAACTTCAAATCTGCCATTGGATGGATAAATACACGGACTTCTTTCACAGATCTATCTGGGTTTTGAGGGAGGAGGCAATAGGAGGCTTGCTTAGGCTTCCAGGTCTCAGTCTTATACCCAGCATAGCTCTCCAGAAAGCCCTGCAATAGCAGCAGGGATGAGGGCAGAAGACAGAGGAGGGGGCGATGGGGTGCTTGCCCAACTATTACTAAAGCAGTGTTTTGTTTACATCCAGTGCTTGTCCCTGGGCAGTTCTGATCTCTAAGCCAAGGCACACATGAAAGAACAATGAACTTCACACACCTACGCCTCACTCCAGACTCCCATCTTTAACCATTGTTGTAACACCAGCACTGGGACATGGGAAACCCATGAGGAGAAACAAGTGAGGAGGGGAACAAGGAAAAGGGAAAGGTAAATAAAAACATCCTTGAGGCACAGCAGCAAGGTCTCCCCTGATTTCCCCACCCAATCCTAAGAAGGGTCCCCACTGAGGGCCCTTTGAAGCAGAGTTCCTCTTCCAACCTCATAGTGAATGTTCTGACTCTAGGCTCCTCTCTGCTGTCTCCACAGCAGAATTCTTGATGAACTCCCCCAGCCCCAAGAGTGCCTTTCTTGGATCCAGTCCTAGCTCTTAAGGATATTGGCACTTAGTACAACCACTTAAAAACTAAGAAGGTGGAAACAGAAAGGGGGATGGAAAGAAAGGAGTTGATGGCTATGCCCAGAGCACCAGTTATGTTGTCTCTCTGTGAGCAGAGCTCTTTGGAGTTGTATGGCAGCCCCACCTGGCAATCAAGAAACCCAGTCCTATTCCCAAATGGTTGACCTGTCATACCCCATTCTCCCACCAAACCTCAGGCCTTGCCTCTGTGAGTCCCAGGCATGGGATTCCTTTCCCAGGTGCCATATATCGCTAATGCTCCATGCCTAAAACGCAACTCTCTTTCCCAAAGCTTGAATTCACAACACCTATTTGTAATGAGAGGAGAAGTCCAAAAGGAAAAACAAATGTCAAAACTGAAGAGCCCAGGCTTGACAAAGGAGCCAGGGAAAAACAGCCCAGTGGCTGAGGAGAAGCTTTCCTGAGATGCAAAAGTGCTCTCTGGTCCCTGTGGCTTGGTTGTAAATTCTTCCAGACCCAGGACTTGGATGGATAACCCCACCCTTTCCACAGTTTAATGAATGTGTCCTCTGCTGAGCCTGCCAGTCTCCTACTCAGTTCCCTCACTCTCCCCACCACCAGGGCTCCTTAAGGGCTGCGTTGTTGACATTTATCTCTGGGACACTCAATGACATGATTATAGGAGAAACAGAGGAAGCACATTTGTAGTAAGTCCTAAACCAAAGAAGAGAAGTCATTAAAATAGTTGGGCTTGTCCCAGAAAGCAGCAAAGAGAAGGAGATATTTGCTTTTTGGTTTAAACATCTTTAATTTGCTCCCCACTCCTTCTCCTTTCAATGAGCTATTTGTGCCCCCTCCCCAAACTCATATGATAAAGCCTAACCTCCAATGTGATGGTATGTGGAGGTGGGGGACTTTGAGAGGTGATTAGGTCATGAGGGTGAAGGAAGTCAGTGAGAGAGATGGTCTCTCTCTTAACCATATGAGGGCATAATGGCAGGTCCTTCCTCACCAGACACCAAATCTACTGGCACCTTGATCTTGGACTTCCCAGCTCTGGAACTGTGAGAAACAAGTGTGTGTTGTTTAATACCCAGGCTATGGTATTTTTTTATAACAACCTGAACTAAGACATTCACCAGCTCAGCCTGCAGGCCTGTGAGCTGAGATTGCCTCCTCCTCCCAGACTCCTGTGACTTACCTTATGCAGCCTCTATCTTAAGGACTCCAAGGCAACAGAATTTTGAGGCAAAGTGCAAGGGAATTGAAAAATAAGACAATCTGGGCGCCTGGGTGGCTCAGTTGGTTAAGCAACTGCCTTCGGCTCAGGTCATGATCCTGGAGTCCCGGGATCGAGTCCCACATCGGGCTCCCTGCTCAGCGGGGAGTCTGCTTCTCCCTCTGACCCTCCCCCCTCTCATGCTCTCTATCTCTCATTCTCTCTCTCTCGAATAAATAAATAAAATCTTTAAAAAAAAAAAAGAAAAGAAAAATAAGACAATCTGAAAGGAAAGGTTGCAGTGAAGGTGCTACATAGCTTCCAGGTGCCAATTAACAGGGCTGCACACCAATAATTATCTCCCCAGTAGGACAGTCATTCTGAGAGAACAAGAACCCATTCACTGTCTCATTCCCAATAAAAACCCCAGTGCCCAGATCAGTAGCCAGCACACAGGAGTTGCTCAAGAACTATTTGTCAGACAAACAAGTTAATGCATCTCTTTCAGTCTCTATGGTGAGCCTATGAGGGATTATCATACAGATTTGACAGATGAGAAAACTGAGACTTTAAGAAGTCAAATAACCTCTCCCAAGGATAAAGTTCCAGACCCTGCACAGATCTGACTGTATAGACACTTAGAGAAGGTGCAGATAGTTGTCAATATAATTCCAGGGACTAGATCAATCAAACAGAAAGCTTGTCTCCAAAATGCTTGGAAGAGCATTTTGAGCTTGCTTTGTCTATGTTATATTCTATTATATTATAATAGAATTATATTATATTATATTATATTATATATATTCTACATTATATTTATAGTAACATGAATCACTCCCTTCTTTACCGTGCCATTACACATGAGATGTAGCACAATTATGGCATTTATTACACTTTATTATAGTTACTTTCTAGCATCTCATTAGACTGTGAAATCCCTGAAGGCGTCTCTAGCACCTAGTGAAGGCTTCACAAAGCTTTGTTGCAGAAATGGTTGGATGGAGGAATGAATTTTGTGCGATACCTTGCATTTCAAAAATACTTTCATCTACATTATTTCATGTAATCTTCATGTGATTTGATGAATTATTATTATTAACAAGTTTACAAATTCTACTTGGAGATGTAATGGTCTTTTGTGGAAAAATGCTTGGAGACACTTGAGGTGGGTGGAGAATCCTGAAGGGAGAGGTGTTGACCCCAACAACAGAGAAGGGGAAGCATCTTGACTTTGGGCACGAGACAAGGGAATGAGTGAAGAGAAGAGGAACTGGAGGAAAGAGTGGGAGGACCCACTGTGAGAGGAGGACTAGGTCTAGGGTAGGCAAAGAGCCAGTGAGACCCTTGTAATGGGGTGGGTGGCTAAAGGGCATCTTAGAGACAGTCTGAGGCCTGCTACCATTTTGAAGTTGATCAAATTTCTGCCATGGCTACCCCTCATCTCTTCCCTCCCTGACAAAACCAAAACCAAAATAAAAACAAAAGAAGAAAGTTTGGTTGATTCTACTAATTTTACTGTTGCTACTTTGTAAGGGGGCTTTTTTGGAACTCTCAGAAGGGACCTGACTTTATGTTGGGTTGATGTGGCACAGAGCAGAGTCAGTGTATGGGGAAGCTGGAGCCCAGAATTGAGACAGTTGGGAGAATTTGGTGGGGCTGTGGAAGGAGAGGGGAGAGCTTTAAGCCGGCTTTTCTACTATCTTATCGACAAGGTGGCCCCAGCTTCCATCTGGGCTTACTCTATGAAGAATCTGAGGTCCAGCGAAGTTAAGTGCCTTGCCTAAAGAATCTGAGGCCCAGAGAAGTTAATTGCCTTGCCCAAGGTCACACAAGTAGCAGCTAGTAGAAATAGAATCTAATTAAATTCAAGGTACTTGACCTTAAATCTCTTGCTTCCCTTGTATCTTGATGCTACTGCACAAAGATAACTGTCACCCCTGACAAGGTGGAAGTTGGGGCTGGTGCTACTTTTGGGGAGCTCATCTTTTGGATGGCAGGAGCCAAGGCACAGGATTGGCTCCCTGTCTCCCTCACCTTGGTAGACACTGTTGCAGTTGGCCTGACTATTATGGCCAGACCCTGAAGGACAGCAGGAAAATTGAAAACCCACCACTCCCTCCTTCCCTTGGGACAAGAAGTATGCCTCTCCCAAGCCCTCTAATGCTAGCTCTAACCTCACAGAAATAGGAAGAAATGAGTGCAGGAGGGCTTGGCCCCTTGCCGGCCAGAGCATGGCCGGTGGAGCAAACTTGGCAAGCAGGGGCCCCCATTACATCTGTCAGAGGCCCTCACACACACGTGGGCTTTACAGGGAACAGGTCCCTATGAGGGCAGGCTGGGTCAGTGTGGTAGAAATTATCCCCACCTATCTGCCTGCCTCTCAACACCCTGGCCCCACACCAGCCAAGGCACAAGACATGTTCCAGGAGAGATCAAGCTACTGCAAGCCCCACCTGCCTTCTGCCTGGCCCAGTCATTGCCACAGTCACGACCTGGCCGTCTAGATGGCAGGAGGCCTGAAAAGCTAAAACTTGGCCCAGATTCCAGCAGCATCCTCTGGATGCTCCTCTGGCTCCTGTTACGCACACAGTAGATGCAGCGCTCAACATTTTCTTTGAAAGACTGTTGGGTGAGTGAATCTACCCAGCTCCAACATGGAGTGATTTGAGGAATTCTCATTCCTCCCATTCACTCTTCTTTTTCCAACAGATGCATGAAATGCTGCAAATCTTCATCAAAACTTAAATATCTCCTAACTGGAGAAACACTAAAAAAGGTTTTTTTTAATCTGTTGTTTATAGCTTGTAATAACTGACATTTAGTCTGTATTAGGCACCTACTGTGTTACAAGTACTTTATATACAGCATCTCAAATCCTTACCATAGCCCTACAAAGTGGGTATTATAAATGTAACCACCAGGGCTCAGAGGAAGAAAGTCACACAGCTAATAAATTGGAAGAGAGGTATTTGAACCCATGGAGCTTCTGGCTCCAATGCCCATGTTTGGTTCACCTTACCGCAGAGCCTCTAAGGGAGATTTTTATGTGGCTGAGAAGAGAAGAATCTGAATTTGCTATGAGCTTGCAGGGTGATGGGAGCGACCACCAAGAAAGCAGAAAGATGAAGAGCTGCCTCCCAGAGGTTCTTAAGGTCATGGGCTTTCAAAGGATCTGTGAGCAGAGTTCAGGGAACCATGCAGTTAGGGGACATTTTCATCTTTATTTCTACTAATTCTAATCTCTACTAATTCTACCTGAAATGTATTCAGTTGGAATGTGGACCATACACCACAGGAGTATGAGCAGTTCCTATGATTTTGCATGAAGTGAGATCGCAGATTTTTCTTACCACTTTATAGGTGTCACTGCTTTTCAAAACACGATTTAGACTCAATACCACTTTGAAATTACAGTAGTTGTTAGATGCACTGTTAATTCTTGTTATGTAATATGTTAATAAAGAGTGATACTATGGAAAAAAGTTGGGAATTTTAAATATTCTTATTGCTGTATTTCAATATAATTGGCTTCTTTTATAATCCTATGTGCTTTGTTTTATGCATTTAGGAGTCATATTCTATTCTGAGAGGTGTCTACAAGCTTCAACAAATTGCCAAAGGATCAATGGCACAGAAAAAATAAGTCCTTGTTTAGAAAGTTAAAGGTATGGTTTGCCAACTTTAAAATTATACATATTCCACCCCTCCAACCTATGTTTCATTAAATGCAGTCTTGGACCATCGATTAATTACCTGGGAGTTTTGTTAAAATGTAGATTTTCAGGACACATCCAAAACACAAAAGCAGACTCTTGGGGTTGGAACCTAGTAGAGCTGCCCTGTGTGGTACCCCTGAATGGGTAGGGCCCTTGGGCTGCATGGCTTAGAGTGCACTGGACACCCTTTGCCAGGTGGGAATAGCCTGCAGGCTCTGGTAATTTCTAATACCCTCTAAAGTTTCTCATGAAGGGACTTGTGGGTGGCTCAGTCGATTGGGCATCTGCCTTTGGCTCAGGTCATGATCCTGGGGTCCTGGGATTGAGTACCGCATTGGGCTCCCTGCTCAGTGGCGACCCTGCTTCTCCCTCTTCCTGCAGCTCCCCCTGCTTGTGCGCTCTCTCTCTCTCTCTCTCTGTCTGACAAGTAAATAAATAAAATCTTTTTAAAAAAGAAAAAAGCTTTTCATGAAAAAAGAAAAGCTTTTTAAAAATCACAATGGGTTTTTTTTTAGGGCTTTTTTTCACATTTTAGTGGGTATATTAGTGTCTTAGGCTATAAAAATTTGTCACCAACTGAAATGGCTTAAAACAACATAAATTTATTCTCTCACAGTTCTGGAACACACAAGTTTAAAATCAAGGTGTCAGAAGGATGGGTTCCTTCTGAGGGTTCTGATGGAGAATTTGTCCCATGCTTATCTGCTAGCTTCTGGTGGTTGTTGGCAATCCTTGGTATTACTGAGCTGGTAGATGTAATGCTCCACCTTCTGTCTCCATCTTCATATGGCATTCTCCCCCGTGGGTCTGTGTGTCTGTGTGTCAAAGTTTCTCTCTTCTTAGAAGCGCACTAATCATAATGGATTTAGGGTCCACCCTAAACCAATATGATCTCAACTTGATTACATCTCAGAGATCTTATTCCAAATAACATCACATTCACAGTTTCTAGGTGGACGTGAATTTGGGGGTGGGGACACTATTCAACCCAGTACAGGGGAATTTTTTTTTTAATACTTATGACTAATCTTCCTCCCATCCCCAGGAGAGAACTATTAATCTAAAACAGTAGTTCTCAAAGTATGGTGTCCAGGACCAGCTTCACCTGATAACTCATTAGAAATCCTAATTACCAGACGTCCAGAATCAGCAACTTTGGGATGGCGTGGTTTTGTCTCATTGTCACTGCATCATACACTGCACGTGCCCAGGATGCGTATATGTGTACACTATGGGTATATGACGTGAAGGCCAGTTGGTCGGCATCGCTAAAGGAAGCTTGGGTATCTCAGCTGCTCCTAAATCCTTGCCTTTTACAACCATTCAGTTAACCAAATGTGTTTGGATGTCGACTGAGTGCCAGGTACTGGCCCAGTTGCTGAGGAGACCAAGATCGCTGTCCTCAGGGATAGGGAGGCTATGGGCATCATCCCAGAGTTCATGGTTTTCTAGCAACAGCCATGCTTTGGGAGCCAACTCCAGGCGATGCTGTACACTAAGTGCCTGACACATGTTATTGTCATAGGGCACTTCATCCTTACAACATCACTGCCCTAAGGGGCTATATATCCCACCTTTAAAGGAGAATCTGAGCCTCAGAGAGGCTCAAGATGGAGGAGCTGGAGTGATGACAAACTCACAGAGAAGTGGCTCTATCTTGTTCTCCTAGAGGAGACGCGAAGATCTGAAAGGTCATTTTTCTCCTTTTCTGAGCAGATAGCCAAAGAGAAAATCTAACATAATTTACCTTTGTTTGTTTGTTTTGCTTGAAGAAAGGCTGAAAGAGATGAGGTAATTTCACTGCCTGAGGGTAGGAAGACAGAGGGGAAGTGGCTGAACCTGATGTGTTTTGTTTCTCCCCTGAGGTGGGGGAAGGACGGTCGTTTCAGGGCCTCTGAAGGCAGAAATCTGCAGCACCAGATTGGGGCGGGGCGGGGGGGTGACGGAAAGGTGTGCTAGGGAAAACATGAGGCCCCCTGATCAGGCTTGGGATGGAGGGAATTAGGAGGCTCCCTTCAAAATGGCGCTTGCAGACCATGAGCAAGGATTTCTCCACAGTGGACCCATCACTAGGAACTTGCCCTCAATCTTGCTGAATTACCTAATTCCCAAGGAAGAGAGGAAAAAGAAAAAACCCTCAACACAACCCCTCCAAAAAAGATATAACTAAGAACGGGTTTCCCAGCAGTCCTGGCAGGTGCAGAACCAAGCCAGACTTACTTGCTCTAGAAAAAATAAAGAAAACGTGACCCTGCTCATACCCAAGTGTCTCAGAGCAAATCCACACAGGTCCCAGCTGGGGAGCGGCAGTGTTGGGAATTTAACGTGCCCCATCCTCCCCCAGAAGAGCAAGGGGCTTCCAGGGCCGCCGCCCCAGTAGGGCATCTATTCCTTTCCCGCTAAAAGCATCATTTCTGGCTCGGGTTAGCGAAGGCACGATGCAACTGGCCAAAGTGCAATAATTAACTCGACTGCGCCTGAAAGATGATAACAATAATTTATATTTCCTCCACCACCCTCCATCCCCCCACAAGCTTTCCAAATTTTATGGCCATGACTCACCTCCGCTACCGCTGTGGGGTAGCTCGGAGGGAGCGGACGCACTCACAGCACACCGAATTTAGGCAGAACATGAAAGAAAAACACCCCGGCTAATTATAAGAGGATCGCTCCCTGTCACGCGCAGTCCAGCTGACTTCATGCCTGGGCGGCAGAAATGCGATAAAACTCCCAAGTTGGTCCTTATATTTTTCAGAGTCAGATTGCTCAGCCATGATCTCACAGTCCTGCGCCCCAGCCAGTGGCCCTGAGCCAGTCTTTGAAATATGACCTAAGAGGGGGCTGGTGACGGAGTGGCCATTGCTGGCACGGTTTTCCTATGAGGTCTCATCCTTCTCGGGCTGCCCAGAAAGGCCTCCCCACCAGCAGCTGCTTGCTTGACCCAGTGGCCAGGCCACCTGACAGCCCCTGAGCAGCCCCAATAACTTCTCAGAGACAGTCTTCTCTTTCTCAACTGCTACAGCAATTCCCTCTGTACTAGCCATTTGGCACTTAGCCACACTTGCTC
The DNA here is from genome assembly GCF_003265705.2 of Callorhinus ursinus. NCBI lineage: Eukaryota > Metazoa > Chordata > Mammalia > Carnivora > Otariidae > Callorhinus > Callorhinus ursinus. The sequence goes on from NW_027397076.1 coordinate 4,990,482, forward strand.
CTGGATTCCTGTTCAACCCCATTCAATCAGCCAATGTCTACTTGGAGGCACGAGAGCACCATGGCTGAGATTGCAGTGTGTGGACTAAGATTACAAGTTGGTATTCTACATCTTGACATTATTAGCTGCATGAACTCCGGCAAGTAATTTAACCTGAGCCTCATTTCCTCATTTGTCACCAGGAGGAAATCTCACATTTCATGCATGGAATGTGATACAGGGATTAGTGCCTGAAAGTAGTGAAGGCAACAAATTGTAGATGACACCCAACCACCACAATGTCTACCTTCCTAGTGGGGTGGACACCCATATAAGAATCCTTCCAATTTCAGAGAGATTGGCATGCTCTGGTCCAGGTGATCAATGGTTTCTGATGATTCCAAGCTTTGAGATCCTGGAATGGCTTTAGAAGAAAGTCTGGTGATTCTTAGCTCTCTGTGTGTGACCAAAACATTTGATGAAAATAATTTTAGAAAAAAAGGAGCAGGTCCTGACATCAGTTCATACTCTCAAAATATATTTTTTTTCTTCAAGAGTTAATATAGAAAGCTCTGCAACCCACCTTCCGGGGTTCTCCCTGTTCAGCCTGATGAGTTGTAAGAGTGCACGGGGGTGCCTGGTGTCAGAGACAAAGTGAGCACTGGACTTGGAGCCAGGAGCTCTGGTTCAAGTCCCAGCTCTGCCACTTTCTGGCTGTGTGATCTTCAGGAAGTCATTCACCCTCTCTGAGCCCCAGGTTCTTTATCTCTCTACAAATTTATCAAAGTTCATCTTCCAGAGTGAAGATCAAATGCAAACATGGAAGAAAAAGCATATTATGTCATTCCAAGTACAAGAAACAAAATGGCCTGTAAGACCCACTCCTCTGCAAAGAAGTCACCCCCTACTTCTTTATATCTCAGTTTAAATCAACAATTGGTGCATCAACATTGAATTAGAGAGACCAAAAAGAAGGATTTTAGGGCTCTGCCCCCAAGAATCTCTCAGACAGGATAAGAAATTTATCCCCTTCAAGTCACCTCACCAAAAAATGGCCCTGAACTAGCCAGAAACCACACTCCATGCCTTTCACAGGTTCCAAACCCTCTCCACAATTCCTTTTTTTTTTTAAGGATTTTATTTATTTATTTATTTGACAGAGAGAGAGGGCACAAGTAGGCAGAGGGGCAGACAGAGAGAGAAGGAGAAACAGGCTCCCCGCTGAGCAGAGAGCCTGATGCGGGGCTCAATCCCAGGACCCTGAGATCATGACCCGAGCCGAAGGCAGACGCTTAACTGACTGGACCACCCAGGCGCCCCTTCACAATTTCTACAAGTTACTGACAGGTGACCTTTTCATACTATTTTGGCCCACCCACTCCTGGGTCACCTGGGATGCCATGGATCCATGAGCGATCACCTTTCCTGGTTCCACAGAAATGCCTCTTGCCTCTAGAATGTCATCTTTACTAAAGATCTAGAATAAACCCCAGGGAGAGGAAACACTGTGTGGGGCAGGTGGTTTCCACCACATCCTTGTTTGCCCTTCTGCATTCCCCCTGATACAACCAGTCATTTCCTTGTGTTACATCAAGTGCCCCACCTGCCTCAGCCCTCCTGGTTCAGCATCTGCACTGAAGACAAGGTACTGAGACACGTTCTCAACAAACATGGGTCTTACCCAATAGGAATTCTCATGTCAGAATCTTAGCAGGCAATACCCAGAACCACTGGAGTATGGGTACACCAACCTGGTAACAGGCATCTCGGTGGGAATAGGAATGGCACCCACTCCAGACTCCTTGGGACCCCTTAGCTTAAGAAAAGGAAATATCTATGGAGAAGAGCCTGGATCTACTAAGGTTTGCAACCAGATTTAGAGTCGGGGTCTCAGCAAATAATTCAGGGTTGCTTGGTCTTCTTTTGTTCTGTGAACATTTATTTCCATAGAGACCGATTCTGGAGGGGTTCAAGTACAAATGAACCCTGACCTGACACCATCTTAGTTTCATCTCCACTTGCGGCACCATCAGCAACACCTCATTTTGACATCCCTTCTCTGAGAGAGAATCCTAAAAAAGACAAAAGAACCACATGCTCCCCACTGTCCATGAAATCAGCGTTCCTAAGGCATGAGTAGAAGCAGTGCACACTTGACAGGCATTCCTCAGGAAGCATTTTCCAGAACAGCTTCTATGCATGGGGGCATGTGGAGACCTGACTATAATGAGAAAAGAAGAAAAAAAAAGAAAGCACCAAAATTTTTCATTTAGGGAGGTTAATTCTTAAATGGAAAATTCTTAACCTTTTGGCTAAACTACATAAATTGATTGCAAATGCCCCATTTAAAAAAAATCTGTCAAAAACCAGTACATATTTCTATCCCCAATATGCTGCTTCCACCCTGTCAGGTCACATTGGACCAAATAAGGAGAAAAAGAAATGCAACATCTTTGAAAAGAAAGCTGAGAAGGTGAAGGAGGCCTGAGGGGAAAAAAAGGCTGAGGTAGGGGGAGAAAACTGGGGAAAACTGGAAGTGACAGAAGTTTCCAGAGAAAGAGATGACGATAACAGAAGCCGAGACCACGTCCGGCATGACCGCGAACGAGGTGGCCAGGCTGATGAGCAGGAAACAGATAACCGGGTCCTCTCCTGGAGGGAGGACACACTGGTAGAGAGCTAAGGCTGCTCCAAGGATTCAAGATAAATCTCGAGGTGTGAAGGGCTAGCGGGGCAGAACGAGGTATGGGGGCTCCGTTTCTGGTAATACCCCGTGGTGAGGGGGTGTCTGGAAATGTGGTGGCCAGATGCACAGAAGACCGCCAAATTCCCACCAGGAGAGGGGAAGCTGAATGTCAGCCTCCGGGGGCCAGACCTTTGCCTCGTCCGCGAGTGGGACTTCTACTCGGGCAGAGATGGGTTAGCCCACTCCCTTTGAGGAGGGGGGCTTTGTCCAACTGCTCCTCTGGCCAGTGGCATTTAGGCCACTGGCCATCTGGAATGCCAGTCGGAGCAGATCAGCTGGCAATCTAGAATAAAATCGAAGACCAAACCAAGGGGACATGGTGCTGGCCTAGTGGACAAGCAGACGCCCGGGGCTCTCTGCCCAGCACATCCTAACACCAGGCGCCTGGGGCAGCCGGACCAGCTCCACAGCTCACCCGCGGGGCCCTTTCAGGCCGGGCCTGGCAGGGTCGGATATCCAGATGAAGGGTTGTAGGGCCAGCCCCTGAGTTAGGGGAAAGGTGGCTGGACCTACAGCGCTGCACGGATTGTTCCATACCAGCCAAGCTTCCCAACAAGTTTCCCTCAAATTTCATCTCATTCACTCATCCCTTCATTCCCTTCGTTCATTCCACACATAGAGCAGATCCTGCTTCCTATCACAGGCTCCAGAGCCCGGGAAAGCTGGGCTTGTCCCGTAGTTCTCTGCGCTGTGTGCCCACGGACGGGTGCCACAACCTCTCTGTAGACTCTGTTCTGTCCTGTGTTGCACAATAGAGACAATAGAAAGCGATCTCGATGAGTTGTCGTGAGGATGAGATGAGGTAGAGTGTTCTGCCCCAAAGCCTGAGCAGGGTAAATGCTTCATAAACTGTAACTCTTGTCATTATTAGTATTATTATTTCTGTTAATTATTTCATTCGTGGAGGAGTGGAGGGTGCTTCTTCCTCACAGATGACGACTGCTTCCATGTGGGAAAGATCCCACTTCTCTCCTGATTTCTCTCTGTCCCCTCATTCATCACCCCCAGGGGAGAAAGTGGTATTTGCGTTCTGGAGAGTTTGGAAAGAGAAATCAGGCACGGGGCTGCCCCAGCTCCTTTCTTTTCTCCTTCTTCTGGGAGTGAGCATGTCTGCAGGGAGCGTGTTAGGCTCTGCCGCTCAGTACAAGACGTTTCTCAAGGGCCCATTCAGAGCTGCAATAACTTGGGAAGGTAAGGCTTTTTAGGTTGAGGGCGCAGTAGCAAAAAATCTACCAGTCTACATTTTCTATTTTATGAGTAACAAAGGTGGTACTGCTGTTCGATTCCCCAGGTGCCAAGTCTTCTGTTTTACTTCTTCATCAGTTCATAACTGGTGAACAAGAGAGGTGCTAATGCTGGGGGGCCCCCCAATCCCAACAATTATAAATAATTATCTGCATACACATCACTGAGATTCAACTGCATCAGTTTGGTGGAAACAGTTCAAAGGAAGCATTGAATTCAAATCCACAGACTTTTCTTCCCTTGAATCCCACCGGCATCCCCATCAACATTCCAGATACTCGATGACCCTGTGATTTCCAACAGAAATTTACAGTTTCATTATATAAAAGACAAAAAGAGGGCTCCTTGCCCATTTACTCTTCTCAACCCATTCCCCCCTTCCCCCCATCCAGAGCCAAGGTTAGCAGTTTTCATTACCATTGCTTGCTTTTTGTTTAGATCATCCTTCCCTGCTGAATTCCAGATCCTTATCCAGGCCGTGGTGCAGGAAAGGACTTCTTTTATGTGGTTTTTCTTTATGGGTTTCTAGGGCTGAGTACCTTTGGTAAACTAAGAGCATCTTTGGCTCCCTGGTGATCACGAGGGTTTCGTTTGTGTAGGCTGACTCTTGTTTGGGAATGGTGATTGCAAGCAGAGAGATGCTGAGATTAGGGGGGCCAGAGCATTCCAGCTCAATGAATCAATCCCCTTTTAATTGTGTTCCCTGTCAGTCAACATTCTTCCAGAGACTGGAGGGCAAGGAGCTTGTTAGCAGAGCGATTCCTCACTGCCCTCTGTGTGCTGATTTGATTGTCAATCAGATTGAAGCCACAGTTAGGAAAGGCTGTTGCAGGGGCTACTGTGCCTGGTCCTGTCATAAGAAAGAAGCCAAATGGAACATTGGTCTTCCTGGCTCCAACTGGGAGCTTCTGAAAATTTTCAAACTGGGTTTTAATCACTGTACAGACAACTGAATTCTAACACCAGTTGGTGAAACTGCCCGCTCACGTATATTCTGAATGCCTTTATGTTAAAAATTATTGAAACATTGGCTGCAGTTTCCAAGTAGCCTCCAAAGGTTATTAGACAATAAAGTTTCTATTTGGCAATTATACTTATCTTTCCTCATGTGAGAGGTGTTCCTGCCTCTCTTGTTCTCCAGCAACCTGCTATCAATAGGTTCACACCCACAAGATGAATGAAAAGCTTAACCTTATTATTATTATTAACCAAATTATTCACAACAGCTAAAAATTTCAGGGTGCTAAACACTGTTTGGTCTTTTGCTTTGTTTTGTTTTGCTTCTCAGATTTTAATATGTGTGAGAATCATTTGAGAGTCTTGTGAAAATTTGGATTCTGATTTAGGAAGTCTGGGGAGGACCCCAGTGGTCTGCATTTTTAACAAGCTCCCAGATGATGCTAATGCCACTGGCCCATGGACTAGACATTGAGTATTAAGGATCTAGACTTAATTCATACACTCATCTGGAAAGTGTTCAAAATCTTTACTATTATCTCCTTAGTCAGGGCTCTGTAGTCTTTCAGACTTGGAAAAGATATTTAAACTTGATGATGTACACACTTTCTTTGTCCATATCTCAGGAGATGATGCCTAAAAGTGCTTAGAACTGTTCCTAGCCCAGAGTATGCATTTAAATAAGTCTGGTGCCATCTATCAGCATCAACATCTATATGAGGACTGGGCAAACTCCAGCCCACAGCCAAATCTGTCCTACCACCAGTTTTTGGAAATAGTTTCATCAGAACACAGCCACACTCATGCATTTCCAGACTATCTATGGCAGCTTGCGCCCAACAACAGAAATTTTGAGAAGTTGCAACAGAGACTGTATGGAACACAAAGCCCAACATATTTACTATGGGGCCCTCACAGGATAGATCAAGCTTTGATCTATCTCATTTACTCAACAATAAAAATTTACTGAGCACCTATTGCATACCAGGTAGCAGGCTGCGCTCTGGCAATAATAAAAAGTTTCTTACCCTGAAAGATCTCCACATGGAATAAATATTTAATTAATCCCTGTGATACCCCAGACACACACTTACCTCCAGTCCCTCATCTTTAAAATGGAGATCATGACAACAGCTCCTTCAGAGTGTTTGCTGTGTGATTTTACTGAGCTAATATATCCTAAATTCTTAGAACAATGCCCAGAACATGTTAAGGGTTCAATAAATATTAGACATTATTATTAGCATCATCCTTACAGGTGTTTTTATTTACATCTTATGCTCATGAGAGGTTATTATCATTGCCATTTTATAGGTAGCAGTCGGGATATTTGGTCTTATTAATCTAAAGCTCCCCTATGTAGTTGGACCACAAATACCCACCCATCATTGTGTCCCCATTCCTCTTCTGCAGTCTGGACAGGCCTTAAGTTTGACGTAATAATGATAATAAAAATATCACCAATCAGCTAATGATTACTGAAGGCTAGTTACAGGCACCTCGTGGAGGGCATGACCACAGTCAATAACAAGCTACGAGGTAGGCAACTTCTGTTTTCCACACGTGCATGCACACACACACACCTAAAGGGGGCCTTCAAAAAGCATTGTCTCACAGTTAATAAGTGACAGAGCCAGAATTTGAACCTAGTTCTGTCTGACACCAGGACCCACAGAACAATCCTATACTGCGAATATCAGACAATTAGTGTGTTTGCAATAAACATTTGAGGTATTCTTGCAAATGGCATGTAGCATTCCAATGCAAAGCATCAAACATCACACTCCATGAGTCAGCAAAAATTTCCCAGTCCTTTGGTTTGCCAGGAACAGATGAATCAATCACACAGTTCTTTTGACATCTGCTCCCAGGAGAACAAACCAGAAAACTAAAGGTAGAAGATGGCCAAAGCTATTCCATAGGCTATATGGCCCAAAGTGAGAAGCAGAGACTTTGGATTCTGATCCTGGTTGATGAACATAGCTTTACCTAAAGCCTGGGCCTTGCCCTTGTGAACACATACTTAATGGTAGCTGTGTGTGTCATATATAAGGTTATATGATAACAAACTTCAAAGTCAAAGAGAATGGGATTGAAACTTCAGGCAAGTTCTCTCTTGGGACCCGGTTCCTCTTCTGTACAATGAAGTCCATGGCAGTGCCAACTTTATAGAGTCATTGTGAAGGTTAATTAACATAAGAGATATCACATGTGTGCTAAGGAAGGTATGACCATGTAAGCCCACAATAAGTGCCATTTATTATGATTTTCATGAGCCAAGCACAGCCCTAGCCCCTGATAGGCCAGCACCAAATGTTACCTCAATTCCCCTCTAATTTCCCTGAGGAAACCTGACTGTTCTTCCCACCCTTAATCAAGCCTTTAAATCTTTTTAATGAATTTTTCCTTTAAGTTTGACTTTATGGCAAGAGAAAGTGGGTTTCCTCTAAGGGCCAATAAATTAAAAATATGCTGTTGCATGTAACACAAATGTTTGACTCACCTCTTCCCCCATTGACTTACATTTTTATTTAAACATGCTTTACTCTCATTGCTGGTTGATCTTTATTCCATTGGCAAATCTTTACTGAGCACCTACTATGTGCCTAGCACTGTTCTCAGTGCTGCTGATGCAGACTCAAACAAAGCAGACAGCAAGCTACTCCCACAGAGTTGACATCCTTACAGGGAAAGACAGAGAACAAATATGTGAACAAGTAAATAAATCACATAGGTTCTCCTTGTGGTTAGCACTCTCAGGAAAATAGAGCAGATTTGTGCAAAAGCAGCTGGGGGAGGGAGGGAAGTGGGCTTTAGATTCTGTGGTCATGAAGACTCTGAATGATGGGGAGAAGCAGGGCATGTAAAGATAGGCCAGAGCAAAGACCATAGGGTGGGAAAGAACTTGGTCTGTTCCAGAAACGCACAGGCGAGATGGGGGAACAGAAGTGGGCTGGGAGTGAGAGGCAGGGACACAGTCTCAGAGGACCATGGGGGCTATAGGAGGGAGTGCCACTCTTGCTCCAAGTGTAATGAGAAGCCCCTGGAGGATTAAAAGTAGGAGAGGGGTATGACCTGATTTTGCTTTTAGAGCAATCACTTCGGTTATAGGCAGAGAATGGGCTGGAAGGGGCCCACTGGAAGCAGGAAGACCACTGAGGAGGCTCCTGTAGCTTCAGGGGAAGGAGATGGTGGTGTGGACAAGAGTGGGAGTCATGGCTACAGAGAAGCAGACAGATTCAGGATATATCTTACAAGTCAGTTTTTATTTTTTTAAACAAGAAGTTAATTTAAACAACAAGATACTTGACTTGAAGGGAAAACTACCTAGGATTCATTTCTTTTATGGTAATTTGTCCCTACTTAAAGACAGATCACCCTCCTTGTAATAGCTATGTACAAAAAAGTTATGAAATTGTCCTTGGTTTTACAATGATAAATGAAAAACATTAAAATTCTCCAACTGAACAAGGTATGCAAGGATTTTATGTCGTTTTTTTCTTTGTTAGGCAGTGAGAGCAAAACAGCTTACTAGAATATAAGGATAAGAGCTGAATGAGCATGCCATGAATGGAGAAGGGGTATTCTCACAGAACCAGCATTTTCCACCAGCCCATCTCCATTTGATGTCAATCAAAACATACCCTCGGCCATCTAGTTTTTAAAAAATGCAATATGTTTGTGCACATACACAGTTACTTTATGTCCAGTGAAGGGATGGGGAAGGGGAAAACAAAAGAATAGAGAAAACTGCCTAGTTTTATGCAATTAAAAAGAGAACAAGAGTCTTTCAGTGGCAAGAGGTCCTAATGTTTACACCAATTCGCCATTTGATCACGACTTTGATTTGGCCCATTACAAGGTCTGTTAGCTCTGATCTTGACCCAAGTCAAGAACATTAAAAAAAAAAAAAAAAAAAACCTGACTTTCAAAGCGCTGAACCAGCTTTCACTTCAAGCAGAAGTGGCCTACAATGAAAAGTCCCTCTGAAGATATCTGTAGACACCAGTGCACTCAAAATGCCTGGGTGCCACTAATGATGGGTGCTAATCAAGTCTCCTGGTTGTGTCTCTATCCTGGAAAGCCCCCCTCCCTATAGACAGCATGATGCAGATAGAGCATGAGGGTGGCACTGAGAGGGGACTGTATTTTCACTTGAGAGTTCCTCAGTTGCCAGCTGCAGGATCATGGTCCAGTGGCTTCATCTCATCAGCATCAGGTACCACTACCTATGGGCCCAGCGCTGGCATTTCTGTCACCACACCTGTCCTTCAAATGCACAGAGCCCTCTGGTTCTTGATTCCTCTGCATTCACTCTGACAGCCCTTCCTGTCTTCACTTCCTTCCTGACCAGTACACACCCCATGCTCCACCGCTTCAACTCTCTTGGCAATTTCAATTTCCTTGCCCAGATAGGATAGCTTTGTCTAGCAAAACCCCAGCCTTAGGGCCGTCCCACTACTCACCTTTTCCACTGGAGTTCATTGATTCATTTACCCTTGCACTAAAATTTTGCTCAATGCCCAAAGTATTCAGTCATCATATAAAATAAAAGTTTGTTCTGTTTTTCAAATCCATAATCATCTGCTCTTGAGGACCTCATGGCTGGGTGGGCAAGAGCCATAAATTGCTGAGTTCATTGAAAGAAGTAAGCACGGGACACGGATGCATGGAGAAGATCCTAACCCAGTCTGGGGTAGAACAAGATTAGGAAAACCTGCTGGAGAAGACGTCTCAGATGAGTCAAAAAATGGTGAAAAGGAGGTAGACAGATAAAGTGGATAGGAAGGCATTCCAGGCACAGGGGTCAGCCTAAGCAAATGAAGTGAGAACAGCATAGCAGGTGTGGGATGTGAAAAGCAAGTCCATGTTGCTGAAGCGTGAAGTTCATGGCATGGAGGGGTGATAATATTTTCCAAACAAAAACTCAGGATATATGGCCCCAGTGAAGTGGAATGTTCCAAAGCAGGAATGTCTCAGAAAATAGCAGGGATGATGTCACCAATACACTGGGTAGTTGGGGCACGATCTACCGCCTCTTCAACATACTCCTGTCCCTACACGCCCTTCGACTCCTTACTCAAAACCACCAGAAAACAAAACTCACCATACAAGATTCTTAGAGACCCTCTCACATTTACCCTAGTAGTATTTATAACTGCGAAAAATAAAAAATAATCTAACCATCCAATAGGAGAGTGGTTAAATCAATTGTGGTACATTCAAATACTCTATGCCACATGTTAGATTGCATTTAACAGTAATAATATGAGAAAATCTTTACAACCTAAAGCTATTTTAAGTAAAGCAAGTATATTCAGAATGACTTTTATTTAAAAAAAAATAAGTCTGCATGTATCTGGTAATGTAATATGCTATCATCATAGGACAAATAAATAGGAATAAATAGTTAGGCTTCTCTTTTGTTTTTAGTCCTACCCCAGTGCATAGCCCGATTGATAGTTCCACAGGGAAAGTCTTATCCATCCTGCCTAAAACCCTTCAAAGTCCAAATTCCTTCATCACAGAGCCCAAAGGCCAATTATCATCTGGCCCCTTTCCAGCCCCTGCCCCTACTTGCCATCCCTCACCTTCAGGCCTTTTCACATGCCATTCCTTCTCCTGAAATACCCTTCTCTACTTCTGCTCATCTTTCCAGATGCAACTTAGACATTACTGACTGCAGTAGCCCTCCTGACCACCACCACCACATCCAATATCTTTCCTGTATCCTCCCATCACACCCTATGCTTTCCCCAGAGCACTTTTCATATTATATTGTAGTTATTGGCTTACTCATTTCTATGCTCCACTGGAATGTAACCTCCATGGTGGCCAAAACCATGTCTGTCTTCTACATAGAAAAAAGGTCTGTATTAGTTATCTATTGTTGTGTATCTATTGTTACCCCAAAGTGTGGTGGCTTAAAACAATCTTTATCATCTCACATGGTTTCTGAGCATCAGGAAACCAGGAGTATGTTAACTGTACAATTCTAGCTCAGATCTCTCATGAGATTATAATCCAGATGTTGGTGTGGACCACAGTCATCTGAAGGCTTGACCAGGGCTGGAGGATCCACTTCTAAGATGGTTCACTCACAAAGCTGTTGGTAGAAGACCTCAGATTTTCCACCTGCTTGTCTTCATTAGGCTGCTTGAGTGTCTTCATGACATGGCAGCTAGCTTCTCCCAGGGAGAGCAAATTAAGAGAAAAGGCAGGGATGTAGCAGAGAATCCACATCTGCTTCAATCCACATTTTATATATAAGAAAACATAGAGAAGTCAGGTAATGTGTCCAGGATCACACAGCTAGTTAGTGTCAGAGGCAAGATTTGAACCAGGCAGCTTGGCTCCAGAACTCCTGCTCTTAACCATTATGCTATACTGGCTCACTAGGCAAATTAGTACATATTTGCTGGATAAAAGAAACTATCTGCTAGGAGTCATGTAATACATGTTTCCCTAAATTAATTCATTTGGGTTCATTCCTACTGTGCTAGATACTTCAGGAGACATTTCAGTCATGCACACATCACCCCCAAGAAAAATCCCAAGATTCCAGGGCATTCATAGTTTGGAAGGAGAAGAGCAGCTAAAGTCCTTTGGCCTCAGAAAGCTGGCCTCATGATCACCATAGAAAGGGCCAGGTTTCTCTGGGAAGATCATCTGAGCTAAGCTACCTCAGACCTTTTGGGCCAGCTGCCCAGCATCACCACTGCTGACTAAAGCAGCCTGCTTGCCCCTTACCACCTCCACCCCAGGAGATGAGGCTGGGACCTGGGTGTATAGGGTGAGGCTGACAGCTGCAGTTTGGACCTGATGATTTCACCAGAGAATCATTCTGCAGCTGCCTTCCCCAGGCCGTAAGAAATCTTGGAGGGAGACTGCCCAGCAGTGAAATCACCACCATGGCGCCACACACAATGGCACCCTTGTAGGATGTAGCTTGTGATCTCATGGGTCCAGAAATGCTGAGCCAGAATCCCTGCCTCAGCCCAGCCCCATCCAGGAGCACCCAATACAGCCTACAATGCCTATGAGCTGGTACTAATATTCTCCTCTAAGTCCAAGCTTGGGATAAACTAAAAGAAACCAACAATATTCCCTGTAAAAGAATTTTTCAACTCTCTCCTCAGGCTTAATAACATTAGAGAACTTGCATATTCGTCCACTGAGTTACTATTTGCCCTACTTTGAATATAGAGGTTATTCCAATACTGGAATTGGAAAATTCATATTCCAATGAACCATACATACTAAAGGACAATATGTATCCCTTTATAAAACATTTTCACCACCTTATACAGAGAGAATTTAGACACACACAATGCAGCAAGATGACATGAATCATGTCAGCGTGAAAGAAGAGGAATCAAGATTAGAACATTGAATGGAGCCAGGAATGAGGCAAATACAGAAAATGCATACTGTGGAGTCATTTACACTTGGTGTGGATGGTTGTACTTTGGCTCTGAGATCCCTAGCAACCAAAGTGAAGAAAGAAACCTAATCAAATATACAAACCATGGTGTTCAAAACATTTTTTACCAGTATGTTTTATTTTAATAGATTTTTTTTTTACAAATAATAGTGTTCATAAGATTAACACCAGCCAGTTATTCAAGAAAAACACAGCTACCAGAAAGAAATTTATTCCAAGATTTATCACAAAGAGAATGTTAAATGAGGTAGTGAATAATACCCTTATAAAAATCTTCTGGTGCAGGCCAACAGTATTACTCTAAAAATCAGGGGTTGGCAAACTATAATCCATGAGCCAAACCTAACCCTCAGCCTGTTTTTGTAAAATAAAGTTTTATTGGAACATAGCTATGCTCATTGGTTTATAGTTGCTTCTGCACTACAAAGGCAGAGTTTAACAGTTGCAACAGACTTTACAAAGCCAACACACCTTAAGGTGATTCCCCCTTCCAATGAGTTATAACCTTGTATAATACCCTCTCCTTGAATCTGGGTAGAACCTATGATTTGTTTTTGACCAGTAGACTACAGCAAAGGTGGTGGGATATCACTCCTTTGATTGCTTTACTTTAAGACTATTTTAGCAGACTGGAGAGATTCTCCTACCAGCCTTAAAGAGGCAAGTTGTGATGATATGAGCTGCCCCTGAAGAGGGCCATATGGCAGGGAAGTACAGGTGGTCTTGGGACCTGAGGCCTCAGTCCTATGATTGCAAGGAACTTAATTCTGCCAACAACCATGTGAACTAGGGTGTGGCTTCTTCCCAAGTTGAGATTCCAGATGAGGATGCAGCCCAGCCAGCCTCTTGACTACAGCTTTATGAGACCCTAGCAGAGGATCCAGCTAAGCCATGCCCAGACCCTGCTTAACTGGTGAGATGGTACACGTGTGTTGTTTAAAGCTGCTAAGTTTGTGATAAACGGTTCCTCAGCATAGAAAATTAATATACCATTAAGCTCACACAACCTGAAATATGTAGCTTCTGGCCCTTTTTTTTTTTTTTTTCTTATGCTAATCCTTTCACTAAAGCACAATTCGGGGTGGGGGGGGAATCATTTTATAGAAGTGTATGGGGTTTTCACAACACATATTGAGAGAAGTGATAGGAATGTTTAGAAGCCCTACTAAGGGCCAGCATTGCCAGAATCCTTGACATTGACACATGGTGCCGTTGAGCAGAGCCCAGGAAGGCAACTGAATCAAGTAGAGGTCTTTGGAGGCAAGCAACAGAAGTTGACTGTGCCTAGCAGACACAGGAAAGGAAATTATCTGAAGTTTATCAGATTATTCACAGAATCAAAGGAAACACTGGTGATTTGTTCTCAGAAGAAGGCAGTGGCTGGGACAGTTATAGGGGTCTAAATGGAAAAAATGACCTAGAGCCTCAACAGGCCTCTGCTACTGACATGAATGCACCCCAACTGTTGGGTACATTTTTTTTTTTTTGCATCACTGAGCTCAAAATTCCAAGTCCTGGGAGAGAGAGAGGATCTGAGTGTCCGAGGAAGAGCAGGCACTTTGATTTAACTCACCATGACTGCACAAGGATTCCCCTGCAGGGAATCAGAATGCTCAAGCTAGAAATGGGGGAAAGGACGTTGAGCAGCCAGAGCTGCCCACACCTGCTGCCTAGACTCCCATCCCACATTCCCTAGTACCCACCCTGTCCACCTGTATGTCTCCTGGGAGAATCCTCACTATACATGTTCTTTGAAGTGATGATCACCTGTCTGGACTGTGAGCTTCATGGGTCAGAAATGATACTCACCTTGTTCCCCATGGTAACAGCAGTGCTTAGCAGGTGCCCAGCACATAGTGGGTGCTCAAAAAAGATGGCAAGTGGGTGAACAAAGAAATGAATGAATGAATATTCAAATGCACTAATCTCTGAACCACTCCATCAAATCCCCATCTGGAGAGACCTATATCCTTCCTCTACTCCCTTCCGTTCCCCCTGTAAGAAATGAGAAGTGCCTTGCTTCTCTCTCTTCACTAGATCTTTCTCAGCAGGCTCCCGGCTCCCCCAGCTGCAGAGTCGTTCAGTAGACTCACTCTTTCCACAACTAGCCTCTGGTAAGTGCTCTTGGAAAAATAAATATCCATGGTACAGACATCCCTATGTTGTTCTCCTCCCTGTAAAAATGGTTTGTGAAATGCTATAACATTACTGCAGTCATTTTTGCTGCCTCAAATAGATGATGGCTTGAACTGGGGGATGGGAGAGTGGATAAAGAGAGAAAGGGCTGCTAGAAGGAGCTACTTCTGGGATGAGGTGCTTCTTTATCCTCCAGAAAGTCAGGAGGCTTGCGCTGGCCAACAGTGAACAGAGAGAGCCTCGCTCAGTGAGAAACCAAGCCTCAGAGAGAGGCACAGAAAGCAGTGCCAAACTCTGCTCTGTAATTTATTCATTCATGCATGCATGCATTCATCATACATTTAACACTTAGTATTTGCCTTGCACAATTCTAAGGTGCTAGGAATACAACAATGAAGCATCTACCTATAGCCTCTGCTCACAGAGCTACAGGTCAATGGCAAATACACACAAGCAGCCAATTACAGCTACAGGAGCACAGACACAGGGCATTTCTCTGGACTCAGAAAACCAGGGAAGGCTTCCTGGAAAATGTGACACCAAAGCTTAGACTTAGAGGAAGAGTCTGAGTAAGCACAGACCTTCCATATCTCACAGTAAACTAATGCAGGATAGGATATCAATGGCAAACACACATGCTGTGCACGCTGCCAGTCCCCTTTTTGCACCCATGGCAGACACGGTACATCAATCACAGCGCTCTGCCACTGAGCCAAGACATAGCCTCAAGTCCTTTTTAACATAGAACTCCATCCAAGCAACCCCTACCAATCACTCAGAAATGGCATGGGGAGCCCTCACTTAATGTGAGGGAGAGAAGAGTGGACCTACGGTCAAAGGATCAAGACTGTAGGTGAACCTGGGGGAGCTGTGGCCCATGAAAGCTACACCAAGGGGCTCCCCTGTGGAGTCAAGAGGGGAGAAGGCAAAGAGGAGGGGAGAGTCTGCTCCCAGGCAAGCAGGGTTCAACATCAGTACCTAAGGGTGAAGAGAGACAGAGATGAGGGAAGAGACCAGATGATTGTCAGGATGTCGGGCTACGGGCCAGAGCTCAGCCATAAGGTTGGGAGAGTGGGGAGGATTCCACCATTATGCTACACTGCCACAGTAGCCGCTCTGGGGGAAGGTGTGGGCTCAGCCCCATAGTATAAAGAAACCATGCCAGATAAGACATCCAGCTCTACCACAAGTCAGCTACATGACTTTAAGCAAGTTAATTCCCCTCTCTGAGTCTCAGGTTCCTCACCCACTGAGGATGGTAAGTTCCTTCAGCAGCGTGCTCTGAACACCAATCAAGACAAGATTTTAACTGTGATGTGTTGGACAAAGAGCGTCACCATTATTTACTAGCTGTAGAACCCCAGGAAAGTTCCTTAACCTCTCAACACCTCATTAATTCATCTTCAGAATAGGAGTGGAAATACTCACTAACACTTATATTACACTTTCTATGTGTCAGGTGTTCAGGCATTTTTCTGAAGACTTTCACGAGTTAATTAGTTTACTCCTTAGGACAACTCTCTGAAGTGGGTGCTTTATTATCCACAGGGACCTGAGGCACAGAGGGGGTAAGTGACATGACCAAGGTCACACAGAGGGTACATGGGCAAAGTCAGGAGTCACATGCAAGACTTGGGGCTCCAGAGCCTGCATTTATAACCACCCTATGGCATAGGCGTCTCTAGGGCTGCCGTGTGGGTCAAATGGATTAATACACAGAAAGCACTTGAAACTATGCCTGGTACACGGAGAGCACTCAGTAATGTTAGCTATTATTAGTGTACTAACTGGAAAGTAAAAGACATCCTTTATTTTGGGGACAAGTTGTCATCGTGGGGCTTTTGGCAGAATTTCTGGAGATGAGGTATTTTAGGAAGTTGAAGCATTGGAGGAAGGTGAAGCAAGGTGAGACTGGTCTTCCAGGGAAAATGTCATTTTGCTCGGCAGCGAGAGGGGAAACTGGCATCAGCCACTTATTCTTAAAATGAGAATGGGGTCAAGGTTTAGCAGATTAGTTCTGACCCCACCAGCACATTAATATCCCCTCGGGTGGATTTCTTTTTTTTAATGCTGGAAGCCAGATCCCACGCCTGACTTATTGGATCTCTGGGGCTGGTCTCGAATATGGATTTTTTTTTTTTATTTCAAGCAAGTATAATGTGCAATAATGTGAAGATTGAGAAGGAGTGTTATTTCAAAGTGCTTGAGTTCTGGAGCCTGAGCCTCATCTCATCTCTGTCTACACCAGGACAATCCACAATAAAGCCAAAATCAAGGCCTTCAGCCAAAATCCAACAACATTGTGACCATTGGCACAGAATGGAAAGACACACTAACCACCCATCTATCTCTTCCATCAACAGAACTACATGCTAAAATGAAAGACAAGAGACAAAGATAAAGATGCCTCCGATGCTCTAGAATGTACTAGAATGTACTAGAAATTACAATGCACTAGAAAGATTCACCAGAATGGATTTAAGTCTTCTGCGCTCCTCCCCGACACCTTCCCTCCCTGAAGCTGTTCTCTAAACCAGCAGGTGATGCCCACCTCCCAATTTCTAGTCACCACCTCAACAGGGATGGCAAAGCCCCAACAGCCCAACAAGGACTTAACCAACCATTAAGATGGGCTTTTGTTTCCATGCATGGGCCCCATTCCTTGAGCAGTAGGATCGGGTAGGAGGAGCTAGCCTCAACCAGGTGACTCTGAGCACAAGAGAACAGCGCTAGTGCCTGACCCAACTCACCCTGGGGCCTTAGTGCCTGACCCAACTCACCCTGGGGCCTTATTTTCCATACAATTTCATTCAGTCCCAATATTTCCTATCATAAGAGAGGCTTCCAACCTCACGGTAAGAACATTCGCACCCTAGAGCTCCATGATCCATGACCAGTTCTCTTTGGGTTCAAATCTGCTCCCTATCTCAGGTCCCACTGATTGAGTACTTCACCCTTTCAGGGACTTTTGTGGGTCTCTTTCAGAAGCCACTTTAAGCATTTCAAATACAAAGCAAATTAATGCAGGGAACTGGTTATAAAGATGTGGGAGGGCTGGAAGAGCAAAGGGGCTCAGAGAAGCTGCTGCTAACCCTGTGGCTGGAGTCACAATCCCACCAGTGCTGCTGGAACATCTGGCAGGTGCCAGTGGAGTCACCGCTGCCCGAAGTCAGTGATCTCAGGAGCCACATGCATGCTTCCCCCGCCTCTAGCTTCCCTTCCCTGGGTCCCATTGGCAGACCCCAACAGGAAGCCAGTGGTGGCAAGGGACTCTAGGAAAAGGAATTCTCTGGGTTCCAGGGCTGACATATAGAAGAGAGTACAGAGGGATTAGTTGGAAGCTGAGAGCCAATAGATACTGCCCATGTAGATACTGTCATCACATCCATTTACAGATGAGGAAACTGAGGCTGAGTTCACACAAATAATAGGTGGCAAAACCAGGATTCAAACTCAGTTCTACCATGTCTTTAGCCCCTGTGTGGTCCTGCATCTAGTCACATTTCTGTAAAGAACGAAGAGGTTTCTGGGCAGCCACTAGACGGCAGGACATGTGTCCTCCACACTGCATCAGTTAGCATTTGCTGCATAATAAATAACTTCAAAACTCAGAGGCTCAAAACATAAAGTTTTCTTTTTGCTCATGCATCTCCAGGGGAGCTGAGCGGTGTGCCGCTGCTCTTGGCGGAGCTTAGTCACAAGTCGGTGGTCAGTTGTGGCAAGGGGAGGCCGTGCGGCTAGCCGAGGCCGGACTTCCTTGTGTGTTTTGGAATCAGCTGGCTGTCCTCTGGTCTGGAAGGGCTTTCACTTGGACAAATGATCTCTTCACTACAAGACGAGGCCAAGTGTGTTCACATGGCAAGAGCAGGGTTCTGAGAAAGAGAACAGACTAAGACGGCCATTCTGATAGAGGCACAGGTACAGGGAAGTCCTACTTGGGACCTTGGAAGCCATGGCTCTCCCTGCCCCTGGAGCCCGTCCCTGCACCCCCCCACCCCCCCACCCCCGGCCTGCCAGGGTGTCAGCCAGTGAGGACAGAGGCACATAGCAGGGCTGGATGTTTGAATGTGTTCATTGCTTGAAGCGAACAGCGATGGGAGGGAAAGAGTGTCATCCACTCACACAGCGTCCCTCTCCAGAGTCAGAAGTCTCCCTGAGTACCAGGTGCAGAAGGGTGCTTACCAGCTCCTTCTGCGGGACGATGATTTGAAAACTTCCTCAAACTTAGTATCACCATGGACTCCAGGATCAGACTCTCCCCGCCCTCCGAGAGGAGAGAGAAAGCCTCTCACTGCACGCCCCCCTTTGTTGCTGGAGTGGTAATGTTTGGGGAGAACAGAGCAGAGCAGACGGAGCACGTCACCTTTCTTTCCATGACATAGAGCGTCTAAGAATGTGCGGTTGCCCCAGCCGGGGGTGATGGCTGACACCCCCTCAACCCCCAGCACACGCTGCTCAGCGGGCTTGCTGGCGAGGCAGCAGGGGGCTCTCGTGGGCATGGGCAGAAGAGGCCCCAAGCTCCCTACCAGAGACTGTGGATGCGGGGCAGCTGCACATCTCCAGATGGACAAATACCTGCCACAGTCTCTGAAAACACACACACACACACACAGGCACACACATGCACATCCTGAAATCAGCACATCTGCAAGGCACCCAGACGTCCCCCTCCCGTGCCCTTTCTCAATCTCTGCCCATATCCCTGCTGTCAGGTAACACTGGTGAGGGCCCAGCCCAAAGAACCCACCTCAGATACTGAGTTCCTGCATCTTGATTTCTGGTTTTGTGTGCTTCCCCCTCCATCCAGACCCAGCTCAGGTTCACTCCTGGGTGGATGTTTTTCCCAGCTCCCCTCTGGATCCAGGTCTCAGTCCCCCATCACCCCAACCAAAACCTTGTCACTGGGGCTGTGTTAGTTTCCACCAGTCACTCCATCCTCAGCTAGCACACCCCCAGCACCTCCCATCTAGAAGACAGAGTTATCCCCACAGTCCAACACTCCACGGCCCACTAATGCCCCCTTCTTGGGGGGCATTTGCCATCCCTGTGCTCCGGTCGGTGCTAGTGAGATCTTGGCAGCCAAGGTTGGGTGTGATCGCAGGGCTGCTGCTTAAGCAAAGGGGAGATAAGTCACAGTGGCATTCGTCACTGTCACACCAAAGGAGAAAAAAGGATTGAGCGGAGCAATCTTTCTGCTGCTACCCAAGCCCTAAACTCTAAATCAGCACAGTCCTGGCTGCTGGCCTCAACTACGCATAACAGACAGCCCTTTGCAAGTGGGTCTATTAGCTTCCAACCCTGCTGATTCAACGGCACGGCAGCAGGGTGTGGGGGAGAAACTCCAGTCCCAGGAGACAAATGATTGAGATGTTTGCAAACTCATCCCTGGGACCCATTTCCTCTAGAAAGTGAGAACAATCCAAAGGTTCAAGGCTAAGAAGGAGAGGGAAGGGAGTGGTTGGGTGGGGCATGGGGCAGGCTGACAGGACACAGCCCGGAAGACTACAGGGCTGAGGTCAGTACTTCTCCACAGGGCACCAGAAGAAATCTGCACCTCTGCATACCTCTCCCCCTGTAAATGCGCTCCATGCTCCTGACAGTCAGTTTCTATCCATCTGTCATTGCAAACCCTCGTGGTCCATAAACACTGAGTGAAAAGAAGCCTAAGGTGAAGTCCAGAACTCTGGCAGAATCCCCATCAGAAACAGAGGCAAGGGCTCCCCGCCATAATCCACGAATTCTTGGAGTTGTGTAAAATTTGGCAACTATGTATTTGACAAAACATATAACAAACATATGAGAAAACACATGTTTTGTCAAATACATAGTTGCCAAATTGCTGGAGTGGCTGAAATTGCACTCCAGGTGACAAACCCATGAGAAATCAGTGCCTACGTCTGCCAGAGGGAATGCAAAAGAACATTCTTAGCAACATTATTTGTTGTACACCCCGCCAAAACTGGAAACAATGAAGTTATAAATAGCACAATGGTTTAATAAATTGTGGTATATTCAGACAATAGACCACAATACAGCAATGAAAAAGAGCTACTAGAACATGCATGACATGGATAAATCTCACACACACATGTTGAGCAAAAGAAGCCAGAAGTAAGAGTACATGATTACGATTTTATTTATATAAAGCTCAGAAACAGGCAAAATTCATCTCTGATGATAGAAGTGCAAATGGTAGTTGTCTTTGGGAAGTGACCAGAAGGGGCAGAAGAGAGACTTCTGGGCATTCATAATGTTCTTTTTCTTGATTTGGATGCTGGTAACATGAAAGTATTTCTTTATAAAAATTCATGAACCTGTACATTTTTGTTACTTTGTTTTTGGTGTTTTGTTTTTGTGTTATGTTCTGCTGTTTATTATAGGCTTCTATCACAATTGAATAAAGCTAGAACCAAACAAACTGGTTCTGAGGTATTCATAGTTCAAGCCAAAACAAGAAGCATTTGAATTTAACTTGGAGAAGATATCCTATTCAAAGACTTCAGCATTTTTTTTAAATTTTTATTTAAATTCCAGTTAATATACAGTGTAATATTAGTTTCACATCAACCTGTACGTTTTAAGTTTGTGTACTTTACCTATATTATATTTTAATAAGAAATGTATAGGATATATGCATCTATATATACATATATGTGTGTATATGTGTGTGTGTGTGTGTGTGTGTGTACACATAGAGAGAGAGAGAGAGAGCCCACGTGAATGTGCCAGGAACTAGGGATTTGACACTTTAAAAATTGCACAATCCATGTCCTTGTGGAATTTAAGAGAAGGTGGAGGGAAAGACATTAAGCAAATAATCCCCAAAGGAATAAAGAATAACAAACTGTGGTAAGTGCTATAAAAGGAAAGCGGGGAGACTCTAACATGAGGTCTGATTTAGACCCAGCATCCAAGAAGGCTTCTGTGAGGAAGTGAGGCTTCAGCCGACATTGGCAGAGTGGGTAGAAGTCAGTCCATTAGGCTTCAGGCAGAGGGAGGAGGACAGAAAAGGTTCCCAGCAAGATGCTCTTGGCCTTTGGAAGGGACCCACAGACAGGGAGTGGGGGCAGGGAGGCGGGGAGACAGGAAGTGAAAAGCACAGGTGCACAACAAGACCAGAAAGGTGGCATACTGGGGAAGTTTCGAGGACCATCAGAGGGGTTCTGGATTTATTCTGAGAGCAGTGGGGAGCCACTGGATGCTTTTGCACAGAGAGCCACACAATCCAATTTGTGTTAGTGGTATCTGCCATTTGTGCATAAAGAGATCGCAAAAAGGCAAAGGAACAGGATAGGGGAGGCCCTCTAAGAGGCAACTACAAGAGACATGGACTACAGGGCTGGGATGGAGAGCAGATTACTGATTCCACTTCCTGAAATTGCAATCTAACAGCCGCTTGGTGAAAAACTAAAAGAAACATTACATTAAGTGGAA
This sequence comes from Callorhinus ursinus, assembly GCF_003265705.2. Lineage (NCBI taxonomy): Eukaryota > Metazoa > Chordata > Mammalia > Carnivora > Otariidae > Callorhinus > Callorhinus ursinus. The sequence continues at coordinate 5,012,423 of NW_027397076.1, forward strand.
ACAAGACCAGTAACAACAAATAAAACCTTTAGTGGCTGACCAATTATCCTTGTGCTTTTATCCATGACACAGATCCATGTACTTCAACACCCCTTACTTCAGGGAGATCGCTTTCAAAATTGGCCCCTCAGGCCTCTTTCAATCCCGAATCCAAATATTTTTCTGAATCACGTTTGGCCAGAAGCAGTTGGGCACGGCATGGGTCATATTGGGGATGATGTGCACACCCATGGAGCATTTGCCATTTGCCGAACATCATTTTTTTTATGTTATGTTAATCACTATACATTACATCATTACTTTTTGATGTAGTGTTCCATGATTCATTGTTTGTGTATAACACCCAGTGCTCCACGCAGAACGTGCCCTCTTTAATACCCATCACCAGGCTAACCCATCCCCCACCCCCTCCCCTCTAGAACCCTCAGCTTATTTCTCAGAGTCCATAGTCTCTCATGGTTCGTCTCCCCCTCCGATTCCCCCCCTTCATTTTACCCTTCCTACTATCTTCTTCTTTTTTTTTAAATATAATGTATTATTTGTTTCAGAGGTACAGGTCTGTGATTCAACAGTTTTACACAATTCACAGCACTCACCATAGCACATACCCTCCCCAATTTTAGTGTTTATGTTGATGTTATGTTTGATTCTCATGACAACTGTCTTAGGTGGGTGCTGTTTTTTACCCCTGTGTTTAGGGTATGGAGGCAAAAAGAGGTGTCCCCAATTCCCTAGCCACTGAAAGGCAGGTGGTGCATTTTAACAATAGGCTGTAGTTCCTCACAGCATCACATCTTTGATCTTGACCTTTGGGGAACCTTTGACTAACAAAGTAATTTCCAGGCATATCAAAGAATGCTGGAGTTTGTTTGCTCTTCTGATTGGGTCAAATTAATTGTTTTGTTTTTTCCTTCATTGAAGTACACATTCCTGGAAGTGAAAGAGCTTCTCCTGAAAGTCAGCTGGAAGCTTTTGACAGCTAGACACTGGGTGCTTGGTGTTCTTTATGACACATGAATCAGTCACACCAACCACTGTTGGCTTTGAAAGTCTATGCTGAATTCCAACATTTGGCAATTTCAACTGCATTAATGGCATTTCCTGAAATATGATGAAAACCTATGAATTCAGCAGTTCTTCCTTCAACTATGTTTAATCCTAGTATACCTTTTTTGAAGAAGTTTCATGAAGGGGAAAACATTAACTAATAGTCAACTCTATAAGGTGCTACCAAATTAAATAACTCAACTGAAGTGACCATCAGACGAAGACAGGCAGGTCACTGTGTGCTGGAGATGACTGCCTGTTACAGCTGATTCTGGGGCTAGACAGCTAATGAGTTTCTTTTGACATCTATTGTAAGATGCATCCCCTTTTCATAAGAACATAAAATATGTGAAATGCTGAATTTCAGATTGAAGGAAATAGGGTATTTTGGAACTAGAATCTCCTTTTTTTCTAGGCAAGAAGTCAATCTCCCACCTGGCAGGAACCTGCCTCCTTTACCCCTCTAGGCTGGCTTTCTTGCACCCTATCCTAGACTTCCAAACACTCTCCCCTGCTCCAGTTATTCTCATGTCCCTCTAACCCGAATACATCATCTGTAAGGTAAACACACTCTAAATAAGCTGTGTAAGGGTGTGGCCTCTGGTATGAAGTAGCTTTGCCTCATATTTTATTGTCACCATTCATTAACCTTATGAGTATGAGTACACTACTCTGAGTTCAGTTTCTCCTCCAAAAAGTGAAGAAAATAGTACCTACCTCCAGGGTTTTGGGGAAGATTAAGTAAGAGAATACACAGAAATAATTTAACATAGAGTCTTGCTCCAGTGATTTAGACAAGGATGTTAGCTGCTATTATTACTATTACAGTTAATTGGTTGATATTGATATTAATTAATATTAATATAAGCATCATAGTAGTAGATCTCTTACTAACCAAAATCCTTAGTAGACTGATTAAATTAAAAAGTCAAATCAAGTGAGAAATTAATAATAATAAAAAAGATATTCAAACATCTAATTCTTCCTATATTGGGTAGCTTGCAGCAGACCATTTATGCCAAGAAAAAAACTAGAAAAGCTGATTAAAATGCAAACACAAATCTTGTCGAAGTCACCCGAAAGTTACTGATGCAGCCAGTACAGGAGAAGTCAAGATCCTGGAGAACAGGTAACCACAGACAGGTGAGCCAGCAATCCCTCTCTCTTTCCCCTCATGGCATTTGCAAGGTGTCCAGGCAAAGGACAACTGTTAAGGGCAGAGATGCCAGGAAAGTTTTTAAAAATCTCACAGAGCTAGAAAGATAAAAGGTTATAGTTTATGGCTTCCAAGGCAGTGAAGAATTAAGGGTCCAGGGTCTCTGAGAGAAGAAAGGCATAGAGAACAAAGCCCAACACTTTTTTTCCTCAAAGCCTTTGCCCAGAGCAGAAGCTTAAGAAGTGGAGCAGAAATGTGATGAAAATTTTAACCCAGGATTCTGTTGACTGTGTAAGATTCTAATACTGAAGCTGAATAAACAAGGATTTTGTTTTGTTTGCATTTAAAATTCATTTTTGAAGAAGATTAGATTTCCAGAGTTCATGTTCTTAACCACTAGACTGTATGGACTTGGTGGACTATGCTTTAATCTTCATCTCTTTAACACATTTTGACTTAACTATATTCTCAGGAATCAAGGAATCCTGGAGTTTGCCTAAAATAGTACTATACCTAATTTAAAAATTAAATCTGTAATTAAAAACCTTCCCCAAAAAAGTCTCTGGGACCAGATGGCTTCACAGGTGAATTCTTCTATTTATTTTTTTATTTATTTTTTTACATCTGTATTTTTTATTGCAATTACATAATTTATTTTTTTATTATGTTATGTTAGTCACCATACAGTGCATCATTAGTTTTGATGTAGTGTTAAATGATTCTTTAGTTGCATATAACACCCATTGCTCATTACAACACATGCCTCCTTAATACCCATCACAAGGCTACCCCAATCCCCACCCCACCCCCGAAACCCTCAGATTGTTTCCTGGAGTCCATAGTCTCTTATGGTTCCTCTCCTCCTCTGATTTCTTCCCCTTCAGTTTTCCCTTCTTCTCCTAATGTCCTCCATGCTATTCCTTATATTCAACATATGAGTGAAACCATATGATAATTGTCTTTCTCTGCTTGACTTACTTCACTTAGCATAATCCCCTCCAGTTCCAACCATGTCGATGCAAAGAAGAAATAACACTAATCTTAAACATCTCTTCCAAATAAAAGCAAGAAAGAAAACTTTTTTCCCCAGCTTATCTTATTATGTCAGCAGAATCTTGAAAACAAACCTACCAAGGACATTATAAGAATTGAAAATTACAGCTCAATCTCTCTCATAAGCATAGATAGAAAAATTGAAACCAAATGTTGTCTAACCATATATAAAAAGAATGATATGTGACACCAAGTTTGTTTTATTCCAGTAATGCAAGGTTGGTTTTATGTTCAAAATTCATCAATCAATGTAATTTACCAATTAATTTGATATAGGAGAAAAATCATAGGACTGTTCAATAAATGAATAAAAGGCATGTATAAAGCCAAAATCCATTCATGATTTTTAAAAATCTTAGCAAATTTGGCCTGGAATGGAAGGAAATTTTATAATCTGGTAAGTATATATATTTTAAAAGCTACAGAAAACATACTTAACAATGAAATATCAAAAGTGTCCATCTGAGATCAAGAGCGAGACAAGAGTATCCACTACTAGCATTTTAGTCAACATTGTAATGGAAATCATGGAAAAAATAAATAAATAAATAAGAAATAATAAATGAAAGGTATAAGGATTGAAAAAAAAGAAAAAAATTGCCCTTATTGACAGATAATATGATTGTTTACATAGAAAAGCCAAAAGATTCTTCAGAGAATTAATTAAATTAATAAGGGAAGCTAGCAAACTGAGGGTTGCTAGAGGGGAGGGGGATGGGGGATGGGGTAGCTGGGTGATGGACATTGGGGAGGGTATGTGTTGTAATGAGCACTGGGTATTATATAAGACTGATGAATCACAGACCTGTACCCCTAAAACAAAAATACATTATATGTTCATTTAAAAAATAAATTAAATAAAAAAATAAAAATAAATTTTAAAATATATGTATGACATCTACACTAAAAACTGGAAAGCCTTACTGAGAGAAATTTTACAAGACTTAAATAAGTTGAAGGATCTGTTATGTTGTCATGGAGAAGAAGACTTGATAATTTGAAAGTGTCAGTTATTCCCAAATGGATCTATAGATTAATAATATTCCCATCAGAGGGCAATAAGTGTGTGTGTGTGTGTGTGTGTGTGTGTGTGTGTGTGTGTGTGAGAGAGAGAGAGAGAGAGAGAGAATTGAACTGCTATTCTAACATTTATATGAGGAAGACCAAAAATAGCCAAAATAATGTTGAAAAATAAAAAAAAAATTAGAGGACTTACATTATCAGCCATCAAACCTTATTATAAAGCTACCCTGATTAAAATAATGTGGCATTGGTGAAAGGATAGACAAATAAACGCACAGAATTGAACAAAGATTCCAAAAACAAAGATGAAAATGCATGAGGGAGGTAAGGATGGTCTCTTTAATAAATGGGGTTTGCTCATTGCACATCCATATTTAAAAAAAAGAAAGAAAGAAAGCATCTTCACCCTACCCCACACTACACATGAAAATCAATTCCAGGTGTATTATAGATCTAAATATGAAAGATAAAATGATAAAGCTTTTAGGAGCTAACCTTGGAGGATATTCTTATGATCATAAACAGAACCATAAAGGAAAAGATGACTAATTGTACTGTGATAACATCAAGAATGTCTGTTTTTCAAAGACAGTCCCAAGAAAATGAAAAGACAGGCCACAGCATGGAAGAAGATATTTGTAATACACACATTCAGTGGAGGACTCAAATCCAGAATATCTGGAAAAAATGTCTATAAATCTCTAAGAAACAATGTTGACATTCCCAGAAAAAAATAGAAAAATGACTTGAATAGCCACTTCATTCAAAAGAATATTCAAAAAGCCAATGAGCATTCAAAAATGTGCTTGTCTTCATGGAAATGCAAATTGATGCCCCATTGAGTCACTGAGCACTGGGATCTTGGTTTCTAAACACCACTCTCCAATAGAAAAGATCAAGGCTCCTTGGAGAAATGGACAATTCTAAGGTTGGGGCAGGGAAAATACAATATGACCCAGGAGTGCCTTATAGTACCAGAAAGTAAAACAATGCTTAAAATAACAAAGGGATGGGGGACACGTTAAAGGGACAGGGAAGCCACCTTAAAAGAGATCCCAATGGCCAATGCTGGGAAAATAAAAAATAAGGTAGTATTGGATTATAACCCAAAGTACAAAATTAATATATATGAGTCCATACTGATATGAATGAATGAATGAACCCATGCACACATGTGAAAGATACAAATGAAACTTAATTCTCCCTACCCACCCCCCCTGAGGGTGGTTAGACTCAGTGGTTCACTTCCAAACTACAGACTAGAGAAAGGAAAAATGAGGATTTTGCAATGGAGAAACCCAGCAAATGCTATCTTAACCAAGTGAAGGTTAACCTCATCAGTGATGTCATGTGGTTGGTATGTAGTCCTTAATTATGCTGTAATGAGACAAGCATTTCACCTCTGTGGCATTCTTTCCAAAAATCGTTAACCCCATTCTAGTAATGACATCAGACAGACCCGGATTAGAGGATAGGTTGCAGGATACCTTGCCAGTATTTCTCAACACGACCAAGGTCATAAAAACAAAGGAAAGACTGGAAATCTGGAAATCTGTCACAGACCCGAGGAGGCTGGGGAGGCATGACAACTCAATGCAGTGCGGTTCCCTGGAATGGCTCCTGGAACAGAAAGAGGGAAATAATGGAAAAACTGATGAAATCCAAATAACGTCTGGAGTTTACTTAATAGTAATGTACCAATGTCAGTTTCCTAGCTTTGACCAATATAATATGGTAATGTAAGATGTGAACAATAGAGCAAACCGAGTGAGGTCAACACAGGAACTCTGTGTACTATCTTTGCCACTTTTTCGTAAATCTAAAATTATTCCACAATAAAAGAGATCCTAAAAACAAACAAACAATAAGATGCCACAGAGCCCCCACAGGAATAGCTAAAATTAGGAATGCAACAATGGCACAGACAACACCAAATATTTGCAAGGATGTTGGAAATACTGGGAATTTTGTACTCTATGGGTAAAAGCATAAACTGACACAACCACTTTGGAAAACTCAGCCAGTATCTACAAAACCTGAATACCAGTATGACTTAGGGCCCAGCAATTTTCCTCCTAGAAGGATGCTCAAAAGAAATGCATGTGTATGTTCATCACAAAGCCTGTATAAAAATGTGTATTGCAGCATCATTCACAATAGCCAGACATTGGAAACAATGTTAATATCCTCCAGTAATAAGATGGATAGATAAATTGGGTTATTCACCACCTCCAAAGCACCATTGAATCAGATGGTGGAAAACTATCCAGATGTGGTCTTATTTTGCTAAAGGTCACTGGCATCTCTTGTTGGCTACCATTTATTGAGTGCTTACTGTGTACCACTACAGGTCATGGAATACTAGACAAATTATTGCATAGGTGGATTTTGCAAACGTAATCAAGCCAAAAACACAAAACAAAAACATTCTGCTTGATTTATAAAATGGGCAAAAGTAACCAATGCTGATAGGAGTCAGAGTAGTGGTCACATTTAAGGCAAGAGTGTGTAATGATTGGAATAAGACACGAGGAAATATTTTGGGGTGCTGGCAAAGTTCTGTTTCCTGAGCTGGTTGCCGGTGACGCTGGGTGTTTGCTTTGTAAAACTCCATCTCTCCTTCCTCTCAGATCAGTGTTCTTTTCTCCATGTATGTTACACTTCAATAAAAACTTTTCTTAAAGCTCAAAAATGATACATAATACTTCAAACCTGTTTAATTTTAACTTAAAGCATATAAATGCACATTCATTCACCACCCTTTTGATGTGGAGCCAAGGCTTTTCTTTGAGAACGGGTCTGCTGACTGGAGCTTCTTGTCATCTTTCTTACATAAACCACACCCATAATGCATCATCTACAATTTCCAGCATCAGTTGCTTTGAAGTAGAGCGAGACCTTAAAGACCCTTGTAAAGCAATCGGAGTGCAGAATCTTGCTAGAATTTTATGATTTCCCCAATTCTTTCATTGTCTCAACCACACCCAATTCCATAGCAAATTTTTTTTTTTGCAATTCTCCTGAGTAAGTCTTTTCAAAGCTTTCAACTCAGCATTCATAGAAACAGTTGTCCTTTTTCTCACATTTATTTTATTTTTGTGGCTAATATTGCATTCAGTGACTAACAGGTAAGCCTGGCATAAACAGATCTGGAACCAAACACAAATGATCCTCGATAAACATACAATTCTAGATGGCAGCAGACATACGTGGGTGTCCTGGAGAGCAGCCCACATTTAAAGACACTTTCCATGATGTGGGCATGCCTTCATCAATGTGATGTACAGAGGAAATCAAGAGCTTCAGTTAAACCCCTATGTCTGTCAAGTGGATCATCTTTCACCTGGGCCACTTGGAGGCCCCTTAATAATTGCCATTCAGGAACCTTTTTTTTTCCCTAAGGTACAAAACATACACCTGTTTCCTGCTTAAAATTCTTTAAATGTAGAGTGCCTGGTGTACATTGGGTGCTCAGTAAATAGATGTTAAATGAGCCAATGACTAAACAAATGGATACATGAGTTGTCAGTTCCTCCAAGACAAAGGTCCGACACTTTGGCCTGTCCTGCAAGGCCCTGACCAACCAGATCTTGCTCACCTGCCTGGCCTGATCTTACATCCGCTCTCGTGCATCGCGCACTGCAACCCCAGCAAGCATCTCGTGATCGCTGACCATGGGCTACCACACATGCTGGTCCTCTGCTTGAAGTGCTCTTTTCCATTGCCTTCCATGGACGTGCCTGTGTAAGACTCAGCCAATCCTGCCTCCCCAAAGCTGCCCCTGGTCCATCCCGGCAGATTTGAATACCTCTGATCTCCTGCTTTACACATCCTCCTCCTAGCATGCCTTGTCCCTGTCTCTCTCTCCCATAGACAGTGCAACAGAGAGACTTGAGGGCTGGAATTCAGCATCTTTATTTCGCTTCACAGTCCCAACGTCTAGCTCAGCCTTGGAACAGAGTTGGTGTTCAACACAGGTGGCAAAGCAGGAGTCTGCTGGCCTGAGTTCAGATCCTGGCTCTGCCACTTGATAGCTGTGGAGCCTTGGGCAGATTCCTTCTCCAACACTCAGTTTCCTGTAAAATAGGAGTGGTGATGTCTCCCTCTCAATGTTCCTGTGAAGACCAAATAAGACTTCTTTTGTGAAGAGCCTGGCCCACAAAAAGTACCCAATACACAGAATCTAAAAGCACGTGGGCATGCCCATTCTCAAAGTCTAACCGACTGTCCATCTATGTTCATCCAGATCAAATGGAAGTCCGGATATGATGAGAACCCCCATATCTGCACAGAGTGGACCCTCAATAAATGTTTGCTGAGCAAATGAATGAGGCTCTCTGTCCCCCATCCCTTCCCTTTGTCCTGCTCTCCTCTCTGCCTTTACCACCACTTTACACATCCAGGCCCCAAGCTCTGTGAGTAATTTGAAATTAAAGTCCCAAAGTTATTTTTCATAAGCAAGAACAGTCACTCCTGGGTCTGCTGGCACAGCATCCTGACAGGGGGCTGGCAACAGCCAATTCACAGTGAGCCCTGCCAGGGGGCTGTGCACATGCTTCTAAGAATAACTCAGTGTCCAAGAATTCCGCCTGTTCTATCACAAGCTGGGGCCGGGTGGCAGCTGGTTTGCATTAGCACCGAGAGCGATGCTATTCCACTTTACTCCAGTGAGGCCAATGCACCTCCTTCCCCGCCTCTGCTCCCGCTCTGGGCTGCCGCTGAGCAAGCAGAGCCTTCACTGAACAGTCTTGAAAGCACCCAAAAGGGGTCTGGTTAGAGGTAAACTGCAGAGTAGATGAAGTTTGCCTTCTGGGTCCTTTCATCTCCCATCTGGGTCATACATCACACTTCCACTTGGGTTTCATCCTGAGTCCTCCAAACCTCCATTCAAACCTGTCTTCACAAGAGCAGCTGATGCCTGGGATTGTTCCTGACCCTCTCTTCATTCATTCATTCATTCATTCATTCATTCATTTCTACACTGCTGATTGAATAGTAAAGCTAGAGGAGACCTAGGAGTTCACTTAGGGAGGCAGCTTGGTCTATAGGGGTTCTGAGGGTAGAGGGGCAGCACCTGCTCCTAGGGGCATTTGGAAATGTCCGGAAACACTTATTTTTGGGGTGTCATGAAGAGAAATGGCCCTACTGGCATATAGTGGGCAAGAACTAAGGACACAAAATACCCTGCAATTCACAGAACATTCCCATATGGTGACTTGTCCTGCCAAAAATGTCAGTAGTGTCCCCCTGGCAAAATACTGCTAGAGTGAGGTGTGTCATCCTCCACCCATCCTTTTTCCTCCTCTTCCATAGCATATTGGTGATGAGCACAGGCTCCCTCGTTCCTGGTCTCTACATGTCTTGTCTTCAAACATTTGAAATAGATTTGTTCTATGGAGAGAAAAAGACAGGGGCCATGGAGCCAAAAAGGCCAGGACAAATGTTCTGTTTCTGCCACTTCATCTGTGGCAGAGTAAATGATTCTCAGAGCCCCAAACTCATCTTTGTAATGCTTCCCACAGTATCTATAGTGATAAAGTGATTGTGAGGATGGCCATCATTTTGCACAATCCCTACAAGTGAGTAATATGGCTCAGCAGTGAGAATTAAATAAGAGAACTCACACAGAGTACTGGATGCATAGTAAACATTGAATATACTGTAGATATTACACATCAAGTGGCTTGTACCACAGCTGGCATGAAATAGAATCTCCACAAATGCCCATCCCATTCCCTCCTTCCCTCCTCTCATAGATGGCATGTGACTCACTGAAGGTCATCTGTGATTCGTTGGATAGGGCTCATGAGAAAGACACAGTCCCTACTTTCATAGAATTTAAAAATTAGAGGTTCTAATAAGACATATATATATATATTTATATATGTTTGTATATATGACAGTGAGACACATATAAAATGTACTAAACTATAAAAATTTGCAACCACCCCTTCTGCACCCTACCTCCCACTATCCCAAAAGGAATGATCTTTTGATCATTTGGCCCATTACCAGGTCTCTATCATGCTCCCAAAGGGAGTAGACAGAGGATGAAAGAAGCCATATTGTTCTAAATAACACCAGATGAGGCAGAAGAGGGGAAGGGTGGACAAAGAAGACATGACAGAAGTGAAAAAGAAGGGGAGAAAATGAGAAGCAGCTTGCTGAAGGAGTGGACCTTGGGGCGAGAGATCCTGTACAGGTGATTTGGGGATTATCAAAGTACTGGGGTACTTTGCCATGTGAAGACTATCATCACAGTAACCCCAGTGTGAGCCCCTGAGATATGGTGATGATGGACTAGAACTCCCAAAAGATTCTCCCGAAAGATTTCTACAAAGCTGTTGCATACTCACAGGGTCCAGTTTCTTGCTTCCCTTCACCCATGCTTTCAGCTTCACACCACATCAACCCTGATCTAAAACCCAGCTCTTTCTTCAGTTCCCTCCAAAACCTTCTTGCTCAAATCTCTGTGAGAGGAGCAGACTTCCTTACAGGTGTGGAGGAAGCAGAGAATGGGATTACATCAACATAGCACCAACAACGTCAGGGGGGCATCAGACACTCTTCTTTCTAAAAGACCCTTGCCACCCACCACAGAACAGTGCTCTTCACTGCCCAGGGCCCCCACCTTGATGGGTCTCACTGATTCCTCCCTCACTTCCCATTCCTTCCTGACACCTCTCTTCTCTTCCCTGCCTCTCCCTCTCAGAAGCAGGAAAAAAATGCCTCTCTTTTCCTCTCAGGCAGAGCACCTGAACCATCCTTCTACGTGCCTATGAGCCCACCAAAACCCCTGCCTTTTGGAATGCCTGTCCCCGTTAATGGACAAATTAAGGTGTTTTAGTCAAAATTGTTCCCTCTCTAAAAAAAAAAAAATGAAGTCAGATCATAGACATTTCACCTCATTTTTCCCATCTGCAACTTAAATAACAAATCCAAATTGTTGAGAAAAATGAAGCATTACGGAAATCCGGGGGGCTGGTCTGAGAGGATTTCCTGAACAAGACTTTAAGTAGACCTTTGGAAGATAGATGGGATTTGGAGAGAACTGGAGAGGGAATCTAGTGGTATCACAACATAAGTAAAAAATGTGGAGGCTGAATTGGCACAGAATGTACAAAGGAGGGAAAGGAACTTGTTTAAGCTAAAGCCAACGATGCATAGGCTGGTAGTGAAGGATTAAAATATGATTACTAAGGTGGAATCATGATTGGAGGATTCTAATTGCATCAAGTTAAGAATCTGACCAAAATCTGATCTCTCCTTTGGGACAGACTAATCCATTTTGGTGGATTTTTTTTCTTTAGAAAACCATATCAATGATCCTTTTAGATATGCAAAAGTAAAGCAAGAACATCTTGGAGGAAGACAGAATCCAATAGGGTAAATACATCTAATTTAGGCAAACAAGCTGAATAGCCTGTTTTGTTAAGCCCAAAGGCTCTCAGAGCTATGTCTCTGCCAACGTTACTGCTTTTAGGGGATGGAAAAGTTTCTTTTCCATGTGGATTTGTCTACCACACAGCTGAACATTTTTTATTCTTTCGGAGTTGGTGTTTCTTCCTTCATACAGTTGTTTGCAGAAGGATCAGAATGCAAATGGACAAGTGCTTGGAAAGAACTGGTCAGTGTACCTTCTGTCCCCTTCGCAAAGGACAAGCAATAGGAAAAAGGGATTGGGTTGCCTTTGGTACAGCTCAACAAAGATCTTACATGAGGTTCATCAAAACAGTGCTGTTGTTCCCATAGTCTGACTTCACAGTGCTTTACTGTAATAACACTGAACTTACAAATAAATTCATCCTAAGAAAATACTGCTGTATTCATTTATTTTACTATTTGAAATCTCTTCATAAAAATTACTTCATTAATCTTCTGATAAAAGGAATCCTATAGTCTACTACTATGATTTTTCCATACCCATCACCCATTCCCTCTGATTCTGGAACTAGCACTCCAGTTTTCCCTCAGAAGCCAGTCCTCTCTCTCTCAGGCACTTGGTTTCAATAGGAATGCTGCCCTGCCTCTGGGATACAGGGGGCAACAGCAGCATTACCATTCAGGGAATGCCATTTGCTGGCTTGGTGATTGGTGGCCTGTCCTTACCACCCATTCTGAAGTAGAAACCCAATCACTTTTAGTCATAGCTCTCTATTTTAATTTTCTGCCTAACTTTTTATCATTATGTGATGTCTTTTCTTATTGTTGACTCATTTTTCTGTGGGGTGTGTGTGTGTGTGTGTGTGTGTGTGTGTGTGTGTGTATGTGTGTGTGTATTTCCCACTTCCGGAAGGAAAGTGGGGATCTCGTATGTCTTCTTCATGCTATATCCCCAGTAACCTAAAATGCTACTGGAACATAGAAAATAATCCATGTACTTTGGTGGAATGGTTTGACAAACAATGAACCAATGAAATAGTTCAACAGTGGAAATGTAGCATAAGTGGGTCCAAGAGTTAATTCTGGAAATGTTGTTGGCATGATCAAGGAAGAGTCATTCAATTTGTGAGGCTAGAAACCTAGAGCTACCAGAGGTCACTCAGAGTAAAGCCCCCCACCCTAAGAATGAAGTTAATACCAAAGAAAATAGAAACAGAGGTCTAGAAAAGCAGCTTCCTGATAAAACCTGTGAGCACCTGGATCTAGCTATGCCTGAACTCAGTTAACTTTGGATGTTTTACTATTGTAATTCGCAGCTATCAGACTACAGGTGTGCCTGTTGACCTCTGTGACAGAGCCAGACTCAGTTCTATGAGCACCACAGGCCTGAGCCCAAGGTTGTAGTCTCCCTCGAAGAACGATAGTGTTTGCATTGTACTCTTCCCAGACATTTTTCCTGAAAAGAGGGAAAACATTAGCAGGAAACATTAGCATATACACTGTTTCCTGGGGGACTGAGGGAACAGCTCAAACCTCATAGGACAAGTACAGACACAGCAGACACCATGGCCCTGTGCCCACTTCCCTCCACAGGAAAACTAACTGCCTGAAAAAGGAGACCAGACCTCATCCGCTTTTATAAAGGGTGCACGGTACTTGTTTAGCATTTCTCTCTTGTGGCCCAGTGTGGTACAGAAAGTAAAAGCACTGAACACATTGCCCAAGGATCTGGGTCCCACTTCCTGCTCTGTTTTGCCCTCTAAACTAGGGTCACAGAAACTTTCAATTGTTCCATCAATAGTTACCGTGCATAATCCTATGAGGGCTGTGTTTCTCTGATGCTTCTTGATAAAGACAACTGACCAAAATTCAGATGAACTAGTTTAAGCCAAAGGAGGAATAAGGATATTTATGGATGCTGGGAATCTTAAAGAAAAGTTTCCAGGAAATCCAAGTTGGATTAAGTCCAAGACTAGATTACTGGGGGGAATGCCCCCAGGCATTCCCTAAAACTCTGGGGCACTTCAGAGAATGAGGGTTCTCTAGCTACAGCTTTAAGCATGAAGAGATGAATGATTCTTCATATGACAACCTGTCTCTTTCATACACCTCTCATCCACGTCTTTCTTCTGTGTCCTGGCTCCATCATCTCTGCAGGCTGGCCTGGGAGGCAAGAGGACAGAGGCCTGTTTGGGTATAACATAGCCCAGGAGATATGGTCCTACCTACTATGGGAAATAGTTCAAAATACAATATTAGAGTCAGATTGTTGAGGAAGTTTGCTTTCATTTTATTGAAAATGGGTAATTATCTAAGACAGATAACACACACATCTAATATGGTATTTGAAAGATGAACAGAAACATCTAGAATAGTCCAATAGAAATATGGTCCAATGGAAATACAATGTGAGTCACAAATGTAAATTTAAATTTGCTAGTAGCCACATTACAAAAATAAAAAGGAAAGTTGGATTTTGTTTTAATAATATATTTTACTTAACACAATATATTCAAAATTATTTCAACATGTAATCAATATAAGGAAATTATTAATGAGATATTTTACATTCTTTTTTCTCTTACCAAGTCTTCAAAACCCAATGTGTCTTTTATATCTCAGTTTGGCCTTGCCCCATCTCAAATGTTCAAAGCCATGTGTGATTAATGGCTATCATATTAGACAACATAAATCTCAAAGATGTTAATGGGAAAATCATCACAGTGAACATCTGTCTTACTTCTCCATTACAACTCTTTTCCTTGAATGGTACATTTGAATATTCCTCTCCAGAGCCACCTGTCTCATACTAAGCTCATATGCATTATGGATGGAGTTGATGCCATGCCAGATCCAGAGGTGGTAGCTACACAGGTCATTATAAGACTCTGGACATAGTGATTGGTTCAGGGGGTGGACATAGGACCCAATCAGAGTCACTGAAATACAGTGATTCTTTTGTTGGGCCTTCTGAAAAAGAAACATCCTCTTTTCTGCAGGACTTGAATCTGGGAGCATGTGACCCTAGAGTGCCAAAAGCCACCATGAAGAGCCAAGAATGAAGCCACCATGTTAAAGGTAAAGGAAGATGAAAAGAAATTCAGTTGTCATGGCCTAGAGAATTCTTGGTAGATCAATAAACTCTTTACTCAAACCAGTTCGAGTTTGGAGGTTTTCTAAAAAGAGTCCTGATATAAAAGAGAATGTGTGCTCCACTCCCCTGGAGGAGGTAGAATAGACTGATTGCATCTAGTTTTTCTCTCTACCCTTGTATCTTCTGAGAAGAGAAGTAACTTGACTGGTGATACCAGTGAATCCTGACATCCACTGAGCTACATGAATCAGGAGAGAGCATCACTACACTGAAATAGCAAAATGCTTGTCTTCATTCTCACTTTTCTCTTGCTGTCTGGAATGATAGGCCCTGCAAGGGATCTATCTGTGCCAGCTTTCTCCCCTACAGCTACCTTACAAAAATGAAAGGATTCTATGGTAATAATATTAACAATTGTTTGCCAACAAATTAGATAACATAAATGAAATTTTTAAAATTCCCAGAAAGACACAACTACAGAAACTGACTCAAGAATAAATAGAAATTTTGCTCAGCATAGTACCCTCCAGTTCCATCCACATCATTGCAAATGGCAAGATTTCATTCCTTTTGACGGCTGCATAATATTCCAGTGTGTGTGTGTGTGTGTGTGTGTATACATATATATATATACCACATCTTCTTTATCCATTCATATGCTGAGCGAAATAAGTTAATCAGAGAAAGACATGTATCATATGACCTCACTGATATGAGGAATTCTTAATCTCAAGAAACAAACTGAGGGTTGCTGGGGTGGTGGAGTGAGAGAGGGATGGGGTGGCTGGGTGATAGACATTGGGGAGGGTATGTGCTATGGTGAGCGCTGTGAATTGTGTAAAACTGTTGAATCATAGGCCTGTACCTCTGAAACAAATAATACATTATATGTTAAAAAAAAAAAAAAAAAGAAGAAGAAGAAGAAAAAGAACATAGCAGGTGGGGAAGAATGAAGAGGGGGAAATCGTAGGGGGAGACGAACCATGAGAGACTATGGAGGGTTCTGGGGGGGAGGGGCTAACCCGGGGATAGGTATTAAGGAGGGCACATTCTACATGGAGCACTGGGTGTTATACACAAACAATGAATCATGGAACACTACATCAAAAACTAATGATGTAATGTATGGTGATTAACATAACATAATAATAATTTTAAAAAAATGAATAAATAGAAATTTGAATATACCTATAACAAGAGATTTAATTAATAATCAAAAAGTCCCACAGTGAAAAGCTCAAGCCCAGATAGCAGCACAGGTGAATTCTACCATATATGTAAAGAATTAATATCAATCCTTCACAAACTCTTTTGAAGAGGAGAAAACACATCTGAATTCTTTTAGGAGGCCAGTATTACCCTGATACTAATACCAAATGTGTCATAAGGCAGATAACTATAGACTAATATCTCTTATGAGTATAGACACAAAAATTCTAGAAAATGCTAATAAATAGAATTTAGCCACATATGAAAAGGATGATGCGGGCGCCTGGGTGGCTCAGATGGTTAAGCGTCTGCCTTCAGCTCAGGTCATGATCCCAGCGTCCTGGGATCGAGTCCTGCATCAGGCTCCCTGCTCCTTGGGAGCCTGCTTCTCCCTCTGCCTCTCTCTCTCTCTCTCTCTGTCTCGCATGAATAAATAAATAAAATCTTTAAAAAAAAAAAAGGATGATGCATCATGACCAAGTGGAGTTTATCCCAGTAATTCAAGAATAGTTCAACATATGAAATCAGTATATGAAAATCAACGAATGAAATGCATAATATTAATTAAGTCAAAGAAAAAACACATGGCCATCATAAGAAACACAGAAAAAAAAGCATTTGATAAACTCCAATAGCCTTTCATGCTAAAAACACTTAATAAACTAGAAATTGAAAGTAACTTTCTCAGTCTGATAAAGGGCATCTATGAATAGCCCACAGCTAACATCATACTCACTGGTGAAAAACACTGCTTTAGGATCAGGAACAAGACAAGGATGTGAACTCACCATTTCTATTCAACACTGTGCTGAAGGTTCTAGCCAGTGCAATTAGGCAAGAAAAAAAGAAAAACCTGTCTAGGAAAGAAAAAAGTAAAATTATTTCTATTCACAGATGACATGATCTTGCATATAAGAAATCCTAAGGAATACATTAAAAAGCTATTAGAAGCAATAAATGAATTTAGCAAGGTTACACGATACAGCATCAGTGTACAAAAAAAATCTATTGCATTTCTATAAATTTGCAATATAGCCCAAAAATGAAATTGAGAAAACAATTCCATGTATGATATCATCAAAAAAAATAAAATATTTAGGAAAAAAATTAAATAAGCATAAACCCTATACATTGAAAACTGTAAAACATTGCTGAAAAAATGAAAGAAACTAAATAAGTGGGAAGACAAACTATGTTCATAGATTGGAAGACTTACTATTGTTAAGATGGTAATAATCTCCAAATTGATCTATAGGGTCAATGCGATCCCTACCAAAGTCTCAAGTGCCCTTTTTGCAGAAATTGAGAAGCTGATAATAAAATTCATATGAAAGTTTAAAGGACCAGGAATAGCCAAAACAATCTTGAAAAGGAAAAAAGTTGAAGTAGTCACACTTCCTGATCTTAAAATTCCTGGCATAAAAACAGAAATATAGATCAATGGAGTATAATTAAGAGACTAGAGATAAATCCTTAGATTTATGGTCAATTGATTTTCAACATGAATGCCAAGAAAATTAAATGGAGAAATAACAGTTTTTTCAACAAATGGTCTGGGACAACTGGACACCATGTGTAAAATAATGAAATTATATCCCTACCTCACACTATATATATAAATTAACTGAAAATGGATCATAGACCTAAATGTAAGAGCTAAAACTATTTTTTTAATTTATAAAACTCTTAGAAGAAAACATAGAAATAAATCCTCATGACCCTGGATTAGGCAACAGTTTCTTAAAGATGTGCAAAAAGTGCAAGTGCCAAAAAAAAATTAAATATTTTGTGCTTTAAGGGACACTATCAAGCAAGCAAAAAAACAAACCATACAATGGGAGAAAATATAAGCAAATCATATATCTGAAAAGGGACTTGTATCCAAAATATATTTTTAAATCACAAATCAATAATAAAAAGACTACTCAATTTAAAAATGGGCAAAGGAGACACCCAGGTGGCTCAGTCGGTTAAGTGACCAACTCTTGATTTCAGCTCAGGTCGTGGTCTCAGGGTCATGAGATGGAACCTTGCAACGGGTTCCATGCTGGGTGTGGTGCCTGCTTAAGTTTCTCTCCTTCTCCCTCTGCCCCTCCCCTCCTGTAGCCCTCTCTCTAAATCTCACTCTAAAATTAATTGAGTAATTAATTAATTAATCTTTTAAAAATGGGCAAAGAATTTGAAGAGGCATTTCTTCAAAGAAGATATACAAATAGCCAATAAGCATGTGAAAAGATGCTCAAAATCATTAATCATCAGGGAAATGCAATTAAACCATAACAAAATATCACTTCACACTCACTAGAATGGATATAATTTAAAAAGACAGACAATAACAAATATTGGCAAAGATGTAGAGATCATGGAACGCATATATTGCTTTCAGGAATATAAAATAATGCAGCATCGGGATGCCTGGGTGGTTTGGTCGGTTGAGCGTCCAACACTTGATTTTGCCTACAGTCATGATCTCTGGGTCGTGGGGGCAAGCTCCAGGTCAGGCTCCATGCCTGGCCTCTCCCTTCTTCTCTGCCCCTCCCTCCACTCGTACCTATGGGTGTTCTCTCTTTCTCTCAGACAGATGAATACATCTTAAAAAAAAAATAATGAAGCCTCTTTGGAAAACAGTTTGGCAGTTCCTCAGAAAGTTAAATATTGAGTTATGACTTAATAATTCTACTCCTAAATGTATGCCCAAAAGAATTGAAAACGATGTCCACACAAAATCTTGTAAATGAATGTTCAAAGAAGAATTATTCATAATAGCCAACAATGGAAACAACCCAAATGTTCAACCCATGAACAGATAATCAAAATGTGGTATATCCATACAGTGGAATATTATTCAGCCATAAAAAGGAATGAAGTACTGATGCATGCTACAATATGGGTAAACCTTGAAAACATTATGGTAAGTGAAAGAAGCCAATCACAAAAGACCACATATTGTATGATTCAATTTATATGGAATGTCCACAATAGGCAAATATAGAGAAAGAAAATTAAGTAGTGGTTACCTGGACCTGCAAGGGGAGAGAGAGGAGGGATGGAGAATGAGTGCTATTGGGTACAGGGTTCCTATTTGGGTTGATGAAATGTTCTGGAATTAGTGGTGATAGATACATGACTCTATGAATATATAAAAACCACTGAGATGTACACTTTAAAAAGATGAACTTTGTGGTATGTAAACCATACCTCAATCAAACTGTCATTTGAGGGGTGCCTGGGTGGCTCAGTCTGTTAAGTGCCTGCCTGAAGCTCAGGTCATGATCTCAGGGTCCTGGGATCGAGCTCCACATCAGGCCTCCTGCTCAGCAGGGAGTCTGCTTCTCCCTCTCCCTCTGCCCCTCCCCCCTACTCATTCTCGCTCTCGCTCTCTCTTTCCCTCTCTCTCTCTAAATAAATAAAATCTTTTTTAAAAAACTGTTATTTGAAAAAATACTTCAGGAGCTCAAGGAGGACTTTCAAAAACGAAAACATCAAAAACTTTATCTTAAAAGGAAAGAAAGCTTATTATAATCAAGCAAGACACATTTAGTAAGAAATTTTTGATGGAAGTTTACAAAGCACTAAAGTTAAATATTATATAGAAATTCCAAAAATTAGTATATACACACTCCAGGAGCTTATGATCTAGTTGAGGACACAGCAGAAATAAGAAAATATAGGTTATTTAGCATTTGTTAAGTTCCTAGTGTATCATACTTTTTTAAACTTATGTATTATATTTTCATTTCTATCTCACAGCATCCTATTTTTGAAAACAAAGAATAAGAAACTCAGAAAGGTTGGTTGAGTTTTCAAACATCATTCAGCTACTAGATAAAACACCCAGGTTTGAATCAAGGTCTGCCTCAACACATAACCATGAATAGTGTGAAGTTTTCTAAGTTTTCTAAGTCTCGAGTGATCAACTTCATGATTTCTTCTCATCTTTCCTGCTACACCTATCCTTTTTCTGGACACCTGGTAGACCATAGCAGAGACCTAGCTGCACCAGCGGGCTGTGTGGTGGCCCTCAATAAAACAGCCCAACCTCTTCCAGAACATAACATACCAAACTCTTCCTGACACATGGATATACTTGGCCCCATCCTTGTACAAATGACTTGTTTCTTCTTAAATACAGTCATTTGCTCTACTATAGCTACAACATTTGTGTTTCCAGCAGAGACATCATGACTTTGGATTCTGGTCCCATTTCAGTTGTGAGTCAAGGGATCCTGGTTGGTGTTCAGTACACTAAACAGTAACCAAAATAAATATCCTGGAAGCCAGAACCCTAAGGCTGTCTCCACTCTGGAGGTTGTGAGGTTTCCGTTGTCAGTGTATGTTTCCTTTTCGAGACAAGGCAAGCTATGTATGTGCTAAGTAGGAATGTTACATGATCCACCCGCCCCACCCCACCCCCGCCCACCGGTGCTAAAAGGAAAACACGGGTAGAATATAAGAGAAAAATGGTGCCAGAAACAAAGAAGAGCCAAACTAAATTTGGCATTTCACCTTTCATTTCCCCCTAAATGCTGCCTACCCACAACCCCAACTCAGTGTCAGATGTTTCAAATGTTTTCATTGTTCCTTCCCCCAGCCTAGCTCAAATCCCAGAAAGAAAGGTGGGGTGAGGGGATGGGGGAATCAATGCCGTACAGATGTGTTTATCCCCTCTTGCCTGGATAAAAGACTTCTTTCAAGTATTGCGCATATCTTCCAGGCCGAATCTCTGCATGCTTAGGAACGCCACATGGCAGTCAGGTCAGGGCTGCTCTTTTGCTGTCCTTCTCATGTCAAACCCAAGCTTTTGTTCTCTGATGTGAAGGTTGACAGATGTGTGTTCTCAGGCAGCCGGCACGCTAAAAACACATGGCAGACTGAAGCCCCTGGTCTCGTTGGCCAAAGCACGGCCAATGACTCCGTGATTGCCCAACAGGCTCCAGGACCCCACCGGGGTGGAGACAGGGTGAGATGGGGGTCATTGCAGGATCAGGACCATGCTCAGGAAAGCACAAAGGGAGAGAGAAACTGCAGTGAGTTCTCACTGCTTCCTGGGACCTGCGGTGCTACCATGAGATCTGCTGTGTGTTGGAGAAGCTGGATTTTGATATTAAATTATAGCAGAGGTTTGTGACACCTTCTGTTACTCAGCACTCTGTTTCCTGATATGCATTCACAGGTATACAAACCCCTCCCTTCCCTCCCTCTTTCCCTCCTTCCATCCTTCTGTATCTCCTTCTTTCTACCGTATTTCCCTCCCTCCCTCCTTCTCTCCCTTTTTCTTTCCTTCCTGCCTTCTTTCCTTCCTTCATTCCTCCCTCTTTCCTTTCTTTCCTTTTTTCTTCTCTTCTTTTCTTTTCTATCATGTCCCAAATGCTCTTTTTTCTTTCCTCCCTTTACTTTTCTCTCTCATACTCACTTTCCCATCTTTATCTCTGTTTTCCCTCCCCATGTCTGTCTCTCTACTCCCCCCACCACATCTCTCTCTCTCTCCCTCATACACACACCCCTCTCTCACACACAAGTCCCTACCATGTCTCAGAGACCAAAACATACTGAAGGCTCCACAGTTCTGCCCTTTGTTAATTCTGGGTCCAGATCCTCTTCCTCTGGCTTTTCCCAGTGTTCTGGTTGCTGTTTCTGATGACTGGGACTGCTCTGGCTGCCTGCTGGACTTCAGGCCACTTACTTATCTTAGCAGCAAATCATTTTACATTTACAGATCCGATGGAGTTTCTATGTGTGTCTTATTTCCCCTAGAAGTTCTCACCCTTTTCTCTCAGCACTGAGCAACCTCATTTCCCCCTTGCTGCCACAGCGGTGGGCAGCGTAACTCCTCTGTCCTGCTCCAAGGTCCTCAGCATGAGGCACCCAGTCAGACAGAAGGCATTTGTGTCTCTGCTGGCCCTGGCTCTCTCCCCCACTTAGTTCTCCCCAACTCTCTGTCTGTACTCTGGCCAACTCTTCCAAGTCTGGAACTTGCCAGCTGCCACATCTTGTGATTAGAATTTTTCATGAAATTGTATTAAGAACCTAAGAGAGGGTATGTGCCATGGTGAGCACTGTGAATTGTGTAAGACTGACGAAGCACAGACCTGTACCTCTGAAACAAATAATACATTATATGTTTAAAAAAAAAAAGAAAGTAGTAGAAAGGGAAAAATGAAGGGGGGGAAGCGGAGGGGGAGACAAACCATGAGAGACGATGGACTCTGAGAAACAAACTGAGGGTTCTAGAGGGGAGGGGTTGGTGGGATGGGTTAGCCTGGTGATGGGTATTAAAGAGGGCACATTCTGCATGGAGCACTGGGTGTTATATGCAAACAATGAATCAGGGAACACTGCATCAAAAACTAATGATGTAATGTATGATGATTAACATAATAAAATAAAATTAAAAGAAAAAATATGCTAAAAGAAAAAAGAAGCTAAGAGAAATGTAATCTAAATTTGGATCCTGGGATCGAGCCCCTGCGCTGGGCTCCCTGCTCAGCAGGGAGTCTGCTTCTCCCTCTGCCCTTCCCCCTCCCCTTGCCCCTGCCCCTGCCCATGCTCTCTTTCTCTCTTTCTCTCTCTCTCTTAAATAAATAAATAAAATCTTTAATAAATAAATACATGCATACATAAATTGGAGATGGCATGGAGAAGGCATGGGTTGAGGGGATAAGGCATCTGTATTTGAACTTTACAATAAAGTAGGTGTGTTACGGTAGTGTGTCAGAGCCTCTGTGGTTATCCCTGAGATGCATTCTCTCTTTTTTCCTCCACAACTTCCCCCACCCAAATGTTG
This sequence comes from Callorhinus ursinus, assembly GCF_003265705.2. NCBI lineage: Eukaryota > Metazoa > Chordata > Mammalia > Carnivora > Otariidae > Callorhinus > Callorhinus ursinus. The sequence continues at coordinate 5,035,172 of NW_027397076.1, forward strand.
GCTGGGTACATAATTACCACAACAAATAGTACACTCCCCAAGCTCCCTTGCAGCTAGATATGGACATATGATGAAGTTTAACTGATGGATGTAAGTTAACATGACTTATGTGATCCTTATATATGGAAATCCTTATGAATGTATGATAGGGCTTGCATAACATCCATGATGTATATATACTTCACTGGAATGTTTGTGCCATTCTTTGTCCTTTTCTTCCTTCCTGGAGGCTAGGTTAAAAGTGTGATACCTCGAGCTGGAGCAGCCATCTTGTGGTCTCTGGACCCCAAAGTGGAAGTCTTATTGAGGATGAGAGAGCAACATGCTGAAAGGAACCTCATTTCACTGATGATCATGGAGCTATTATTTCAGCTCTGGGCTGCTGATGTTTATGTGAAAACAAATAAAATTATATCTTATGTAAACTACTATTTTTTGTGGGGTTTTTTGTTGTTGATTATTGGTTTGGTCTGTCACTCACTTCCCCCAACTCCAAAGGAGGTCAAAATATATGATCACTAAGTCTGTCCCAGGTATGAAATGCCAATGGTTCCCGTTAAAAGTTGTGGATGCATTTACAGAGCTCAACATTTCTAAGTTCAACTGCAAATTCAACTCTAGGTCAGAGTGGCTGGTGCAGCTTAAAAGAAAGTCACAGCTCTCATTTCTTTTCTCCCCATCACTCTATCTACTTAGTGATGACAAGTTCCCGGTGGCAGGCAGGGGGGAACCCAAACAAAAATAGTTATCACTTACTGAGCCCTCACTATGTAATGGGCTTCATTTATTTGTCACAACAGCCCTGGGAGGCAGGTACCCTCATCACCTGCTTTTGTCATTGAGAAAGAATGTTGGTAACAAACAGGATCCAACCAGGGTATGTGTGACTCCGAACAGGTTATCTCCCAAGAGGACATCTCAATATGGGGAACCCAGAGAAGAAAACCCACCAAGTAAACCCATGTGTATCCCTGTGTGGAAGGGAGACTAGTAAGTGCAACATGGTCACTTGATATAAGGTCAAGAAAGACGAGTCCACCCCAAATCCTTCTTTCATGATCAAAGCCAGAGCCACTGTATGCTATGTCCCTTTACATGAGCATGATCCAGTTGGTGTAGTAGGAGATAACATAGTACTCTGTACTGAGGATAGTGATCTTCTGAGGACAGGTCAAATCCTGGCCAAGAGGAGATATTGGACCTGGGAAATGCACCCTACCCACCTTCAACAAAGGCAAAACACACCCGGTTGTTGTGTTTTTGTTTTTGTTTTGTTTTGTTCTGTTTCTCAGAGAAAGGCGGGCTTGCCTTTTTCTTCCTCTTGAAATCAATCCAACCCCAACCCCATGTCTAGCAGAAATAAATAAGGCATGTTCCCACCCTCAAGGAGGACATAATACTGTGCTCACCTTTATAGTTGAGGTATTCATGGACTCTCTGTAGGAAAGGTTTATTATCCTCCTTTTACAGGTCAGGAAGCTGAGGTCTAGAGAGAGAAAATGACTTGCAGAAAACTCATGATGGAGCCAGGATTTGGATCTTGGTCTAAAGACTCCAAATCCCATAAAACTCTATGCTGAACATCAACCTCCTAAATGAGATCATGGTCCTAATCTCAAGCTGATGCTTCTTTCTAAGAAGCCAGGCCCATTTTAAAAAAGGCAATAACTTATTTCAGCTCTTGATCATAGACATCATTCTAGAATCACCAATGGCTGGAAGATACCTTAGAGAATATCTAGAACAGCAGTGTCCCCTTAAAGTTGAGGGATTTGAGTCCTAGAGACATGGCATCCTTACCAAGGGTCTCATAGCTCTCTATGGCAGAGTCACCATCAAACTCAAGGTCGTGACTCCTGTACTACACCAACCTACTATTTCTATTTTCAGAGGAGGCTACAAGCACTAGTGGTTCAGCCTGTGAGCTCTGGAATCAGTCTTGGGTTCAAATCTCAACCATGCTACATCTAAATCATATGACATTACACAGTTTCTACAACCTCCTTATGTCTTACTTTGCTCGTGTACACTTGGAGATGATAATGGTTCTTATTAGGATGAGCAAAGGAGGTGACGCAGTGCAACAATCAGCGTGGTATCTGGCACACAGTAACTCTCTGGTAAACACCACTACCTTATTATCATCTAAACACTTACCTCTCCATGGACATGTCATAAAGAAAGGAGACCAAGGCATCAGGGAAGAGGGATAAAATTCAATGTGTATAGAGAACACAAGCATTTCCCTCATCTCGAGCTGACAGTAATAAATAGAACCTAGAGATCATATCATATCTCCAAAAAAGAATTCTAAACAAGAAGACATGAAGCACAGAGCACTGGCATCTCCCACCTCTGGGATCACTTTCTTATCTGCTAATGCATCATTTAGCATGTGCCTTCACACATTACCCAGAAGCTTCCAGTCTTCTCCCATAAGTGAGAAATTCCTCATTCCACAAGTGTTAGGATTTCCGGGGATTAGGGGGAAAGGCAGTTAAACATCTGTATCCCTCAGTGGAGAGAAGGGAGAGTCCCACTCACTCCCCTATCCAGGTCCTCTCTCCCCTTTCACTGGCCTCACCCTCCACAGGCTCCCCTTGCCCTGAGCCTTCCCCAGAAGTTGAGTTGGCTGCTGTATGAGGACACTGTTCAAGGCAACCACAAACCCCACAGTAACAAGGATGGGTGGCTGTGTGTGTCTTACCCCAAGCTTGAGAAAAAATCCTAAGCACCCAACCTCTTACAGGTTTCAGATTGCTTGCAATATATACACAAGCTGGCAAGGGGTTTCTCTTTTTATTTTTTTTTTAAGATTTTATTTATTTATTTGATTGAGAGAGAATGAGAGAGAGAGAGAGCTTGAGGGGGGAGGGTCAGAGGGAGAGGCAGACTCCCTGCTGAGCAGGGAGCCTGATGTGGGACTCGATCCTGGGACTCTAGGATCATGATCTGAACTGAAGGCAGTCACCCAACCAACTGAACCACCCAGGCACCCGAGGCTTCTCTTTTTAAAAGCAAATTAGAACCAGCCCCATGTGGACCCAGTCTGTAACATCTGCTGCCTTTATAGAGTAGAGGAATGGAACACAAGGCCGTGAGACAAGCAAAAGTGTCATAGGCAGAGAGGTCCTGGTTCCCACCTCTCTCCCCAGTCACTGGGAGGGTGGCCTGCAGGTCACCGACAGGACTTCTGACCTACCAAACAACCAGTAGGCTTTAGTCTGAAGGAGGTTGAGATGTGTCACTAGCCAACTTTTCCTTTCCAAAATGGTTCCTGGAAAGATGTGTTCAATTTGTGGCCCTGGAAATGTGAGAATAACACACATATGAGGAGGAAATTACAAGGAAGTCATTGT
>NW_027397076.1:5038540-5044754 GCF_003265705.2 Callorhinus ursinus
CCATCACCTCCACCATCACCACCATCACCTCCACCATCACCACCATCTCCTCCACCATCACCACCATCACACTATCACTTTCCACCATAACCACCACTACCACCATTATCACCATCATTACCACCACCTCCACTACCACTCTGGCCTGACTCCACACCCACACTTACACTCATGATATTAAAGCCTAGCTATGCCTTTAAATCCAGCCAAAATAAAAAGAGGATTTGGGTAAAGCAGAGGAAGAGTCAGGAAGTCTTTTTAGCATAACATCAGCATAAATGATATAAATGCCTGACAAATGTTCTATCCACAAGTTTAAAGGCAGGAGAGGTTTTAAAAATGGAAGTTTTTATCTTCTAGTCCCCATGAGAAGGGAAACCACCTGGGCAGGTGAGATAAAGGGTTCTATGCCCATGGGAAGTCAGAGGCAGAGTGAAAAAGAGGCAGAGTGAAAAAGAGGCAGAGCTCCTTCCAAAGCTTCCCATGCCATGTGCACTCTGTGGGTGCTGGAAGATGGCACTTGAGTGTAAAATAAAGGACTCTTTTGTGCATTATCCTGGACTTTCTGAGTGCGTTTGGATGACTAACAGTAAGAGAATTTAATAATAAACTCAGCCAGATCCAGCCTCCATGGGTAGGGTTGTAGAACTCAGGGTTATACTGGGGGGTCTGCCTAGGGGAAAGAGTTCTTTTGATGTTGTAAGTGGAACATTTTCCAGAAAAGCAGCCTTTCACACTGCCAAGATGGACATCCTCTAACTGCATTGCCTGAGTTTTAGTATCTAAATACTTAAACATTGAGCTCCTGTTTATATGTTAGTTTCTGAAAGAACAGTGAAGAGAGAAAAAATCCCACCCCATCACACTAATGATGAGCCTCAACTGCTACAGCTCCTGAGTTCACAACACACCAGAGGAGCTCAGAGAGCATTTTCACTGTAGGACAAGTTCTGTTACAGATGAGCTGCATGATCTTGAGTGAGTGATTTCATCTCTCAGATTCCTGAGAATGAAAGAATTGTCCTAAATCATTGGGCAAACACTTTCCAGCTTTATGCTTCTTACTGAATCCTTCCTACCATATACTTTTGTCTCCCTGTACTGATCATGGTCAACTTACTTGGGCAAGTTACTTGATCATTCTTGGCTTAGTCTTCTCATTTCAAGCCAGCAGCATGTACTGAATACATACATACATACATCAAGTACTGGAGATACAAAAGTTAATGTGGCGTATTGCCACATCCTAATTTGTTCCCCCTCCATGTTATCATGCCCTTTGCCATGTGACTTTGTGTTTCATTCTGCTCAAGAGGTAGAGTGGATTCTTCTGCCTCTTCAGTTTGGGTTTGTGACTTGCTAAGTCCAGTAGAATACAGCAGACGTGAAGTGGTGCTAGTTCCAAACCTGGGCCCTATAGGGTCTTATGTTTTTCTGTTTACCCTCTAGCACCTTTGAGAGCTGAGAAGAGCATCCCAAAGCTAGTTTAGTCTGCTGGTCCAAAGACATGTGGAACAGAACAGAGCTATCTCACCAAGCCCAGGCTCTATGAACAACCCCCAGACAACACCCAGCTGTTTGAGCTACATAAGTGCTTATTGGTGTAGGTTATTGAGGTTTGCTTAAAAAAAATGAAGACAATTTAGGTGATAGAACAAACTTTATTTAACATTTCATGAAGCCAGCATTCTCCATTCTCAAGGGTCCAGAGAACTACAAAGCAGGGAGAAAATGGCAAGTTTTTATAGAAAATGAACAAGGAATAGAAAAATTAAAAATGAACAAGGGAAATATTTGAGTCACATAGCAATCAGGGATTGGTCTTCTGGATGGTGTGACTTCTGGGCAAATGGAACCCTTACAGGAACATGAAACTTTTTTTTTTTAATTTTTTATTGTTATGTTAATCACCATATATTACATCATTAGTTTTTGATGCAGTGTTCCATGATTCATTGTTTGTTCATAACACCCAGTGCACCATGCAAAACGTGCCCTCCTCAATACCCATCACCAGGCTAACCCATCCCCCCACCCCCCTACCCTCTAGAACCCTCAGTTTGTTTTTCAGAGTCCATCATCTCTCATGGTTCATCTCCCCCTCTGACATACTCCCCTTTTCTTCCTCTCCTGTTATCTTCTTCTTTTCCTTTTTTCTTAAAATAAGGAACATGAAACTTTTAACATTAGGTTTGGGTTTGCCGACATTTCTGAGTCAGTAATGCCCGGCTGACTAAAGAAAGGTCATTTTTGGGTGAATTAAAGATTTCAACAGGCTGTATGGTTGCTTGTTATGCAGCATGATTGTAGCAGTAACTGATCCAGTGAATAAAATCTAGTCCCTTGAGTTCAACGAGCTCATACTGGAGAAAATTAGACTGGTAGACACGTAGATGCAATCCAGTATAAAACATGATAAAACACGTAAGGCAGAATCTGCTGATGGAGATGTTCCAAGTGCTCTGAGAACATAGAACAAGGGTCTGTAATTCTTCTCAGAATGTATCAAAGGAGGCTTTCCCGTAGGCAAGAGAGGGAAGAAATTGTGTTTTACTCTATTCTGTATCCCTGGTGCCACGCAGAGGGTCTGGAACAGACTGGGAGCTTTAGTTAATTATTCCAAATTCACCCCATGCCCCACATCCCTTCTTTGTCTTCCTCTTTGTTCCAGAAGACCAACTCCTGTGGACTGCTTCACTGGGGCTTTGTAGCTGGCTGGGTTAGAGCCATGGTGATCAGAGAGCAAGAGGAGAGAGACCCTGGGGTGTTTCTTCTCCACTCCCACCATATTTTGAAACCAGAGTCCTCCAAAAGGTGCTTCATTTGAGCCATCTGGGTACAACGTAATTCTCTTTCCTGCCACCTTCTTACCTGGCACAGTGTTCAAAATACATCTGTTAAATGACTCATCAAGTAACGTTAAATGGCCATCTACTTCAATCCAGACATTTTTTCTAGGCACTGTTGATACAACTGTGAACCAGGCAGATGAAATCCTGTCCTCCTGGAAGGACAGACAATAACACAGGGATGTAAGATAACGCAGATATGAGTATGTCATGTGAGGAAAACAAAGGAAAAATGAGGGATTAGAGAGTTGCAGGGGCTCTGGCTTAGATGGGAAACCAGGAAAGGCTGCTCTGAGGTGGTGGCACTTGACCAGGGACCCAAATAAAGTGCGGAAGTGACCATGAGAAGAGCTGGAGAAGCATATTCCCAGAAGAAGGAAGAACAAATGCAAAAGTGGAAAGGTGAAGACCCAAAGAAGAGCAGAGCCCAGTGTGGCCAAAACGAGGGAGTACGGATGATGTCAGAGGCCTCGCAGGGGACTATCCCTCAGGGGATCATGGTAAGGACTTTGGATTTTATCACAGGACTGACTTCATATCTCAACAGGATGCTATTAGAGAAAAATTCTTCTGATACCTGTTAAAATGATAAATAAGACTTTATTCAAGACCATTGCAGTAGGAGAAGGGATGGAACTCAACTCCAAACACAACAGGGATGAGCAGGGATTTATATCCGAGGAGCAGAGTGAGGGGGTCAGTGGATGGAAATCACTAAAGAGATGTCAACAGCAGGGGACTCTTGCTGACGGGGCCTACCAGGATTCTCACTCAAGCCAGACTGAGGACTTAGATCAGGTGGGGATAAGAGTGGAATGGGGGATGAGGAATTTGATAAGATATTAAGGGCGGGAGGATTCCTGCTAAACTGACTTAGGATTCTTTGCTAAAACTAGGCTCAGCAGCTCAAGGACAGGGCAGCAGGCTGAGGGAAGCCTGGCTAGAGTTTGTTCAAGGAGAGAGTCTTTGTCAATCCCTTGGGCTGCCATGTGGAGAGTCCAGTATAGGGGCCAGAGGAAGTGAGGAGACAGTTGGGAGGCTATCACAGGCAATTAGGAGTCCCCAGCAGGGAATGACAGTGGCATGGTGAAGGTGGTACCTGAAAGAATCAACAGGCATTCGAACTGAGTCTCAAAGGACAAGTAGGAATGAGCCAGACTGGGCAAGAAGGCATTCCAGGTAGATGGAACAGAATGAACTAAGGCATGGAGGTGCAAGAGGAGGCCTTGGAGGAATAATGAGGGGGCCCCGTGGGGAGATCAGAGGCTGCCTGTGTGGATGCACAGGACTCGAATAACCTAGGTACTTGAAGGAATCTTGACTGGCCCTTCCAGCATACAATTCTACTGTCTACGGTTCTGCTGACTCTGCTCAGCATTTCAGAACTGGGCACAGGGCTTCTCGCACTTCCGTCTTCAAAAGCTTTTCATTCTATTTAAGCTTATCAGAGAAAGGGGCCCTGCTTCTCTGAGAGGCCTTGCTGATGGCCCCACGTCCTGTCCAGGAATCCACACAGCTCCCTCTCTCTTGTACCTCCAGACGGTCCAGGTGGGGCCCTCAACTGGCATGGGAGGAGGTCATGGCAAAGAGATAATTCAGAGTATCACACGGAGACTCTTCAAGTCTTCTCTGGGTAAACAGCTAGCAACCTGGTGAGAGTTTCTTTCATCCGGGAAGGACAGACCCTACCACCAGACAATGTAAGCTCAAATCCCACGTCAGCTATTTACTATCTGTGCGACCCTGGGCAAGTGATTTAACCTCTCTACGCCTTGGTTTCTTCTCAATCAATAGAGGCAAAAATGGTACCTACTTCATGGGATTGTTGTAGAGATTTAAGGACTTCACAATAGCTAAGGGCTCGGATTCATGCCTGGTACTCTTTTTTTTTTATTTTTTTATTGTTATGTTAATCACCATATATTACATCATTAGTTTTTAATGTAGTGTTCCATGATTCATTGTTTGTTCATAACACCCAGTGCCCCATGCAGAATGTGCCCTCTTTAATACCCATCACCAGGCTAACCCATCCCCCTACCCTCCTCCCCTCTAGAATCCTCAGTTTGTTTTTCAAGACCATGGTCTCTCATGGTTCGTCTCCCCCTCTGACTTACTCCCCTTCATTATTCCTCTCCTGCTATCTTCTTCTTTTTCTTTTTTCTTAAAATATGTTGCATTATTTGTTTCAGAAGTACAGATCTGTGATTCAACAGTCTTGCACAATTCACAGCACTCACCATAGCACATACTCTACCCAATGTCTATCACCCAGCCGCCCCCCCCCCCCCCCCCCCCCCCCCTCCAGTAACACTCAATTTGTTTCCTGAGATTAAGAATTCCTCCTATCAGTGAGGTCATATGATACATGTCTTTCTCTGATTGACTTATTTCACTCAGCATAACACCCTCCAGTTCCATCCACGTCGTTGCAAATGGCAAGATCTCATTCCTTTTGATGGCTGCATAATATTCCATTGTGTATATACACCACATCTTCTTTATCCATTCATCTGTCGATGGACATCTTGGCTCTTTCCACAGTTTGGCTGTTGTGGACATTGCTGCTATAAACATTGGGGTGCACGTACCCCTTCGGATCCCTACATTTGTATCTTTGGGGTAAATACCCAGTAGTGCAATTGCTGGATCGTATGGTAGCTCTATTTTCAACTGTTTGAGGAACCTCCATACTGTTTTCCAGAGTGGTTGCACCAGTTTGCATTCCCACCAACAGTATAGGAGGGTTCCCCTTTCTCCACATCCCAACCAACATCTGTCGTTTCCTGACTTGTTAATTTTAGCCATTCTGACTGGTGTGAGGTGGTATCTCATTGAGGTTTTGATTTGGATTTCCCTGATGCCAAGCGATGGTGAGCACTTTTTCATGTGCCTGTTGGCCATTTGGATGTCTTCTTTGGAAAAATGTCTGTTCATATCTTCTGCCCATTTCTTGATTGGATTATTTTTTCTTTGGGTGTTGAGTTTGATAAATTCTTTATAGATTTGGGATACTAGCCCTGAATCTGATATGTCATTTGCAAATATTTTCTCCCATTCTGTCAGTTGTCTTTTGCTTTTGTGGACTGTTTCTTTTGCTGTGCAAAAGCTTTTTATCTTGATGAGGTCCCAATAATTCATTTTTGCCCTGGCTTCCCTTGCCTTTGGCGATGTTTCTAGGAAGAAGTTGCTGCGGCTGAGGTCGAAGAGGATGCTGCCTGTGTTCTCCTTTAGGATTTTGATGGACTCCTGCCTCACATTGAAGTCTTTCAACCATTTGGAGTCCATTTTTGTGTGCAGTGTAAGGAAATGGTCCAGTTTCATTCTTCTGCATGTGGCTGTCCAATTTTCCCAACACCATTTGT
>NW_027397076.1:5049754-5070991 GCF_003265705.2 Callorhinus ursinus
TATTCCCCTAGCGCTGGAGTTCTCCCGTTCTCCTTGATCGGTAAACTTGGTCTTGGCTTGCTGGCTGTTCATGCTGATCTTCTGGGGGAGGGGTCTGTTGCCGTGATTCCCAAATGTCTTTGCCGGAGGCGGAATTGCCCCACCCTTGTTGGTCCGGGCTAAGCAAGCTGCTCGGGTTTGCTCTCAGGAGCTTTTGTTCCCTGCAAGCTCTCGGTACAGCTTTGGAGGACCAGGGCGAAAATGGTGGCCTCCCAATCTCCACCCAGAGGAGTTGAGAACTCGGGGCCCTGCTCCTCAGTGCGCCCCCAGAGAAAAGCAGTCACTCCCGTCTCCCCGGTCTCCGGCTGCACTCCGTGCTCACCCGGCCTGTGACCGAGCGTTTCTATCTCTGGCACCCGACTCCGTGTGGAGTCTCCAAACCCAGCAGATCCCTGCGGTGCGCTCCCGCGCCGCTCCTCCCGGGGGAGGAAGGGGAGTCTCCCCGGATCTGCCGCCTTTTGGGTCCCTGCTGGAGGAGCAGTGGCCCGACTGGGCCGCGGATCACACAGTTTATGGCCACCCCGAGCTGAGAGCCCGCGCCTCGGCTCCGTCTCTGCAGCCAGCTTCCCTGCTCCGATACCTGGGAGCTCTGCTGCACTCAGGCACCCCCGGTCTTTCTGTGACCCCAAGGGTCCTGAGACCACACTGTCCTGGGAGGATTCCACCCCCCGCTTAGCCACTGCAGCGACGTCCCTCAGCGGAGCCAACTTCTAAAAGGTCCGATTTTGTGCTCCGCGGCTCTAGCACTTGCCAGAAGCGGCCGATGGAGGCCCCCTCCCCCGCCGTCTATCCTCCCGAATATCGCCTCGGATTCACTTCTCCGCACGTCCTACCTTCCAGTAAGTGGTCGCTTCTCTGTTCAGAGAGTTGTTGCTACTCTCCTCTTCGATCTCCTGTTGAGTTCGTAGGGGTTCAGAATGGTTTGATCCCTATCCAGCTGAATTCCTGAGACCAGACGAAATCCAGGTCTCCTACTCCTCCGCCATCTTGCTCCGCCCAGCCTCATGCCTGTACTCTTGTCGGAGCTATGCACTGTTCTCGTTCTCCTTTTAAGTTTAAATTAAAGTTCAGAAAACATTTATTGAGCTCCTACCTCATGCAGGCACTTTTTGGGGCCAGAGGGGTTAGGGGTGAGCAGACCCAGTCGCCAGCCTTGAGAGGCATACAAATTGGGGAAGAGTTCGTTGCCATCCAGTGGGATAAGAGCCAGGATAGGGAGCAGAGGGGCCTTTAGGGGCTCATGGAAGAACCTGTTTGTAAGCTGAGCTCACAGAAGCCACAGTCTGTGTAAAATAGAAACCTGATAATGTTACGCTGCTGGTTTATATTCTTCAATGGCTCCCAGTTGTCTTCAGCTTTATCCAAACTCCCTAAACTGGTCTACAACCCTCTCGGATAGGACCTGCCCTCTCCTGGACCTCATGTGCTGTCACAGTCCCCTCTCCCCCAGCCCTCCCTGCCCCTCTTCATGGCACTTCTCTCAACTTTCAGAACAAGTCCTGCTTGGTCTCACTTCCACGTGTCTGCACCTGTGTCTCCCCGTCTGTCTCATTTGTCACTGAAATCCCATCTTGAATATCACTGCCTCTGGGAAACTTTCCCCTACCTTTTGGGTCTCACCAGGTGTTCTAAGCACCTATGTTTCCCTCCTCCTGGCATTTATCACACTATTCCATTAAGTTACTTCTTTTCTCCCACTAACCTTCTTCAGTGCCGTGACCAGGTCTGGCTCGTTCCCTCCTGTAACTGCTGGGTGCGTTCACTAGAGCAGGAGCCCAGTACATACGGGTTGAAAAGAATTCGGTGGGTCTCCCACTGAGAGCAGCTACTGGTGCAGACCCAGGTTCTCAGCCTGATCTAGCCTGCTCCTTAAAGAGACCAACTCTTTATTTTCCTTCTTAAATATTTTCCAGATCATATAACTCAAAATAAAGCTTGACAATGGTGGCTTCCTACCTGGAGGGAAACAATATCTTTTTCGAGATATCCACTGATTACCAGCAGCATGAGCCAGAGGCCCGTATCATCTGCAGAAGGACACTCTGAGATGTGGCTGCCCCTTTTTACAATAGAAAAAAACAGAATGCAAGATATTGAGATACCTCCCCGTCTCAGTGGGAGCTAAGTGGCCGAGCAGGATGCAAACCGGACCCAAACGGTAAGTAAGCTTCCCATTTTCATGCCTGGCAAATGGCCATGCCCCACAAGATACCCTAACCTGAGGGGGAAGAAAACGTCATTGAGGTTATATCCCTCTTGTCTGGCCCTTTAAAATGATTTTGAGACTATTTCCCTCTATAGTTTCTTTAGAGAAGGGGAAAAAGACCCAAGAGCAAATAGAAGAGGGGGCAGCAGGCTCTGGAAGTCAAATTTCTGCCATTCCTGCTCTGGGGTTTGTGCGATCCCCGGAGACCCGTCGCAGATCCCATGCATTCCAGTGAGTGTGTAATGAAAACAGCCTGGTCTCTAGATGTGGGTCTATGAGGGTGCGGGGCTCTCTCGAAAGTCAAGAGTTATGTTATTTCTCAGCCCCTCACAGAAAGTCAAATCAGGCCGCCTCCGGAAAAAGTGAGGGGCCACCGTGGGGGGGGGGTGCCTTTCCTTTGGGCCAGATTCTCATCCCACCGAACTCCATGTGAGATGCCCTTGGGAGTCGTTCATTGTTTGGAATTTAAACATCTCATACTTTTCCTAGACGCAGAGAAAGTATTTTTTAGGTATGCCAAGAATTAACCAGCAAGGGCATCCATTTAATTGTATTTGAAACAGAAGCTAATGTTGTTAGCACACCGACCACCTTCACCGACAGCATGAGGAGAAGAAGATGGGGGGGGATTATAAAAATATGTGATAAGAGAAGTGGCTTTGAGCAGACCTGGGACAAAAACGCTAAAATGACCATTGTTATGCTGAGTTAGTCTCTTCATTAGCGGACAAAGAAACCTAACTTTGTCGACATTCATTGTGTTGTTGGGACATCTTTGATCTCCCAAATCAGCAAGAATCCCAAAGGGAAGCTAGCCGTGTTTTTGATTATCTTTAAAGTCTAAAATTCCTTAGGTGAAATTCAGTATGAAACGCATCCATGCAACGGGGAAGGTGAGTGGCTGTGTCAACATCTGGACCCTATTAAGTCTCAGCTATTTTTGCTAGGCAGTGAACTGGAGAAACCAAATTCCTTGATAAAGCTTGAAATTTCCAGGAACTGCTTGTAAAAGGCATTTCTTCTGTCTGGTTATTTTGCATAACACACCGCACTGTGAGTTCCTGCGCAGCCAGGCTGTGGGGATAAAAGGCATTATCTGTTTGTCGAATTGTCTCTAAAGCTTTAATGCTCTGGTTCACTGTTTGGCTTTGACCTTTGTAGAACACTGTGCAATTTACAACGCCTCTCCACATACCTCCCGCCTTTTGATCTGCACAGCAGCCCTGAGAGGGAGCGGACGCACATGCCGCCCTCATTTTACAGTTGGAGAAACTGAGGCCAAAGAGAGACCCTGTGGGATCTTTTTTGGGCCAAGCTGGTAAGACAATGTTTCAGTGTCAGGTGATGAGCAGGTGAATCATCTGGAGATTTAGGCCAAATGATGACACTGATCCCATCGGTCTGAGGTGGAGCTCAGATTCTGCATTTCTAGCAGCTCCGGGATGATGCTAATGTGGGTCCACGGACCCCACTTTAAGTAGCAAGGAGGTGGGACGTAGATTTGGGACTCAGATGGAGTCTGAGGGTTCCAAGTCCAAGATTATTGTATTAAATCATGTTGCTTCCGTAGGGGTTAAAATGTACGTCCCAGAGCCGAACTCTGCAGGCTCATATCCCACCTCTGGCCCTCATTAGCCTTGCTAACATTTTTAAAACTCTCCGTGCATCAATTTTATCATCTGCAAAGCAGGGATTAAATGGTACCAACACTCGCAGGGTCATTTTTGAGAATTAAAGGCAGTAATGTATTAAAACAATTAGAACAGTGCCTGCCACATAGCAGGAACGTAATAAGTGCTAGATAGCTTTATAACCCTACTGAGCATGTTGCAGCCAAGCCGTAAGTGTTAAGAGTCCCTCTCTGAGCCTCACCTTGCTAATCTACAAATGGATCAGTAAATGTTAACTCTGAGGGTGGTGGTGAGGAACAAGAGAGATAATGAATATAAATGAGTTATGCCACAAATAAGAAAAAAAAAATTATTTTTGTTGAGCTTGCTCTGGCTCTCACAGCCAGGGGAGCCTCCGATGCCACCTGCAGGGCAGGTGTGTGAGACTCACCGAAATTGCTAGTAACTGTATGTAGCCTGTCGCCCACAAAGATCTGCAGGTCCTTGAAGAGTCACGTGCCCCTTTGCAACCATCATGCTTAGCACAGCGCCTGGTGTACAACAGGTGCCTGATGAAAGTGTTTTGTCTGATTGACTTAAAATAGTTACCCACCTCTCCAAATCTACAGTTGAGCCTGAGGGAGGAGCTTTCATTTAGTCAATCCTCTTGGCAACAAATACGGCTTTAAGGCTTTATTCTTTTAAAGCTAACTAAAGTCTTTTGGATCCTTTCATAGCAAACTCCCAACCTAATCTCAGATTCTCCGGACACAAATGGGAAGGGGGTTTTCCTGCTGCCCCTTTATAAAAGCCACTCTCTCTCTTTTCCTTCATCAGCACTTTGATATTACCTCAAGGGAAGGAAAGAACCTGCTGACTGTGTGTTTTCTCCAAAGCAGAAAGTCTCAAAAAGCAAAAAGGGTAGGAAGAGTGATTACCAACCAAGTGGAAACAGAGTCACCATCAAAATTCTATAGCCAGCAGGATTCCTCAGCAGATTAGTCCTTTGTGAAATAAGGGGGCTCACTAAACCAAGATGTGGATATTTGCAACCTAGCCTCTGATGCATTGCAAATCTGACATTCTGATGCATATTTAGGACTTGCCATAAAATGAGAGATCGCGGTATACAGAACTCAGTATTAATCATTTGCCATATTGGTGGGGTTGAGTTCAATTCATTCATGCATCCATTCATTTGACGACTATTAATTGAGCACTGTGCTGGGTGAATAAGACAGATTTGTTGCCTGAATTCCCAGGACTGACAGTCTGTGGGCAATGTAGACACACAATTAGGCAATTATATGGTGTCAATACAATGTAGTAAAGGGCAGACTGCTACACAATCTGATTAACCAGTGTGTTATAATAATACTAAACTAGCACATATTTAATGAAATAACAACAAATTATACAGATCAAAAATTGATGGAAGTACCAAGAGGAATTGACAAATCCACCATTATAATGATTAATTGATCAAGCAAACAAAAAAGTAAAAAACACAGATCAGAACAACTCATTGACAAACTTAATGTAAGTACATATTTAGAGACCTGCTTCCCATAATTAGAAAATATGTGTCTCAAACATGGAACATTTATTTTTAAATTGCCACGCATGCATGTTAAAGAATAAGTCTCAACAAAGTGTCATATACAAGATATGAGTGAATGTCATAGAGAAGATAGTCTCTAACTATAACACAATTACGTTAGGCCTCAGTAACAAAAAGATAACTTTTACAATATACTGAGAATTAAAAAAAAAAAAAGTATAAATTACTCATGGGAAAAAGAGGTACCAAATGGAAATTTAAAAATACATAGAACTCAATCGTAACAATAATGCTACATATCAAAACTTACGAGTGCAATGAAAACAATACTTCAAAGGAAATTATACTTATAAACACTTGTATTAGGAAAGAATAAAGGTTTAAAATTAATGAGTTAAGCAACCAACTGAAAAAGTGATGGAGAGAACAGAAGAATAATGTTAACATAGTGTAAGACAAAAAGATAATGGAAAGAATCAACAAAGCTGAAAGTTTGGGGGGTTTTTGTTTTGGGGGGTTTGAAAAGACTACACAGATAAACCAGTAGCAAGACCAATCAAAGAAAAAAGAACATACAAATTAAAGTAGGAATGAAGGGAAATCTATAGCACTATCACAGAGATTGAAAGTTATCAGTGAATACTTAATGTAAAAAATTTAACTTTAAATTAAATTTAAATTTAACATCAATAAATTTGAAAGTGTAGATTAAAATATATAAATTCCTAGGGAAAAAAAATAAGTGACCAAAACTGACTCAAGGAGAAATAGAAACCCTGTATAATCTTATAACCACTAAGGAAATTTAATCAGCAATATAAATCCTTCTGAAAACAAACACCAGGCCCAGACAATTTTACAGGTACATTTTACAAACTTTCAAGGAACGGACCTTTCTTATCTTCAAACGTCTTTTCCAGGGAACAGAAAAAGAAAGAACACTCTACAACTCATTTTATGGGGTTAATATAACACTGACACCAAAACCGGACAAGGAGATTCGAAGAAAGAAAAAATATACTGCAATCTTACTCATGAACACAGATGTGAAATTTCCAAACCAAATGTTAGCAAAAGACTCCAGAAATTTTTTTTTAAGTATCGCTTTGTGCCCAGGCTTGTCAACCCAAAGAAACGTAAGGGTAATCTAACATCAGAAACTCTTTATAAGTGTAATTCAACACATTAATAGACTAGAGGAGAAAAACCAGATCTTTAACCCGGGTTCTCTAGAAACAAAGGCTAAGGTGTGAGTAAATTTCTGAGGAGTGAGAGCCAAAGAGCCGGAGTGAAGAGCAAGAAGAAAGGAGAGTCAGAAGGGAAGGAGAACCAACAAAAAGATGAGTTATCAGGCTGGCCACTGCATAGGTGACTTAATCCCCCTGGACTGTTTGAATTGTCATGTAAAATGCATCTCGGTACTATCCATACAGGAGAAGGACAAATCTTTTGTCTCAGTGAATAAATTTTGGTGACTGCTGAGTGGTTCCCATACTGGCTCCCACCATGGCATCAACAAAAAGGGTAGACACACGTGGTGGGACCCTAGGTTAGGTGCTGCCAGAGGGTACATGCAAAAAGCTGGTTGTAACTCACACAAAATTGATCACTGCAGCAGTGGCTGGAATAAGAGAAAGTTAAAGTGGAGAGAATCCGAGGATTTGGCACAAGAAGTATCCAAAGCACCATATCATCTTTTCAGTACAAACAGAAAAAGGCTTTGATAAAATTCAACAACTATTCATAATTTTAAAAATTTTAAAGCGGCACCTGGATGGTTCAGTCAGTTAGGCCTCTGACTCTTGGTTTTGGCTCAGGTCATGACCTCAGGGTCGTGGGATCAAGGTCCACGTTGGGCTCAGCACTCGGTGTGGAGTCTGCTTGAGATTCTCAACCTCTCCCTCTCCTTCTGCCCCTCCCTCTCTCTAAAATGAATAAATAAATCTTTTTAAAAAATTTTAAATCCTCTTAGGAAACCAGCATAACAAGGAACAAACTTTCATAACCTCATGAACTAACCCATTAAACCTGCAATAAGCATCATTCTTAGTATGAAATATTAGAATCATTCCCATTAAAACAGAAAAAAACAAAGATATCACCACCTCTCTTCCACACCGAACTGGAAGACATGGTGTAGTAAGACAGGAAAAATAAATAAAAGGAACAAGTATTAAAAAGAAAGAAACAAAACCGTATTAGCAGATGATTATGATTGTCTATGCAGAAGACTCAATTGAATCTATAGACAGATCATTATAAATAAGAGATTTGCAAAGTTATTAGCTCTTATATTTCAATTTTCAAGTCATTTGCATTTCTACACACCAGCAACAAACAGTTTAAAATATAAATTTAAAGGTATGATTTACATTTGCAGATGAAATAATGTAATATTGGGGATTTTTTTAAGAATAATTCTGAGGTAGGAGAAGAAGGTAAGGCTGTAGATGAAACAAGACTGATCATGTATTCATAATTGCTGAAGTTGAGTGATGAGTGCATTGGATTTATTTAACTGTTTTATCTAGCAAGCAGTACAAATGAACTGTAAAACAAATTGTAGCTATCTATATCACCTTGTATGACTCTTAGGAACATTGCTGAGTAGAAAAATCAAATGGAAGAATACCACCTTTGGTCTGACACCATTTGAAGTAGAGATGGAGGGGCACCTGGGTGGCTCAGTCAGTTAAGCATCTGCCTTCGGCTCAGGTCATGATCCCAGGGTCCTGGGATCGAGTCCCGCATTGGGCTCCCTGCTCAGCTTCTCCCTCTCCCTCTGCTGCTCCCCCTGCTTGTGCTCTCTCTCTGTCAAATAAATAAATAAAATCCTTGAAACAAAGATGACATAGAGATGGCAATATGCCTAGCCTGTTAACCTACTGAAATTTTGAGCTTATACATCACAGCAACATAGCTTAGTCTAACTTAACTAATATTGTACTTACAAACAAGTTACTTATATATTCTTGTGTGAATATGTGATAGTACACATACAAACATTTTTAAGAATGAATGAGAGGGGGTACCTGAGTGGTTCAGTCAGTTGAGCCTCCAGTTCTTGGTTTCAGCTCAGGTCATGATCTCAGGGTCCTGGGATCAAGCCCCACATCTGGCCCCCCGCTCAGCAGGGAGTCTGCTTATCTCCCTCTTTCTCTGCCCCTCCCCCTGCTTGTTCTCTCTCTCTCTCTCTCTCAAATAAATCTTAAAAAAAAAAAAGAATGAATGAGAGGTGAGGAAGTAAAAGTAGCAAGTGTAGACGTCTTTAAACAAGTAGTTCTATCACAGGGACCAGAGAAATTGTGTCCTGGCTGAAGAGTCACTCAAGCATATCAGACCCTGAAAGGAATGGTGACAGAGACAAAGAGTGAATGAGAACTCAGGAAAGAACAGAACTGAAGGAGGAAGGTCCCTGAAAAGGGGTGGGACACTGCTGATCCTAAGTGATCTTTCACAAAAACTGGGGCACCTCTTAGCCCACCTCCTGTGTACCCGGCACCGCGCTAGGAAATTTACACAGCATTTTCTCCTCGGGCCTCTGAGCCCCGTGGCTGGGGACGATGGAGCTGCCATAGGGAGACAGCTGTCCGTGCCCCTGCATAGCACACTGTGTATCTGCACCCAGTGTGGTGGCCCCTGCTCTGGGCCTTTATGTTTCCTATTTTCGGGCTCAAACTCAGTGCAAACATTTCTTTGCCTGCAGGACACCTTTGAGGTTGGCCTGGCACAGGCCCAGCCAGGAAGCAGCCCACTAATGAGGACAGTTTCTCCTCTGTGTCTCCTCTCTTACCTGTCTGGGAATCTGCCTGCCTCCTGGCTGGTTTCCGAGCACACAGGCCCCATTTATCCTCTTGGCATTAGCCGATTATGAAGGCATTAGCCGATGCGGAGAGTGTTAGCAGATAGCTACAGTGTTCTCAGATACGAATTAAGGTATCACACGGGAGGAAGCATGGAGAGAGAAAGGCATCACTGGGGAGACAGGGAAAGGAGGCGGATGGGGAATGCAGTGGTGTCGGGAAGCAGGTTGAAGTTCTGATTCTGCCCCCTAATAATTGTGACGAAGAGTAAGCCGGTGATTACCTCTCTGCTAATGACGGTGATGAAGCTCCTACCTCGCCATGCAAGTAATAACATACCAAATATTGCTTCCCTTTTTCTATACCTTCCCCTAACAGAGATAGTTACTTAGGAAATTCTCGAGAAGAAGTCACAGTAAACAACAAAGACGTCACACTGCGTGCGGGCCCTGAACAGGCCATTGGACAACAACCGTCTTCCCGCAAGGTGCCCCTCGGAATATCTGCTTCTTCTGCCTCCACCCTGCTGCCCCCTACCCCCACCCCGTGCCCCAACCGGAGGAAGGCCAGGAGAGAGACACGGAGGTGAGCGCATCTTGTCACCATGCTCTGGGTGCTCTGCACGGGGTTGTTCCGAGGCCCAGACGGGCCCCGAGTCTCAGTTTCTCTAGAGTGGGTTGTGGTTCGAAGCATCCAGCTACCATTGCTCAGCCACCTGTTAGACTGAGACACTGGGCTGCCCCTGACAAGCACTTTTTCCTTTAGCCTCTAAGGTAAGTGTTATTCCTAGCCTCAGAAAAATAAATAATACAAATTAGAAAGCTGAGGCCCAGACAGCTTAGGTAGAGTGACGAAGTCGCCCAGCTGAGAAGTGCGGGACCAAGTGGAGTGGAGCCCACTGGGACACAGGGGCCTGAGCCCCTCCACCGTCTCCATGCGCTGCCAGGGCCCTCCCAGGAAGGACCGGCTGCCGCACGGAAGAGTTCAAGGCCAGCACAGCCCCGGTCACCCTGGAGCCTGTTGCAGGAGTCCCGCTTGCCCTGAGTACCCAGACTCCTTCACATACTGGGCCCCTCTTTCAAGTTCCATGTCCATCCATTCTCCAAGGAGAGTCACTCCAGGACTGGCTGTCCCCAGGAGTCAAAGACCACCTGCTGCGGTCCCTGAAGGGGCCTCTTTTTCCAGGGGAGGGGTGGCTCCACTCACTGTGTCCCTCCTGTTTCTCCCATGCAAGCCGAGGACCCCTCTGCCGGCGTGGGCACGGGACAGGTCAGAGGATACAGGGTCATCAAGGGTTCGAGGCAGCGCACTGTGCACAGTTACATGTGCATGGCCCCAGCTTCTCCTTTCCCGTGAATAGGGTCACAGAGGGAAAGCACTCTCTTTAGGGAACCTCAAATCCTCAGCTCCGGGAGGGTTATTTGATCATCAGCCCCACCTTGCTTGGGACCTAACTTGGCAGCTGAGCCACCCTGAGTGACATAATGCCCTGAAGGCAAATTCCTGGGCCTCAGGGGACAATTTAAACTCAGGGTTGAAGGGTGATTGTTCGTGCTTGTTTCTAATGAGTTTCCTATCGGAGAAGGGGAAAACAAAGGCTATCTGATAAACACAGCTGATTCGCAAGGCCTGAAATATTCCAAACTCTTAAGAGAGGAAAGCCAATTGTGTGTGAGAGTATGCAGAGTCACTGCGGGCGGTATAATGGAAGGAAGCGCTCAAGGAGTCCGAGAGCGTCCAAGGAATACAGTGTCCACCGCCCCAGGGCTGGGCTCCTGGCACAGCGACCCCCGCACTCCCCTGACACCGGCATTGGCTTGGCCGCTGCAAACACGCTGCACCAGAACAGGCTGTTACAGTCCGTGGTGACATGCTCCAAAGATCCTCCCTGCATTCCAGGCACTGCTGAAGAGGGTGTGAGTGCAGCGTGTGTCTCCAAGAAACACCTGACTTATTAAGAAATCTCTACTCTCCAAGCCAAGAAATGTCGCCAAGGATCTGGACCACCAGCCCAGCTTTCATTTCTGCGTGGGGGCTCTCTGAGAAGACCATGTTCTTTGGGGCTCTCCCCACTCAGAGAGTCGACTTCTGCTCAACAGGCTACATAAGCATGGCCAACAGCATCTTTTTTTCTTTTTTCTTTTTAATCTTTTATTTATTTATTTGTCAGAGAGAGAGAGCATGAGTGGGGGAGGGGGGAGGGGAGGAGGGCGGGCAACAGGCAGAGGGAGAAGCAGGCTCCCCACTGAGCAAAGAGCCCGATGCAGGACTTGATCCCAGGACCCTGGGATCATGATCTGAGCTGAAAGCAGATGCTTAACCGACCGAGCCACCCAGGTGTCCCAGCATCTTTTTCCTTTTTCCAGCATGTACTGAGTGTTCACTGCATGCCACGCATGGCACTAGGCATTTCCCTGCATTGTCCCAACTGATACTCATGACAACCCAATCAGCCAGGTAGCGTTTGCACCCATTTTACAGATAAGATAACCAAGACTAGAGAACTGAAGACTCCAGCAGAGGTCATATGCCATCAGTGGTGAAACCCGGATTTCAACCCAGGCCTTTGGACGCCAAAGACTATGATCTTAACCACTCGGCTTACTCTGCCTCCCCAAAGACCATTCTAGGGCCTTTCAAGGGAGAGCTCTAGAAGCATGTGAAAGGGGAACATTGGGAGGCTTCTGTTTTCCTGATTTGAGCAGGAAAGCACGCACACATTAAATGGAAGTGCAAACTTTACAAGCAGCCCCTATACATTTCGTTAAAGGTTGCCGAGTGTGGTGCCATTTCTCCTCAGTGGGGCCATAAGCTCCTTAATGGCCGGAACCGTGTGTTATATTTGTGTGTGTCTCCCACACCCAGCAAAGTGCCTAGCCTCTGGCCGGTGATCTGGAAAGAGGTTTCGGGGAAAGCAGTAAGGCTAAGGATAGTAACAATGCTGCCTCGGGCACCCACTCGATTTTGCCAGCCCGGCTTCCACTGTTCTCCTGCAGGCAGTCTGTGCTCCAGCCAAGCTGACCTCACCTCCCAGTCCCAAAGACGCACCAGGGTTTCACCCCTCTGCGCCTTTGCCCATGACGGGGTCTCCCCCTGGGATGCTGTCCTCTGTGAGCCCGTCTCAAATGCCACTTCCTCAGCGAGGTGTGCCCCTCTCTCAGCTGGAAATAACCTCCCCTCTCTCTGAACTCCCTTGGTTCCTGCTAGCTCCTTTCCTTCCTCTTCCTTCTTCATCACTGGGGCTTAATGTGATGCCAAAGTAAGATAATGTTCTAGAAAGCTCTTTGTAAGCCAAGAGGCACTATCCAAACATGAGGGCTTATGAAGGTTCATATCTCATCAGCGAAGGAATAAGACTAAAGATTGTCGAGGGCATCAGGTTCAACATTGCCCAGTACAGGACTCCACACATGCAAGTCACGGGGAGCCTTTGCTGAAAGCCCATCCACCGACTTCTCTCCCTCTTCCTTGAAACCATGTTTATGCCCTTCCAAATCACGCTGAGCTGGCTTTCAGCAAGCCAAGGGAAATTTTATTAGGAAGAGAAAACCACGGAAAAGCAAAGATTGGAAGTACCTCCTGAACACCACTGGAGGAGGACTTGCACATACCAGAATGACTCTCACTTCTATCACAGCCAGCATCCTCTTTTTGTGACAAGTACTCTATGACTTTCCCTTTCATATCCTACAGGGAAACTCATAGGTAGTGTACATGACAGTGACCAGCTAACTGCCTGCCAAATCTGCTTCCTCCTCCATCTGGGGCCACTACACGGATCTCCCAGCCTGCCTTACAGCGAGGTCTTGCCAAATGAGTGAGGTTTAGCCAAGGAATTGGGAGTGCCACTTCCAGGCCTGGCCTGTGAAACCGCCCTCTTAGCAAAACCCAGGTCCTTCAGATGACCCGAGAAGCCAGGGTTTAAAGATAACCCAATCTGACGATGCAGATTCCAGCTGCCGAAAGGATGCAGCACAAGGGAGAAATCGACTTCTATTGATTAGGCCACTTATTTCCTATAGCCACCAGCATTTGCCCTCACTAATACAATAGAGCCTACTTCCGTAGATCCATGGCTCCCCATCACGAAGAGGTGGAACATTTTGGTGGCAGTAAAGAGGACTTGAGTAGAAATCTGGGCTCAGGATCAAGAGACGTGAGTTCTTGAGGACCCTGGGTGGTTGGGTCGGTTAAGTGTCTGCCTTTGGCTCTGGTCGTGACCTCAGGGTCCTGGGATGGAGTCCCCACATCAGGCTCCCTGCTCAGTAGGGAGTCTGCTTCTCCCTCTCCCTCTGGCCCTCCCCCTACTCATGCACACACTCTCTCTCTCTCTCTCTCTCTCTCTCAAATAAATAAAATCTTTAAAAAAAAAAAAAGGAGGGGGGGATGTGCAGTCTTGTCTAGTCTCTGCCAATAACTAGCTGAGTGACATGACTCCAGTTCATCACCCTTTCTGGGCCTCAGTTTCTATGACTATAAAATAAAGGGTTGAAGAGATTATCTTCCAGGTCCCCTCCAGTTCTGGTGTTCATGTGCTGCCTTGTCTCCACTATCTGCCCAGCATGGAACACAGTGCCTGGGACACACAGGTGCTCAAAAAACACCTCTTGGATGAGAGAATAATTCCATAATCTATGCAACTCATGACCATATACTTCATCCACTTAAAGTTGCCACATAGCAACAAGCCATATGAACTATCAGAGTCTCCCTTCTTCTGGAACAAGGAGCATTGATGGTATCCTTCCCGAACTTTCCATTACCCCTTCCCTCTGCCTCTCTCTGCACAGCACCTCCCCCTCCCACTGGCACACACCCATGTACACACCCCTCTGACCAAATAGGCCCCAAGCCCCAGGACCGTCTGCAAACTTCTATTTCTCTACCCTTGTACATTCTGCTCCCACACCCTCCAGCCCATCCCTTGAGCCACCACCACTGTGAGTCCCCAGCAACAGTGTCATGCCTCTCTCCAAGTACTAAAATGCTAAGCATTTATTTTAAGATGGAAGAAAATTAGAGCTTACAATTAGCACATTTTTCCAACACATTGCCTAAACCGCTGCTATGTAGTGGGGCCAAGAACAAATGCTAGTAAAGTTAACACAGTTTATTAAACAGGAAAAGCCATCCAGAGCTGAGCGAATACAGCAACCACATGTAAGGTTCACCTCCTTCCTGGGACAGCTCCACCCATCAGTCTTTTTTTTTAAGTAGGCTCCATGCCCAATGCAGGCTTGAACTCACAACGCTGAGATCAAGACCTGAGATTAAGAGTTGGATACTCTACCTGCTGAGCCACCCAGGTGCCTCCCACCCACCAGTCTTTAATGAGGAACAGTACTCGCCTCCAAAAGCCAAACTATGCACATCATAAACAGAGAGGAGGAAAGAGAGCTGGATTTCTAATCCATCTCTAACATCTATGAGCTGTGTGACCTTGAGTAAGTCAAACAACCTCTCTGAGTCTCAGTTTCCCAACCATAAAACAACGGAAAACTAACCGATCAACCTCACAGGACTATTATAATCACACACACACACACATATATACAAGATCAAATGTGCTAATATGTGTAAAAGGATTTTCTAAATCAGAAATCTCCATTCTTTTAGAAATAAATGCCTGCTGTATTAGTTTGTTTCAAGGAATGGAAGAGAAATATATGTTAAAATACATGTAAACCATAACATGCATATAATTTAAGATATTATTATTATCTTATTTTTAATTTGATATCTTCCTACAAGTTCTATGGATTTTATTTATTTTTTAAAGATCTTTTTATCTATTTATTTGAGAGAGAGAGAGAGCACAAGAGCGGGGTGAGGGGCAGAGGGAGAAGCAAACTCCCCATTGAGCAGGGACCCTGATGTGGGACTCGATCCTGGGACTCCAGGATCATGACCTGAGCCGAAGGCAGACACTTAACAGACTGAGCCACCCAGGCGCCCCAAGTGCTATGGATTTTAACTCAATCTTTTGTACACTGAATCTCAAACTGTGGGATTCAGTTGCTGTTTCAGGAATTCTGCAAACAATGGAATCATACTTCAATTCTTTAATAAACTCAAATATTTTAAAACTTTTTTAAAAAGAACAACTAGGGCATAGTCACTTACTCGGGAGCTTAGCACCCAACTGCAGATGCAGCGTTAAACAGAGCTGCGGTGCCATGGACCACTGCATGGCATTGTGTGGATGGTGTCCTGCACAATGTGCTCAGTGGAGCGGGTGGGGGGTGTCTTGCTTACTCCTATGCATTTCTCTCACCAAGCCCTTGGTGTAGAACTATGTTGGCCAAGTAGAAGGGGCACCTTTCTCTAGTTTGAACAAAAGTGATGCTGGTTTGTACATCAGCCTTCTAAGCACAAGATAATGTAAATCAACCCTCAAAGTCACTCCTGTTGAGCTGATAAATCAAGTCTCTAAAACCATAAGGCTAAACACCAGATAGTAGAATGTGGCAAATCCACAAAGGTAAATGCCTCTGCATGAAGTCTGTGCGTGGAGGTTTAGCTGCTTTTCCTGGCAAGAGCCCTCCACTGCCAAACACCTTGTATTTGAACTAGCACAGGGATACCTAGGCTGCCTTACAGGTCAACTCCCACCAAAATAGAATTATGAATGTACTTTGCTGAAATACATCTAAATTGCAAAAAGCAAGTAGCTCTCAAGCCCAACATACATCCTTAAAGAGGTAATTTTCTGGGTTCCTCATACATATTGGTGTTTCATATAAATTATTTGATCAGCTGTCAAAATGAAAAACTTTGGAAACCTGTGCTCTAGAAAAATTCATCTCATTTCATTCCAGATCATCTCCCCCACAGCACCATGATGGTAGCAGTTCAAGGAGAACTACGTTTGTATGTGTCTGTGACAGTTTGGGGGCTCCAGCCAACTGACCCTGGGGCCGTCCTCTTCCTTTCTAACCAAGAAAGAGCATTCCTTCACATGGTAAAACAGGCACTGCTGGGTCTCAGATTATACGAGCTAGTAAGTTAGCATATTACTGTTTCATGGACAATGGCAGAAGACACAAGACTCTTGGGTCAGAGATGAAGGACGTTATCACTCATGGCACAGCAAGCAACATGGGTGGCAGCACATTTGCATCAGATTCCCTCACCCTATGCTCCATGTGACAATGGAATCAGGCCCAGAGGGATGCTTTGCACAAAGTGAGTTTGTATTGCTGCTGAGGAGCACTGAGCTTGAGGGAATCTATTACTTTTTTTTTGTTAAGATTTTATTTATTTGTTTGTTTGTTTGTTTGAGGTGGGGAGGAGCAGAGGGGGAGATGGAGAGAATGTGAAGCAGACTCCTGCACTGAGCATGGAGCCCAGCGTAGGGCTGGATCCCACAACCATAAGATCATGACCTGAGCTGAAATTAAGAGTCGGACGCTCGGCTGACTGAGCCACCTAGGTGCCCCTGGGGGAATCTACTACTTTTATAGCAAGCACTAAGCCTGCCTGCTCTTTGTCCTAGAGTGAGCTATTACCTCATGCCTCAAGGATACTCACTGCAAACACAAGTCTGAGGTTTGGCCAGGTAAAAAGAAGACAGGCCTTGCATTCGTGGTACACCCACCAAGACATGTAGGAGTGTAATGATTTCCAGACTTATTTTTTTTGTTCCAAGAAACAAATGGCATGGAGTTTAGAAAATGTCTTAAAGGCAACTCTTGAAATTAAAAAGTCGGTTTCTCCTGGATGTCACCCCTGATCCTCCCAACTCGATTTGGATTTGCCTTCTCAGAGAATAGAACACTGTATCTCCTGACTGAGCTGTAATAGCCAATTCATTTACCCCTCCATGGCATCCTCTACCCACTACACAGTCAGCTTTATGAATGTAGGGGCCATGTCTTTGAATTTACTGTGATGCAGAACACCTAACATGGTGTCTGCTATCAAGGCAATACCATGTGCCTAATAATTTTTTGTTGAAAAAATTAGTGATTTAGAATATCTTATTTGAAGAGGGGGTCTTAAGCCTTGGCAAACCCTACTCCTTCAGTTACATCAGAATTTAGCAAACTGCCATCACTAGCACCCTATATGGCTCTCTAGTGCAGAGTTGGAAAAGACTCAGGAAAGCACTTGAAGGCTTTTTAACCCCCCTCAAAAATCACCCCACTCACCAAATGCACACCACTGACCAGTGCGCACCATTGGCTCTGCTGACCTGTGCTGATTGTGCCAGATTAAAACAGTGACTGGAAACAGGGGGACGTATCTTGGATAGGAAGGAATACCAGCTACTGAATCCTTATCTCCAACACTGGTCAATTCCAACTCGCCTGGCAGTTTTAGAAAAGCCTACTTGGAGTATGCTTTAAAGGCATATAAGAGACCTCTGGTTAATTTTCCAAGAAAAAAAAAAATGTGGGCTGGAGTAAAGGACTTCATTACCAGGAGAGTTCCTTTCCATACAACTTTGTCACTTCAGCCTTGGGATCCTATTTTATCAAATGCCCCCAACATCATGTTCCAGAGACAAAGGATTGTTTGAAGCTGGCCCTGTCAGCTTTCCACAGCCACTCACTCTCCCAGGACATTACCCATGGTCCTTCTCCCCGCCAGCAATATCTGTCCCCCTAATCTTACCAGGAAATCCAGGCCAGCTGCTGATTTCAAACTGCTTTATCTGCTTCAGTAATGAGTTTCCTAGCATGCCCTGGGGCCCCACTTTGCCCACTCCCAGGCTGCAGTGCCAAGTGCAGTAATAAATAGTTGTCATGTGGAGTTACCCCAACACGCTCAAAGAGGAAGAGCAAACACAATGGTTTACCAACAATACTCACGTGCCCTCACTTGAGATTTCTCATTCCCAGGCCAGGCTCCCAGATACACACAATTCCCACTCCTTTCAATGGAGGTGACGTTAGGTGAATGGCTTTTCAGGCCAAGCCCTTAATTGTTTCTTTGATATCAGTATTTTGTTTTTATAATTCTGATGAATCTGGTGTCAACTCCTTGTGATAGGAGGGGACCTACTAGCTAGAGTAAAAAGCATGGATTTATAATCAAATATCTATGGGTTTAATCTCCTTTTACAGTCCTACTAGTTGGGGGACATTGGCCAAGGTACCTTACTGTTTCTGAGCTTCAGCTTTATCACTATACAATGGGACCAACAAATATATACCATTGACCTATGTGGAAATTAAAGTGAATAACTCATGAAGGATACTTAATAAATGTTTGTTCCTTTCTCTAATGTTCTGTGACTTGATAAGGGCCAGAAGTAGCAAGGCCCAGACAGCATTCCAAAACCTAGAAAAGTCAGTAATCGAGCTGAATTAAGAATTGTGAAAAGGTACCCCACAGAAGGGGAGAAAATATTTGCAGATCATGATAAGGGACTAGTGTCCAGAACATACTAAGTACTCTTAGAACTCAACAATAAAAAGACAACCCAATTTTTAAAAAAAAAAGCAGGCAAAGATCTGAATACACATTTCCCCAGAATAGATATGCAAATAGCCAACACGCATATGAAAAGATGCCCAGGGGCGCCTGGGTGGCTCAGTTTTCAGCGTCTGCCTTCCGCTCAGGTCATGATCCCAGGATCCTGGGTTTGAGTCTCACATCGGGCTCCCTGCTCAGCAGGAGGCCTGCTTCTCCCTCTGCCACTCCCCCTGCTTGTGTTCCTGCTCTCGCTGTGTCTCTCTCTCTGTAGAATAAATAAAATCTTTAAAAAAAAAAAAGGATGCCCAACATCATTACTTATCATGGAAATGCAAATCAAAACCACGAGACACCACTTTGCAATCACTAGGATGGCTATAATCAAAGACGGATGGTAACAAGTATTGCTGAGAATATGGAGAAACTGGAGCCCTCATATGTGGCTGGTGGGCGTATATAAGGTGCAGCTGCCATGGAAAACAGTTTGGCAATTCCTCAAAATGACCTAGCAGTTTCCCTCCCAGGTATGTACCCAAGAGAAATGAAAACACATGTTCACTCAAATATTCTTTCACATATGATCAGAGTAGCATTATTCATAATAATCCCAATATAGAAATAATCCAAATGTTCAAAGGATGAATGAGTAAATCAAATATGGGATAGCCATACAATGGAATATCATTCAGCCATAAAAAGGAATGAAGGACAGATATATGCTACAACATGGATGAACCTTGAAAACATGATGCTAAATCAAAGAAGGCAGTCACAGAAGACCACCTATTATTTGATTCTATTTATATGCAATGCCCACAATTGGTAAAGCGCTAGAGATGGAGAATAGATTAGTGGTTGTCTAGGTTTTCAGGAGGAGAGAGGGAACAATGGAGAGTGACTGCTCGTGGGTACAACATTTCTTTGGGGCATTATATAAATATTCTAAACTAAACAGCAGAGATAGATGCACAATTCTGTAAATATACTAAAAATCACTGAAATGTACTTTTTTTAATTTTTTTATTGTTATGTTACTCACCATATATTACATCATTAGTTTTTGGTGCAGTGTTCCATGATTCATTGTTTGTTCATAACACCCAGTGCTCCACGCAGAACGTGCCCTCCTCAATACCCATCACCAGGCTAACCCATCCCCCCACCCCCTCCCCTCTAGAACCCTCAGTTTTTCAGAGTCCATCATCTCTCATGGTTCGTCTCCCCCTCTGACATACTCCCCTTTTCTTCCTCTCCTGTTATCTTCTTCTTTTTCTTTTTTCTTAAAATATGTTGTGTTATTTCTTTCAGAAGTACAAATCTGTGATTCAACAGTCCTGCACAATTCACAGCGCTCACCGTAGCACATACCCTCCCCAATGTCCATCACCCAGCCACCCCATCCCTCCCACCCCCAACCACTCCAGTAACACTCAGTTTGTTTCCTGAGATTAAGAATTCCTCATATCAGTGAGGTCATGTGATACCTGTCTTTCTCTGATTGACTTATTTCACTCAGCATAACACCCTCCAGTTCCATCCCCGTCGTTGCAAATGGCAAGATCTCATTCCTTTTGATGGCTGCATAATATTCCATTGTGTATATATACCACATCTTCTTGATCCATTCATCTGTCGATGGGCATCTTGGCTCTTTCCACAGTTTGGCTGTTGTGGACACTGCTGCTATAAACATTGGGGTACACGTACCCCTTCGGGTCCCTACATTTGTATCTTTGGGGTAAATACCCAGAAGTGCAATTGCTGGATCGAACGGTAGCTCTAATTTCAACTGTTTGAGGCACCTCCATACTGTTTTCCAGAGGGGTTGCACCAGCTTGCATTCCCACCAACAGTGTAGGAGGGTTCCCCTTTCTCCACATCCCAACCAACATCTGTCGTTCCCTGACTTGTTAATTTTAGCCATTCTGACGGGTGTGAGGTGGTATCTCATTGAGGTTTTGATTTGGATTTCCCTGATGCCGAGCGATGTTGAGCACTTTTTCATGTGCCTGATAGCCATTTGGATGTCTTCTTTGGAGAAATGTCTGTTCACGTCTTCTGCCCATTTCTTGATTGGATTATTTGTTCTTTGGGTGTTGAGTTTGATAAGTTCTTTATAGATTTTGGATACTAGCCCTTTATCTGATATGTCATTTGCAAATATTTTCTCCCATTCTGTCGGTTGTCTTTTGGTTTTGTGGACTGTTTCTTTTGCTGTGCAAAAGCTTTTTATCTTGATGAAACCCAGTAGTTCATTTGTGCCCTTGCTTCCCTTGCCTTTGGCAATGTTTCTAGGAAGAAGTTGCTGCGGCTGAGGTCGAAGAGGATGCTGCCTGTGTTCTCCTTTAGGATTTTGATGGACTCCTGCCTCACATTGAAGTCTTTCAACCATTTGGAGTCCATTTTTGTGTGCAGTGTAAGGAAATGGTCCACTTTCATTCTTCTGCATGTGGCTGTCCAATTTTCCCAACACCATTTGTTGAAGAGACTTTCTTTTTGCCACTGGACATTCTTTCCTGCTTTGTCAAAAATAAGTTGACCGTAGAGTTGAGGGTCCATTTCTGGGCTCTCGATTCTGTTCCACTGATCTATGTGTCT
>NW_027397076.1:5075991-5140264 GCF_003265705.2 Callorhinus ursinus
GTTCTGAATATGTCTGTGAAGTCCATTTGGTCCAGTGTGTCATTTAAAGTCTTTATTTCCTTGTTGATCTTTTGCTTAGATGATCTGTCCATTTCAGTCAGGGGGGTGTTAAAGTCCCCCACTATTATTGTATTGTTGTCAATGTGTTTCTTTGCTTTTGTTATTAATTGCCTTATATAATTGGCTGCTCCCATGTTAGGGGCATAGATATTTACAATTGTTAGATCTTCTTGTTGGATAGACCCTTTAAGTAGTATATAGTGTCCTTCCTCATCTCTTATTACAGTCTTTGTTTTAAAATCTAGTTTGTCTGATATAAGGATTGCCACCCCAGCTTTCTTTTGGTGTCCATTAGCATGGTAAATGGTTTTCCACCCCCTCACTTTCAATCTGGGGGTGTCTTTGCGTCTAAAATGAGTCTCTTGCAGACAGCATATTGATGGGTCTTGTTTTTTAATCCAATCTGATAGCCTGTGTCTTTTGATTGGGGCATTGAGCCCATTTACATTCAGGGTAACTATTGAAAGGTATGAATTTAGTGCCATTGTATTACCTGTAAGGTGACTGTTAACTGTCTGTTGTCTGTGTTCGTTTCTGCTCTTTGCTGCTTTTAGGTTCTCTCTTTGCTTAGAGGACCCCTCTCAATATTTCTTGGAGGGCTGGTTTCGTGTTTGCAAATTCCTTTAGTTTTTGTTTGTCCTGGAAGCTTTTTATCTCTCCTTCTATTTTCAATGACAACCTAGCTGGATATAGTATTCTTGGCTGCATATTTTTCTCGTTTAGTGCTCTGAAGATATCTTGCCAGTCCTTTCTGGCCTGCCAGGTCTCTGTGGATAGGTCTGTTGCCAATCTAATGTTTCTACCATTTTAGGGTACATATCTCTTCTCCTGAGCTGCTTTCAGGATTTTCTCTTTGTCTCTGAGACTCGTAAGTTTTACTATTAGATGTCGGGGTGTTGACCTATTATTATTGATTTTGAGAGGGGTTCTCTGTGCCTCCTGGATTTTGATGCCTGTTTCCTTCCCCACATTGGGGATGTTCTCTGGTATAATTTGCTCCAATATACCTTCTGCCCCTCTCTCTCTTTCTTCTTCTTCTGGGATCCCAATTATTCTAATGTTGTTTCGTCTTATCGTATCACTTATCTCTCGAATTCTGCCCTCGTGATCCTGTAGTTGTTTCTCTCTCTTTTTCTCAGCCTCTTTATTTTCCATCATTTGGTCTTCTATATCGCTGATTCTCTCTTCTGCCTCATTTATCCTAGCAGTTAGTGCCCCCATTTTTTATTGCACCTCATCAATAGACTTTTTTATTTCGATTTGATTAGATTTTAGTTCTTTTATTTCTCCAGAAAGGGATTCTCTAATAACTTCCACGCTTTTTTCAAGCCCAGCTAGTATCTTTAAAGTCATGATTCTGAACTCTAGGTCCGACATCGTACTAATGTCCGTATTGAGTAGGTCCCTGGCTGACGGTACTACCTCTTGTTCTTTTTGCTGAGGTGATTTCTTTCATCTTGTCATTTTGTCCAGAGGAGAATAGATGAATGTGAGAACAAAATGCTAACAGGTTTACAACGTCCCCAGCAAATATACTGTATACAAATCAGAAAAGACCTGAAACCAGGGGAAAAGAAAGGGAAAGAAAGAAAAAAGAAAGAGAAAAAGGAAAAAAAAAAGATAAAAACAAAAACAAAACAACAAAAAAAGCAGAATATGATCAAATATGATCAGGCTAGTGCATAGATCAGTGCCACACACTAGATTTGGGGCGTATTTTGGTCTGTTAGAAAAAAATGCCTCCTAAAATTTTAAAGGAAGAAAGACATATATGTACAAAATAAGGGTTGATACAATGAAGGGATGGAAGATGACTGTAAAGATGAAAATTATAAAAGATTTTATAAAAGGACTTGGTAAGATAAGTTGTTTGAAAAAAGAAAGAAGATTTAAGGAAAAAAAAAAAAGGAAAAAGGGACAGAATGTGATCAGGCAGGAGACTAGAACAAAGCCATACACTAGTGATTTAGGGTATATTTTGATCTGTTAGAAGAAACTGTACCTCAAAATTTTAAAGAGAGAACAACTTATATATATATGCCAAAAATAAGGGTAACTACTATGAAGGGATAAAATATGACTCTAAAAATGAAAAATAAAAAATGTTTTTTTTTTTTAAAAAAAGGGATTGATAAGATGTTGGTTGAAAAAGGGAAAAAGAAAAATAAAAAAAAATAGTCAACAAAAATTAACTTTGATGAAATAATGAATCATGGTAAAAAAAAAAAAAAAGCCATGAATCTATGTGCAGTATTCCCCTAGCGCTGGAGTTCTCCCATTCTCCTTGATCGATCAACTTGGGTCTTGGCTTGCTGGCTGTTTGTGCTGATCTTCTGGGGGAAGGGCCTGTTGCTGTGGTTTCCAAATGTCTTTGCCGGAGGCGGAACTGCCCCGCCCTTGTCGGTCCGGGCTAAGGAAGCTGCTCCGGTTTGCTCTCAGGAGCTTTTGTTCCCTGCAAGCTCTCGGTACAGCTTTGGAGGACCAGGGCAGAAATGGTGGCCTCCCAATCTCCACCCGGAGGAGCTGAGAACTCGGGGCCCCGCTCCTCAGTGTGCCCCCAGAGAAAAGCAGTCACTCCCGTGTCCCCGGTCTCCGGCCGCACTCCGTGCTCACCCGGCCTGTAATCGAGCGTTGCTATCTCTGGCACCCGACCCCGCGCAGAGTCTCCAAACCCAGCAGATCCCTGCAGTGCGTTCCCGCACCGCTCCTCCCCGGGAAGGAAGGGGAGTCTCCCCGGATCTGCTGCTTGTTGGGTCCCTGCTGGGGGAGCCGCGCCCCGACTGGGCCGCAGATCACAGTTTATGGCCACCCCGAGCTGAGAGCCCGTGCCTCGGCTCTGTCTCTACAGCCGGCTTCCCCGCTCTGATACCTGGGAGCTCTGCCGCACTCAGGCACCCCTGGTCTTTCTGTGACCCCAAGGGTCCTGAAACCACACTGTCCCGGGAGGATTCCACCCCCCGCTTAGCCACTGGAGCGACGTCCCTCCGCCAAGCCAACTTCTAAAAGGTCCGATTTTGTGCTCCGCGGCTCTATCACTTGCCAGAAGCGGCCGGCGGAGGCCCCTCCCCCGCCGTCTATCCTCCCGAATATCTCCTCAGATTCACTTCTCCGCACGTCCTACCTTCCAGTAAGTGGTCGCTTCTCTGCTCAGAGAGTTGTTGCTACTCTCCTGTTCGATCTCCTGTTGAGTTCGTAGGTGTTCAGAATGGTTTGATCCCTATTCAGCTGAATTCCTGAGACAAGAGGAAATCTAGTTCTCCTACTCCTCCGCCATCTTGCTCCGCCCCTCCTGAAATGTACATTTTAAACAGATGAATTTTATAGGTCAATTACATCTCAATAAAGCTGTTTAAAAAAACAGAACCCACCCAATGGAACCAAAACCTGGTTCTTCCCAGCAGGGAGACCAGAACCACTGTCTAGAGAAACATTTGCCACTCCTGAAATGTGGGAAAGTAAACTTAGCCCCCTTTGATTTGGACCCAAGACAGAAACCATGTCTTGGACCCTGTGCACATTTGTTTAAAAAAAAAAAAAGATGTGGTATGTGTATATATATGTATATATATGCAATGGAATATTACTCAGCCATCAAAATGAATGAAATCTTGCCATTTGCAACAATGTGAGTGGAACTAGAGGGTATTATGCTAAGCGAAATAAATCAGTCAGAGAAAGACGGATAACATATGATTTCACTCATATGTGGAATTTAAGAAACAAAACAGATGAACATGAGGGAAGGGAAGGAAAAATAAAATAAGATGGAAATTGTGAGGGAGGCAAACCATAAGAGATGCTGAACTCTAGGAAACAAACTGAGGGTTGCTGGAGGGGAGATGGGTGGGGGGATGGGGTAACTGGGTGATGGGCATTAAGGAGGGCACGTGATGTGATGAGCACTGGGTGTTACATGCAACTGAATGAGTCACTGAGCTCTACCTCTGAAACTAGAAAAAAAAAAAAAAGACCAAGAGTCTGGGAACAACCTAAGCAGTTACCAGTAGGAGACTAGTTAAATAAATTATGGTCCACCCATATAGAAAAAACAGTGTGCCCTCATTAAAAATGTTTTAAATGAGAGTGTTCTCTGTGCACTATCATGCAAAGATCTTCAAGATACATTGTTAAGAGAAAAAAACCAAGTGCGGGAATAGCAGTATGTGTAATTTATGTTAAAAGCGGGGGAGAGGATAAAATATGAATTCATAAAAAAAAAGAGAGGGGTATACATCCTGCTAGAAGGTGAGAGAGGAGAATGCATGTGCAGATTTGGCTCACATGGGTTCATCACTCGTGCTCCCAGGCAGTTCACAGGCCGGGTGGAAGCAGCAGCCCTAACTCTGGGATTTGCAATCACCTCAGTGGCTCCAGGGAAACATGATTGCTCCCTAATAATAATTTTTTATTTTGTCATTATGAAGGTATATTGCCATGGCAGGAGGAATAAAGTAATTTTGTTTAAAAGTTTGTTAGCATGGGGTGCCTGGGTGGCTCAGTGAGTTAAATGTCTGACTTTGGCTCAGGTCGTGATCTCGGAGTCCTGGGATCTGTCCTGGAATTGCGCCCAGCATCTCAACCATCTCTGTGCACTCAGCGGGGAGTCAGTTTGTCCCTCTTCCTCTGCCCCTCCCCCGCCAATGCGTGCACATGCAAGCTCTCTCTCTCTCTCTCTCTCTCTCTCAAATAAATAAGTAAATTCTAAAAAATAAAAATAAAAAAATAAAAGTTTGTTAGCTTGATTAAGCCTTTTAAATGTTTGGAGACCTCTATTTGTACTCTTGCCCCTATTCCTGAAAACTTTAGGGGAGACCTGTCTATGGTACAAATTGGTACCTGAGCTGGGACTACCATTTGGGATGAACCCCATTTGCCACTGCCCTGGCAAGTTGCCACCCTAGATCAAGTCCCCTTGCTCTTCTTGCACCTAGATGTTAGAATAACCTCCAAACTGGTCTTCCTACTTCCTACTCCTGCCACCCCACCCCCACCACAGTCGGTTTTCCACCAGCACCTAAAGTGATCCGTTTATAACGTAAGTCAGATATGATTTCTCTTCTCAAAGCCCTGAGATGGCTAAAAGCCAGTGTCCTCACAGTGGTGTCAGGAGGAGCCTTCCCAGGACCTCCTTTTCTATGCACTCTTGTTCATTCACGCACTCAACTCACTCCACGCATGGCCTCTCTGATGGTCCTCAAACTCGCTGAGCAGGCTCCTCCTTGGAGTCTTGGTACTTGCTATTCCCTCTCTTTTTAATCCTTTTCCCCCCAGACGCTACAGGACACACTCCCTCCCTGATTTCACATCCTTGGGTAAATATCTTCTTAGAATTGCCTATTCAGTGTGCCTATTAGTGTGCCTATTCGGAATCAAATGCTAGTACCCCC
Organism: Callorhinus ursinus; assembly: GCF_003265705.2. Lineage (NCBI taxonomy): Eukaryota > Metazoa > Chordata > Mammalia > Carnivora > Otariidae > Callorhinus > Callorhinus ursinus. The sequence goes on from NW_027397076.1 coordinate 5,081,439, forward strand.
TCCTCCTTTCCTGCTTTATTTTTCTTCCTATGCTTACCATCATCTATCACACTATCTAATTCCCAGATTTATTTCATTATCTGTCTCCCCCTTGAGCATGGAAGTTCCATAAGGTCTGTTCCATCCACTGTTGTATCCACAGCACCTAGAACAGTGCCTGGCACATTGTAGGGGTTTGAGAAATCTTCACTGAATGGCTGAATAAATTAGTAAAGGAGTGGTGCTTTGCCTCAAAATTAACAGCTCCAACATTTAAGTGCTGGGCAGATCGAGAAGACCAGTTTCAGGGGTGAGCAAACAAGAGACTGATATCCCGGAAGGCAGGTGGGCAGGAGGAGTACCCAGCACTGTCGAAAGCCACAGAGAAGCAAAGCTCTGAAAAGTGAGGCTGAGTACAAAGAGGAATACAGGGATCTGGCTTGAAGATCTCCTGATGAAAACATGCTACCGAAATATTAAGCCCCATTTTGGTTGTCATGACTATTAATCATACTATTACTAATTTCTCCAGTGAGATCTGAACGATCTTTTCATAACAGTGGCAAAGAGTAATGTTATCTTTATGTCACTTTCTTCATCTTTCTATAAACAACTATAGAATGCCCAACTTCGTGGTGATTCCAGGAAGCAAACTCAGGTCAGAGGATGCACGTCTTATTACAGCACTGTATACATATTTATTTATTACGATCGCTGCTAAGTGTGACTGGGAACATTGCAGAACACTGTTAGATATGTTGTCCCTTTTGTGTTCCTGTTAGCATAAGGCCAGGATTTAGGGAAAGGCTAATACGGCATCATAAAGCATCTGAATTGAAGAATCACCAGGCAGTGATTGAAAAGCTCCCGTGTGTCAGGCAATAATTGGGTTGCCTTCTGCTCTCACATGATAAATAAGGTAGTCTTCAGAACAAGTGAGTGGGGAAATATTATTATTCCAATGTATGGCGAGAGCCCAGGCCCTGAAGTCACACAGCCTGGGTTTTCGTTCCCGTCCTGCTCCTTACCAGCCATGAGACCTCGGACATGCTTTGTAATCTCCCTGAGTCCTGTAATAACAGCATCTATCTCGTAGGAATAAAGTGAGGATTAGAACAAAAGGACATGTATAAAGTTCTCAATGTAGTAAGTAGCCCACAACAAGCTCTCAGAAAATATTTGGTTACAACAATTAGTGAAAATTGAACCAGAAAGAGCCTGGCTAAGTAATTTGCCCAAAGTATTCTATCTAGTAAGTGAGAGGGTCAAGATTTGGACCCAGGTCTTCCATGGCCTGATATAATTCTTTCCCCCATTGCATCATCATTATCTCACCATCTTTGCCGGGGGCAGGGGACATCTTTGTTGAATGTGAAAGTGACACAGCAAGCTGGGAGGGTCTTCTGCTCACGGTGACGTCAGGTGGGGCTTCAGTCCTCTGGGACCTCTACTGGACTGGCCCATCCAAAAGGGCTCACCCACATATCCGGCGCCTGGGCAGGGATAATGGGATACTGAGCTTACCAAAGATGCCGGGACAGCCACAAAATACAGCACCAAGGCACCAACTGCCAATTCTTTAGGAAAAAGTCCTGCATACAGAACGCACATGCAATTCTACCACCACCTGTGTCTGCTTGAGGATAACACGTAAGGTGTCAGCTCCTTGAAATCAAAAACTAATCTGTGTTGTTCATTGCTGGATCCCCAGAACTGTGACTAGGACATGGCACAGGTCAATAAATATTTATTGGTAAGGAAGGGAGAGAGGGAATGGGGAAGATCTGCCCGGGAGTGTATGTTGGTATCAAAGAAATAGAAGGACGTGTTTCTTTGAATGGTGAGCCCTGCCTCTTGCAGGTGCACATTCCACTTCCCAAACACAGAGACTATTTCCTTCCTCACCTGCTCCCAGAGAACAGGGCAGTATCTCCCATGTGACCCGCAGAAGCCACCCACTACCCTACCACTGTCACCATTTTCCGGCTCATCGATCAAAGCAGACAAGAACCAGAATCAGCCAGTCACCATATAGTGTGACATTGCCTTCCCCATGTGACCCCCCAGCGGACTCGGGCTCAATCCTATCAGAACCCCAGATAGAGCCTAGCATCGGTATTTGTTAGAGCTCTTCAGTTGATTCCATTGCACAGCCAAGAAGCTGACATTGAGAAGACAGCCACTTGTCTGGAGGACAGAGAACTCTTGATTTACACACACACACACACACACACACACACACACACACACACACCTCAAAAATCTAGCTCTTAGTGTGGCTCAGTCACTAAGCGTCTGCCTTCAGCCCAGGTCGTGGTCCCAGGGTCCTGGGATCGAGCCCCGCATCGGGCTCCCTGCTCGGCGGGAAGCCTGCTTCCTCCTCTCCCACTCCCCCTGCTTGTGTCCCTCTCTCGCTGTGTCTCTCTCTGTCAAATAAATAAATAAAATCTAAAAAAAAAAAAATCTAGCTCTTAGAACCCACAGAAGAGTGGAGTTCCACTTCATCTGAACTCCTCTTAACATACCTTAGCTGTCCACCTTCTTCTCCACATTTTAATTTTCATTAGGTGTGTACTTGTCATCTCTTCTGACTGTGAATTCCTGGAGGATAGGATTCTTCTTCCTCCACCCCTTGAGCCCCGAAGAGCACCTGGCATTTACGGATGCTCCCCCAGCTGCTGACCATGTGAGCAAGTCATAGCCCGAAGGAAGACACTTAGAGTGCAGGAGCTGGTCTCGCAGCAAATCCTACAAGGATTTCCCTATTCATCCTCTGCTTTTCTTCTGTGACTCCCTCTTTCCTTTCCCCTGCTCTGGCACTGGACTTTCCTACCCATTTCCTGGCTCTCTAGCGAAGTGGGGAGATCCTGGCTGAGAATGCAATTTCTCAGCGTTGGGCTGTGTCAATCCTGCTGAGAGGTTGCTGCTTTAAACAAATGCATCTGGGCATTTCAGATTTGCAGTGCACACCCACCTCGATCCTCCCTACAGCTTCAGATCATTTGAACTGGCTCAGACTCCCACAGAGAGATGGCTAATAAACTAAAGGGAAAGGAGAATGTCTAACTGAATGGGGGGCAATGGGGATCCTGGCCAAAATTCCCCATCGAAGACACAAAAATCAATTTTGAATGGATTTGGACAGACAGTCCTGCCAGGACATTCCAGCGGTGTCTAAACACCAGTGGCGAACAAGGAGAATGTGTGTTGTTCTGCAGGATCGCCTGGGCTGCCAGGGAACTCAATACCTCCAGCTCCGGACCTCCGGCCCCAGCCTGACACCCCTCCCCCTCCCTGAGACCCTCAGTGACTGTAATGCATCACCTTCCTCCCCAAGGAGCAAGTCTGCTGCTAGCCTAAGGAGAGCTGGTTTCTTGCACTTTTGTTTCCTATCCAGCCAAAAAAATTAGTGGAGATGCCACATTAGGCCCAGAGCAGGTGAGCCAGGTAAAGCTCTTGGACTTAAAACTAAATCCACATGAAACGTAAGAAAACAGTTTCTTCTTCCCTCCCCCGCTTCCATGTCTTGTTAGCTACAGACAGCTAAAGAACTGCCCCCTACTCCCACCCTCCCCCATGAACCACAGAAACATCACTATGTAAGGAATGACAAATGGGTTTGCTCTACAATGCAAACTCCAATAGATCGATAATGCCTGCCGGGACCAGCCCTCCCTGAGGCTCAGTGGAAAATTACATTTGATTAGTGATGTCTGCCATGTGTCTGGATAGGAGATGGTAGAGTGTTCACCTTGTTTATATCAACCTCCGGGGGAAGATCAAGGCTCCCCGTTAATAGGGAAGGAATTCCCACACAATGCTGACACCAGGGCTGTGGAGATAGGTAGTGTAGCTTGGGTGGGAGGTTGAAGCAGAGCTAGTTCTCTTCCATGGGATGGGCTCTTCCTCTCTCTCCTTCGTAACTGAGGAAATGAGATAACCCCCTTAGTCGGGGGCATCCTGCATCTCAGAGGACAAAGGCGGGAGGTGGAAGACAAGGCCTGGGTGACTCTGGGAAAAGGAGCAAAGGGAATTCTCCAGACTCCCATCCCAGCCACCCAGTCAGAAAGAAGGCAGGGAAGAACAGGGCTCAGGCTCTGGTGAGAAGTAACTGGCATTGCCTTGCTCCCCCTGCACAGATATCTCTAGAATCCTAAGCAAGGTGGTGCAGGCAGCTGGGTGAGGATTTGGAATTGGGAGAATGATAATCCCTGTCCTCTCTCCTCTGTCTTAACCCTGTCAGTGAGGAAGCCTTTTACTGCAAAGGAGATGGAAAGAAATGGGCATGCTGGGGCACCTGGGTGGCTCAGTGGGTGAGGCGTCTGCCTTCGGCTCAGGTCAGGATCCCAGGGTCCTGGGACAGAGCCCTGCATCGGGCTCCCTGCTCAGCGGGGAGCCTGCTTCTCCCTCTCCCTCTGCCTGCCTCTCTGCCTACTTGTTCTCTCTCTCTCTGTCAAATAAATAAATAAAATCTTTAAAAAAAAAAATGGGCATCTTATAGGGGTAGAGAGGGAGTTCTATTTTTTAAACATTTTTCTTATTTATGCAAATCATCCAGAAAAACATGGTGTACAACCTACAAGCTGGGGAGAGCCTTGTTATATGTGAGCCCAACGAAAAAACAAATTTTTTTTTCAAAGCCACAGTGAACCATAAGTTGGACCTGAATTTGCAAAACAGCTTCTGTTTTGTTTGTTGGTTGGCTTGTTCTTTGCCTTTTAAAACAAAAACAATAACAAGAAAGCTGAACTGCAATAACTTTGATGCTATCTGATAGTGTTGGCCCTGCTCCGACAACCTCCCTCCTTGTCTGTGTCTGAGTAAAAATAAAATGCAAGTATGTTATCTAGGGTAGGAAGAAAGGCATGCATTCCCATTATCACATTAACAGATTAGCTAGACTCCAAGAGTCGGCCCCGAGGAAACATGGACAGGATGTCCACATTTCTACAGGGAGGGAAGAGGGTTAGAAAAATCCTGACAGGAGGAAAGAGTCTGGTACCTCAGCATGGTGTTCTGAAGACAGGGGCCAATGAGGAGACAATTGGCAGTAGGCTAGGTGAGGAAGGGCCAAAACTGGTCAAGAGATCTGAAAGGAGAAGGCCAGATGTGCCAATCTGGTGGCACTTATATTTCCATCTTATTTAGAACCAGCCTCAAAAGCCCAGTTCCTCAGCTTGTCTCTGCCATGTCCCCATGTAACCCTTTGCAGTTGAAAGTAACCACTCCTGGGGTGGCCTGTTAAATAGATGTTAACTTGCAGTCTTTTCATCAGAGATACAATAGATTTCCTTATTTAAAAAAAAAAAAATACACACACACACAGAAGGGGATTTTGACCCACTGAGACCCCATAGAAAGACCTCTTTGGACAGAATTTCAACCCAGGGCTTTGACAGGCTCCTGGGGCTCCTGATGGGAGCTTTGTTGAGAACTTTCTTAAGGTTTGGCAAGACTCTATTTTCCTTCCATCAGGTATTTCCTACCTTACAAAAGGAAAAATTCTTAGCTCCTGTATTTAGAAATTTAATACCAAAAAAAAAAAAAAAACAGGGCCTCGTATACATGAAAGACAGAAAAACCCAGAAAACCATCCTCAGGAGGCACCTCAGTTTTGGTCAGTCAGTCAGCAGGATGTGTTGACCATGTGGCTTTCTCTCTACACCACACTGAGCAAGGCACAGACAAAGTAGCTGAAGGCTTGGCCCCTGAGGGCAACAAGCAAATTCCCTTCATTCAACAGAAACACACTGAGTCCTTTCTATAAGCAAGGCATTGTGATTTGCAAAAAGCGGTTCTATTAGACAAGGGCCCTATTTTCTGAAATATACACAAATCACTCTAGGAAATGGAAAAATGTGGTAAGAGTTATAAGAGAGTTTAGAGAAAGTGCTCAGGACCATGAATTAAGAGGGGAATGAACTTCCAGCTAAGGTAACCCAAAAAGACCCTGCGAAGAAGATGGCAGTTGAGTTAGGGATGGAGGCATTGGCTCCTCAGAGTAGGTTTATCTCAGAAATGAGGGAGGAAGGTGAGGTGGTGAAAAACATGGGTGCTAGAGCCAGGATGCCAGGGTTCCAGCTCAGGCTCCACCACCACCCATCAACAAGTTTACTTATGTTTCTGAGCCTCAGCTTCTCTCGTCTGTGAATTGGGGCCAATAATATTTACTTCTTAGGGATAGATGAAAGGATTAAATGAGGTAATTCATGAAAAAATTCTTGGCATAGAAAGTACTCAAGGGATGTTACCCCATAATTCATGTTTTAAAAGATGGGGATCGTGAGGACTATATAAGATGGCTGACAGAAATCTAGCCTGACAGTGGAGGAAAGGCTGGGTCACAGGTATACAATAAGAAGTTTTGATCTGCTCCCAAAAGTACCATGCTGAATGAAATAACTCAGAAGGAGTGATTCACAGAACCCAAGTCACACAGAGAAAAGCCATTGTCAAGGCAAGGTCCCCTCTCACAGGGGAACAGAAAGGTCCTTTGGCCCAAATGTCACTATCAAAAAGGCCTCAAGTTTACATTTTTGGTATTACCTCCAACTGAGTTTATTCACAGAAATACAGAAAGCCATTGCCACCCATTGTGAACTTACATTAACATTTAATTCCACCAACTTTGGGCATTTCTTTTTAATAAACCAGGTGCCCAAAAAATGGAAGTGGCCCAGGCTCCACTTGACCTTTGGAAGGTCATAAGGCAACTTTAGGTAACCTGAGGTCTCCGCTCAAGTCCAGTCAATGATGGGAAGTCAATCGAACAGCAGCCATGCAATGTCTAGCCTAAAGCAGCCGTGCTCATAAGCCTCATTATTATATGTGGACTTTGGAAATGAGACCACTAGGCTTACCTGCTCTTACAATAGCATGAGCAAGAGCACAGAAGCAAGAAGCCAGGTGCATGCAGAGGACAGAAAGTCATGAGGGCTGGTTGAGTATGGAGACCATAAAAAGAGTGAGAGGCCCCAGGGCTAGGAACGCAAGTGGGAACCAGATGGCAGAGGAAAGACTCAAATTCATGCCAGCTTTTATTGGTGTTTGCCAATTCACACAACTAACAGTGGAAGCAAACGGAGTCATTTCTCAGTTCCTCAGTGGTCATTATTAATTCTGGGACAGCATTCTTTGCTTCCACCATCTCAACCATCTCAAAAAGATCTGCCATCCCTTCATGTCCCTTCCTCTTCCTTAGGAACTGCAGCAGATGCTCCTTCCCATCTCCTAGATGTATTATTTGCTCAGATATCAAAGAATGAAATGCCCAAGGAGTGAAATCTGTCCATGGCCATTAAGCTATTCATTGCAAAGACACTGGCTGGTTTGACTCCTTGGTTTTTTTTAAAATTTACCAAACATCTTTCCATCTGCATAATCTATTTGATCAGGATCAAGTTTTAGAGGTCAAGATATAAAGGTCAAAACTTCAGACATGTGTTTAGGTAAAAGGTTTTTATTGTGAAAGGCAGTCTAAGAGGTGTAACTTGGACTGCAATAGAGAATATTCCAGGATCTTTCAATGGCTTGTGAAACCATGAGGCAGAATGTTGAAATAAGATCCTTCCAGAGAACCTGGATGAACAATATGGAAGAGACAGCTGGTTGCCTTCCAAATGTCCATTCTCCCCAGAGGCAGGAAGCAAGAGGTTGCAATTGTTAGTATAGCCATCCTCCTATATGGCTAAGCCTCAGTCCAAGAAATGTTGGTCAAAGTGTTGTATGGGATTTCCAGAAAGGTCCATTGAAGAAGCTGACTGGGATGGAGCCCATATCCTCGTGCCCCTCTGCTTTCTTTCCTTCTTCCAAGTAGAAGTACGTATGTAATGACCAAAATACCAACAACCATCCTGGGCCATGAAGCAACCTTGAGTATGAAAGTCATACACTGGCAGATGGTAGTTGGAAAGATAAAAGGTGCTGGATCTCTGGTGACCGTGACACAACCATGTTAGTCCTGGACTACCTATTGCTGGATTTCTTTTACAAGAAGAAATAACTTTGAGTTTTAACCACTATCTTTTCTTTCCTATGCATCTGTCTCAAATCCTAACTAATACAGATCTCTGTGGTTGTTTATATCCAACCACATGAGAGAAGACAGAGCCAAGCCCCATCCTCCCTACTTGTCAAACGTCTTTGCAAATCTACTCCTGCAATAAATACCTAGCACCAGCCAGCCCCTGAGAGGAGGGATAAGAAAATGTGGGGACTAATTCGAATGGTACCTGGTTCTTTGGCAAAATTCGCCTTTTAGATACTACTTCTTCCAGAAAAGCTTTCATGATCCCCAAATCCAAATAAGATCTCTATTTGAATATCTCAAACACCTACTATGTTACAATCACCTGTTGAGAGGGGAAAAAAGTGGAAAAAAGAAGGAGTCATGGCCTGGAAGTACTCTCATGGTCTGGTGGTAGAGAAAAGGCCTATGAGAAGATTATTTTTGTATAACATATGAGTAACAAGATAGAGATATGTCCAAGAAGCTTTGAGAGCACAGAGAGAAGTAGTTGATACCACCTTGGCTGGGCTCTCTTGGGGAGATACCACCTGAGCTGAACTGTGGAGAAAAGAAGTCTCTTACATCATGTTCTCTAGAAGGAAAACCTGAGGTGGGGATTCATGTCCAAGTGATTTATTGAGGGAGTGAACTTAGAAGAGGACTGTAGGGGATTATAGGAAGCTGGAAAGCACAAGGGAAGAAGACCAAAGATGTGGATCAGCCTGATCCCACTGGGAGCTCTGGATTGTGAGCAACTCAACATAGTGAAGTGTCCCTCCTTGCAGCAAGGAGGCTGGGCTCTTGTAACCAGTAGCATTCAGTCAAAGGCTGCTGGCTGCAGGACATGACCTTCAAGGCATTTCCCTTCCAGGAGAACTCCCTGATCAAGGGCAATTCTCTGGAAAAGAGTACAGCAATGGGCCATCAGCTGCCAATATTCAGAGCCACTGGGTGCAGGTGGGTGCACCAGGCCAGCAAAATAAGACCAACTGCATCTATTTAGGTTGGAAGGTAATCTAGGCTGGAGGAACAGCATGAGCAAAAAGCACCCAAGTCCTGCTAGCTGTGTGTGGGTTGGGAGGTGGTGTAAGTAATCCTTACTAGTTCAGAGAATATGAGGCAGAGAGAGGGGGGAGAGAAGACCAGGGAAATTGGCAGAACCAGATCACAGATGATTTTCTTTGCCATGCTACAAGATTCAGAGTCCATTCTCTATTAATAATAATGGCATCAACATGAATAATAAGCCTATTATTTATTTCCTTTTTTATCTATATAGATGACACACAATGTTGCATTAGTTTCAGGTGCACAACTTAGTAATTTGATAAGTTTACATATTATGCTATGTTCACCACAAATGTAGCTACCATCTGTCCCATTACATCACTATTATAATATCATTAACTGTATTCCTTATGCTCTGCTTTTTATTCCCATGACTTACTCATTCCATACGCAATAGTGGAATTATTGGATCCTATGGTATTTTCATTTTTAATTTTTTTGAGACACTCCATACTGTTTTCCACAGTGGCTGCACCAATTTACATTTCTACCAACAGTGCACAAGGGTCCTTTTTTCTCCACATCCTTGCAAACACTTACTGTTTCTTGTGATTTTGATTTTAGCCATTCTGACAGATGTAAGGTGGTATCTCATTGTGGTTTTGATTTGCATTTCTCTGATGCCGAGTGATGTTTGAGCATCTTTTCATGTGTCTGCTGGCCAACCGTATGTCTTTGGAAAAATATCTATTCAGGTCCTCTGCCATTTTTTATTCAGATTGTGTGGGGGCTTTTTTGGTGTTGGGTTGTGTAAGTTCTTTATATATTTTGGATATTAACCCCTTGTCAGATAGATCATTTGCAACTATCTTCCCCCTTTCAGTAGGTTGTCTTTTGTTTTCTTGATTTCTTTTGCTGTGCAAAAGCTTTTTATTTTGATTAAGTCCTGATAGTTTATTTTTGCTTTTGTTTCCTTTGCCTTAGAAGACATATCTAGAAAAATGCTGCTATGCCCAATGTCAGAGAATTTACTGCCTGTGTTCTCTTCTAGTATTTTTATGGTTTCAGGTCTCACAATTGGATGTTTAATCCATTTTGAGTTTTTTTTCTGTATGGTGTAGGAAAGCAGTCCAATTTCATTTTTTTACATGGAGCTGTCCAGTTTTCCCAACACCATTTATTGAAAAGACTGTATTTTTTCCATTGTATACTCTTGCCTCTTCATTGTAGATTAATTGACCATATAAATGTGGGTTTATTTCTGGGGTCTCTATTCTGTTTTGTTGATCTATTTATTATTTTTGCGCCAGTACCATACTGTTTTGATTACTACAGCTTTGTAGTATAACTTGAAATCCAGAATTGTGCAACCTCCAGTTTTGTTCTTCTTCTCAAGATTGCTTAGGCTATTTGGGGGTCTCCTGTGGTCCCGTACAAGTTTTAGTATTACTTGTTCTAGTTTTGTGGAAAATGCTGTTGGTATTTTGATAGGGATGGCATTGAATCTATAGATCACTTTGGGTAGTATGGACATTTTGACAATATTAATTCTCCCAGTCCATGAGCATGGAATATCTTCCCATTTGTTTGTGTCATCTTCAGTTTCTTTCATCAGTGTTTTATAGTTTTCAGAGTACAAGTCTTTCACCTCTTTGGTTACATTTATTCCTAGGTTTTTTATTCTATTTGGTACTGTTGTAATGGTGTTGTTTTTTTAATTTCTTTTTCTATGACTTCATTGTTAGTGTATAGAAATGCTACCAATTTCTGGGTATCAATTTTGTATCAATTTTACTTAATTCATTTATCTATTATTTATTTCATGTTTAGTGTGTGCCAATGTCTGAGGGCCTTATTTTTTTTTTCTTTTTAATCCTATTATATTGTATGGGGCAAATAGTAGGAAAAAATGAAGTAACTTGTCTGAGAGCATTAAAAAAATAGAGCAAGGATTGGAACCTACTGTTGGAATACATGCTCATCTCGCCATAATGCAAAGAAATGATGCATCTAGATCTGCATTGCAAATATTGCATTCGGGCCACCCTGTGCTGTCCTTGCTAACTCCTCACTAACACATATTTCTGGGTGCTTCTGCCCTTACATCTTCCACTGGAAATACTTGAACTCTCCAGTTGTGGCCCACTAGGTCCCACTTCCGATAGCTAAAGCATCCCCTGCTGATACCCTTTCCTCCCCCTCCTCCAGGCTCCCTTGACAAAGCCTCCCCACATCTCATGATAGCCATCCTGGAATCCCACCCTCCCACTAACCAGTTACCAGGCCCACCCCAGGCGGATCTGACCCTGGGCTGCTCCCAGCACTGCCTGTCCAACAGAACCAGCCTACTCTTTGGCCTTCTCTACCCAGGGCAAAGCAGAACAAGGTGTTCAGGGAGCCCAAGTGGAGAGGACAGACCTCTGAAGTCATCTCAGACAATCTATAATGGCCAGGGCTCTAGGGTCTAATAGCAGAAATTCAGTAGATGTATCCTCTAGGACTACAAAATAGTTACTTCTGATGAAAGGAGGCAGGGGGACAGGAGGCCCCTACGGGTGGCTGTCAGTTGTTGTCGGTGTTCTATTTTCCATGCTGTGGTCTTATTTAAAATGAATTACTATCTTAATCAAAAGAGGGCCTTGCACGTGGGCCAACAGTGAAAGTGTGTCATGGACCAAGGATGAGAATGAATCTAGTTTGTGCTCCTAGGTCAGATATGCCTCTATCTCCACCAGGCAAAATTACTACTCAATGAATGAATTCCCACAAGGAAAATTGTTCTTAGATTATGGCTAGAAAGGATCAGAGGCAGAAGGAGAGGGTTCCCTGCAGTGCTGAAATGTTCTTTTTCTGGTTGCTGGTTCCTTGGATAGGTTCATTCTATGAAAAGTCAGTGAACTATACACTCATGATATATCTGTCCATGTGTATCATTTTTTTTCAAAGAATAGAAAGACTTTTATTTAATTGCTCTACCTACACTTAAGATCCAGTGGACCCAATATGCATATATAAGAGCACCCCAGAACAAGACTGGAATACACAACCACAATATTGCCTTCTGGTGAATTCCTTCAGGAAACAGGCTAGAAGCCTGTGCCAACCTGGGCCATATTGGAGCCCAAAGCAAAAGGAAAAGTCAGTAACACTGATCTTGGCTTTATTTAAATTTTTTGTATTTTGTTCATCATGGACTTTTTCACCTTAATTTTGATTTAAAAAAAAAACTTGTATTAAAATTTTTTATATCTTGATTACTGAGCTTCTTGGCACCAATTTAAATTTTGTACCATCCTCTTCCCAGTCCTGGTGGTAACCAGAAACAGCTCGTCATTGACCCTGGCTCATCAAAAACCCAAATTCCATCTTCCCCATGGAAATGTCCAGGCTACCAAGAGCACAAAGAACAACTCTAATAATAACAGGTTCCTTAGCAATAACCTCAGCCTGTCCACTGATGTAGAGTCTATACTGTACTTCCATGTTATTTCACTTATCCTCACAGTAAGCTTGGTGAAGGCATCAGTAATATCTCATTTTGTAGGTAAAATATGAGGCTTTGCATTGGTAGGAAACTAACCTTTCCAAGATTATTTTGAGCAGGGACAGTGTATAACCGATCTCTCTATAACTCTCAGTGTCTAGGACACCTTCTTGGAGTTCAAGAATCAGACTGTGTGCCTCCGAATCCTGGATCCACCATTTCCTAGATGACTGTGTGACCTTGAGCAAATTACTGAATTTTTCTAAGCTTCATTTTGTCATCTGCAAAAGAAAGATAAGAATAATCAATTTGCTATGGGGATTATATAAGCTTATCCACGTAATGTACTTAGCAATGTGTTTGGTACAGAGTAGGTGCTTAATAAATGTTAACTATTTTTGCATGTAGTACAGACTTGGAAATACTCACAGAAAGGACTGACTGGCACGATAAACTTTTGGTAGGGGGCACCTTTCAGCTGCCATCAAATCACCCTGAGAATGGAGCTTCCACTGGAATCTATTATCAGAAAAATTATCTGAATCCTGGAAATAGATAAAAGAGATTACTGAGTGTTCTTTTGATGCCTCACTGGTCTTGACTTTCTAGTTCCTGAGCTATTTTACAACTCTGTAAGGGCACAGGTTAACTTGTAGAATTTTGACTGGTGGAGGTGTAAATAATTTAAGTCCAGGAAGCAGACACCCCATAGATTGCAATGTATGGCCCTACCAGACTTTAACCCAGCAGTGTGTGTGTGTGTGTGTGTGTGTGTGTGTCTGTGTGTGTACAATATAATTATGCTATATCAAATATATATGTATACATATTAGATGTTCTATATAATTATTATTATTTGAGAAGCTGGGGATATATACCTGCATGCATACATATATATATTATATATTATGTTATATAACATAATTATATATAGCATATTATATGTTATATAATAACTGTAATTATATAGCATATGCTGTTATAACTAATTATAATTATATCATAAATATATATAATATATACATATGTACATATATAAACACATATATACATATATCATACATATGTATATTTTATACACACACACACACACACACGTATGTATATATCCTTAGCTTTTCAAATGCCCTTTGGACCGGTTTCAACATATTTCTGGTTCTTTAATTAATTAAGGAGTTGAATAAAATCTTTGACATGTATTCCTTTTGTATTTGCATGAGTCTTTTTTGTTTTGTTTTTAGAGTCACGCTTTTTTAACCTTTTGAAAATTATACTTTAACACTATGCACAGAGACAAGGCTTCTCTGGGGGCCCAAACAAGGCCTTTAAGGAAGCCATGTGATTCCTGGCTGAACAGAAACATCCCAGAGACACCTTTCAAATTTGAGTTGGCCACTGAGCAGCCCTGGCCCTGGCCCCCTGCCGCAAGCACAGACAGTGTGGGAGCTTTAGGACTGGACTCCCAAGATCCACTGAGGAGCTTTCCTCCCCGGCTTCCAAGTGAGGCTTCAGGTCAAAGCGGAGGCCGGACCGGCCCCCTAGGGCTTACCAATTATTTGGCAAAGTGCAGAGATAACATTCTACAAATTTCCTCACATTGTTCTGCCTGGCTCTGAATGCTCCCAGATGGGATACTCTAGAGATAAATGACGGGAAAAGGATGGAGAACTCGGGTCTCCCCCTTCACACATCCTACTCATTCCCATTATTACCTCCCAGCCACTCAAGATGAATGTGACCTTGTCTCACCTTCTCATTCTACTTTCTGGCAAAAGCTAGAATTAGAAAGTCTCTTACCTCCTTTGGAATCCCAGTGAAGATCCCCTTGTACTGGAGTCAGAATAAAACCTTAGTGCTGCCCAGTGGGGCTTGTGGTAAAAGGCAGCTGTCTCTGAGTCCTGCGTTTGTGGGGACCAGCAGTGAGCGTGAAACGGGGAGCCACATTCTGGTATCCTCTTCTCTCAGCCCAGCCCTTAATCTCCTTCCAACCAGGACCTCCTAGTTTCCTTCCTTTGCTCCCACCCTAACCCCAGACCCCATCCTAATTGCAAGAGAAAACTTTTGGTCAAACCAAGGAAAGAAAAAGAGTCATCCTACCATAGCCTTAATTTTTAAAAATCATTCATTCAGCCGATATTTATTGAATTCTTCATATTTGCCAGATACTGTGCTAGGATCTGGGGTCACAATAGACCCCAGCCATTCCTGAAGTTTACATTCAGTGGGTAAGGAAGGAGACAATAAATCCCTAAACACATGAGTGCTTAAAGAATACCATTACAGATTACCATTGGTGCTATGAACTAAACACTAGGGGTGGGGGACGCATAGAGTATCTCCTCGAGATGTGGTTTTTGGGGAAGAGTTCTCCAAGAAAGAGATACTTAAACTCGGATATAGATGATGAGGGAAAAGTCAGGCTTAGGAAAGCATAGAGAAAGGAGAATAGAGTGACCAGCAACCACAGTGTCATGGTGTGTGAAGAGTCTGGTGTGTGTGAGGAGTGCTGGGGGTTAACCAGACCCCAAGATGGCCCCAGGTGAGTCTCACCTCCTGATACTCATACCTTATGTAGCTCCCACACACATTGAATTGGGCTGGTCTATGTAACCAATAACATGTTGCAAAACTGAAGGAATGTGCCTTCTAAGCCTAGGTCATAAAGGGCATTGCAGATTCTGTTGTGCTCTCTTGGGTCACTCAAGCAGCACTACGGAGTGATCCACATGGCAAGGACCTGAGGCCTCCTGCCAAAAAAGCAAAGTGAACGAGCCACCTTGGAAGCTGGTCCTCCAGTCAAGCCTCCAGATGATGGCAGCCTCATGAGACACCCTGAACCAGAGCCACCCAGCTCCATCATTTCTCAGTTCCTGACCCACGGGAACTGCATGAGGCATTCAACGTTGATTGCTATCATTCATGTGAGCCTTGTGTAATTTGTTACACAGCACTAGGCAACTAATATAGCCACCCAAATGTGGTGAGCCAGGCAGAGAGTGGTGGGAGATGAAAGCAGAACAGTTAGCCATGGCCAGATCACATGGGGACTGGGGGCTACAGTGAGAGTTTGGATTTTATTCTAAGTTTGATGGAAATTTAAGGTATGGTTTACACAGAGGAGTGGTGTGATCTAATTTACGTTTCATCAACAGCATTGCATTGCGAAGAATAGATTTGAGAGGGAAAAGAGAAGAAGCAAAGAGACCAACTGGGAGACTATTGCATTGCTCCAGGATGTTCAGAAAGTTGAGGGTGGCTTGGATTGGGCAGGTAGCCGCAGAGACAGAGAGGAGGGGATCCATTCAAGATATATTCTGGAGAGAGAATTATCAGGCCTGTTGATAAGCGGGATGCTAGAGATTAGGGAAAGGGAAGAATCAAGACTGTATGAGTCCAGGTTCTCCAGAAAAACAGAACCAATGAGATAGATATGAACCTATAGGTATAGTGAGATATAGAAAGAGAATTATTAGAAGGTACTGGCTCACATGATTTTGGAGGCTGAGAGGTCCCACAGTCTGCTTTCCGCAAGCTGAAGGCCCAGGAAAGCCAGGGATATGGTTGGGAGCCCAGAGAGTTGCAGAGCTGAGGTGTGGATTCCAGTCTGAGTCTCAAGGCCTGGGAACCAGGAGTGATGACAGCAGGAGAAGGTCAATGTCCCATTCAAGTACCCAGGCACAGCACAGACTCAACCTTCCTCCACTTTTTGTAATATCCAGGCTTTCAGTGGATGGCATGGTGCCCACCCACGTTAGGGAGAGCCACCTACTTTACTCAAGTCAACACCAACTCAAATGCTGATCCCTTCTGGAAAAAAACCCTCATAGAAACACCCAGAAATAATGTTTAGCCAGATAATTTTGTATCCTGCAACCCAGTCAAGTTGACACGTGAACTTGACTATCACAAACAGGACACCTAGGTTTTTAGTTTGAGTAACTGGATGGAAGGCGGTGCCATTTATTTTGATGAGGAACACACAGAGGGATAGGTTTGGAGGTAACAGCATCAAAAGAGCAAGAGTAGCTCATTTTTTATTACATTTGGGGGCCTCTGGTACAACATGGGCATAATTATACAGACGCGACATTAGATTCACTTTATCAACCCAGTTTTACTCAGTAGCCCTCCTTCAGCTGCTTGGACCTTTGCACTGTGCAAGCTCCGCTGGCCCTTTGCCCCCCTCGCAGGTAGCTGGGTGCCACCGTCCAGAGAGACCACGGGGCCATTTTGGCAATTGTATAGTTAGCACACATTTCACTGACTATCCCCCTCAGAATCCGGGTGGTCTGCTCATTTGTAAAGGACACAATCTTGTCCCTTAAGCCCAGTGATATCAACCTCTCCAGAGATCGTAGTGCTCGCTTCAGCAGCACACGTACTATGATTGGAACGATACAGAGAAGATTAGCATGGCCCTTGCACAAAGATGACGTGTCACCTCTCCAGAGAGTGTAGTATGATTCTTCACTTTAATTGATTTCTTTCGTCCCTACTGCTCCGAGTTTCTTTATGTGTTTGCACTAAAGACTGAACTGTTTAAAAATTTGGTATCATAACTATAATTCAAGAGCAAAGTCTTAACTATGCTCTGTATAATGGATTGATAAGAGCAAGTAAACAGACACATTATAGAGAGTAATTGAGGAAGGGCAATGCTTTGTCAGGCTAAATTAACAAATGAAGTAATTTCATACATTTTAATGGGATTTGGTGGTTGTACTGTTTTATTTGTTTTTGTTTTGTTTTGTTTTTAACAGAATGGAGGTCAGTCTGAAGGCTTGCAATGAAAATATTTCTTCCCCACTAAAAGTAGCAGTGTGTTTCAGCTCTGGATGATGTGCCCTATTCTGAGGGATTTTCAGAATAGAATTGCTCTTATCAAGTGGATAACAGTGTTGGCTGTCAGAGGGTCCCAGTAGGGGCGGCCCTGGGGTCAGGTCCTCGGATCTGTCCCACCCCTTCTGGCAGCACTCAGATCGGCTGCTCTCCCCACTGCATATTGAAGATGGCAGGCTAAATCTCAAAATGTCAAGCCTCATGACAGCTGTGCCTTGTTAGCCATGACTCCAACTCTGTCCCCAGACTCTAAGTTCCCAGGAGCTTAGTGACAACGAGTGGGGCTTATTACAATGGATCTTCCCAAGCACTTAGCACAGTGTCAGTAAATGCTGGCTGTTATCACTCAAAAGAAAGACAGGAAAAGTTACATATACGAATGCAAATATAGATATGGATGACGCACATATTTATGAATGGAAAAAAGACCGAAGGAAGTACAATGAACCATTGGTAAAGGTTACCTCTGTGAAATAGGATGGTGCTTGATTTTTTTTATTTTTCCTTTTCAATATTTTCTACAATAAACATTTGTTCATTCAACAAATACTTTTTGCATGCTTACCACACATTAGGCATTGTGCTGGGCCCTGGGGGATAGAAAGATGGAACAGACACAGTCCCAGCCCCAGAGCTGACATCTAGTGTGGGGGACAGAGAGGAACAAAGGTGAGGGACAGTGCACAACTTCAAAGGTATCATCAACCTCACATACATCCCAGACCTGAATATTTCATTGTTTTCCTGCAGATGAACATACAGAGTCTTGAAAAAGCAATGTCTTTTTAAAATTCATATAAAACTGGGGGCACCTGGGTGGCTCAGTTTGTAGACCATGCAACTCTTGATCTCAGGGTCATGAGTTCAGTCCCCACCTTGGGCATGGAGCCTACTTAAAAAAATTAAAATTCACATAAAACCATCAAATGGGGTAGCAGTGACCATGAGCAGTTACAATGCAACATGAGTGTAGTGATGAAGATACAGAAGATATCATGTAAGCACGTCTGAAGGCAGTTTTGGGAGTAGGGGAATCTTTCCATAGGAAGTAACATTTCCATCAAGCCTGAAAGGCAAGAATTGCTATTACTTTTATAACCAGGATAAAACAAAGGGCTTAAAAATTAGTATCAGCTGCTATTGGATGAATGGCTATTGAACACTGAATGTGAATGAATGAATGAATGAATGCGTATGTGAAAAAATGAATACATTATTTTTAAAAATCAGAAAGGTCAAATGACTGGTCCATTTACCACCAGCTTGAGGAAAAACCACAAGTGGAAAAACAATTGCCTGACTTTCAGCCCAAAATCGTTCCTGCAGGCCTCGCTACTCAAAGTGTGGTCCACGGACCAGCTGCATCAGCATCACCCAGAACTTGTTAGAAATTCAGAATCTCAAGCCCCACCCCAAACCCACCAAATCGGAATCATCATTTTAACCAGAACGCAGATGAGTTGTGCACACACTGAAGCTTGTGAAGGGCTAGGCTTGTCATTCAGTCTCAGCTGCACATTAAAATCATCCAGGAGCTTATACAAATCTAATTGCCCAGGGTGACTTGGTGTTTATAAGCACAAGTCCTGGGTCTCATTTCCAGGTGCTCTAGTTTATTAACCATGTGGCCCTAGGCCAGGTCCATGGCTTTTGGTGTCTTGGTTTCTTCATCTACATGGTAGGCAGCTACTGACCTGGTTTCCAGTGGTTCCTGTCTCCTGGTATTCATGCTCTTCTGTAATCCCCTCCCCCAGAGTGTGGGCTAGGTTTTGTATCTTGCTTCTAATGAACAGAATACAGCAAAAGCAATAGGATGCCATCTCCAAATTAAGGTAACAAAAGCTTGTGGCTCCCATCTTGCTCAGTCTCTGACTCTTCTCATGCACTCACTCTGATAAAGCAAGTTGCCATATTATGAGCTGCCATGTGGGTCTGACAGCCACAAGGAACCCAATCCTGCCAACAGCCACATGACCTAGCTCAGAAGTGAGTTCTTTCCTAGTTGAGCCTTGATATCACTACAGCCCCAGCCAACACTTTGATCACAGACTTAAAAGAGACATGGAGCCTGAGGACCAACCAAGCCACAAGTGGCCACTTGATCCACAGAAACTGTGAGAAAATAAATGTTTGTTATTTTAAGCCACAAACTTTTGGCTACACAGTGACAGATAACTTAATATAACCTATAAAATGGTAATGATAGTAACATTCATTGAGAGAGTTATTGCAAGATTAAATAATTCCCAAGAAGTGCTTCGAACAGGGCCTGGCATATAATAGACATTATATATATTTTGCTATTAGGTATTATTAGAAAACACTGATGCCCTTGGTACCTACTGAAGAATGTAAGTACTTTCTTTATCACTAAATGGCCCCAGCCCCCTCTGCTTTCTGAAAGTTTCCTTCTCTACCTTCCTTGTCATGTAACTGTTGCTCCAAGTTAGTGTCCATGTATCTTCACCCCAATAAAACAACAAAATAAATAAATAAACTGTTTCTAATCTGCTATAGCCTGGGAAACTTGACAAATAAACTTGTTGTTATTGTGCCTAAACCAAAAGTAAATAGGCTCTGATTTAGTATCTGAAAAGTTCTATGATACAATTAAAGCTTTTTGGGTTTATGTGGTTTGTTGTTGTTGTTGTTGTTGTTTTCTTTTTTTTTAAGATTTTATTTATTTATTTGACAGAGAGAGGGACACACAACGAGAGAGGGAACACAAGTAGGGTGGAGTGGGAGAGGGAGAAGCAGGCTTCCCGTGGAGCAGGGAGCCCGATGCGGGGCTCGATTCCAGGATCCTGAGGTCATGACCCAAGCTGAAGGCAGATGCTTAACCGTCTGAGCCACCCAGGTGCCCCTGTTTTTTTTTTTTAATACAAAGCATTTGCTACTGTCCTTTTTGATTTTCAAAGACCCTTGTTGTTTCAGACTCTCAGCTATGCTAGAGCCAGGGAGGCCACCAGATTTAGGAGACATCCCCGCCTAGCTGCTGTAACATGAGTACATTATACATCAACTATGTCACTCATTGCATCTCTGATTTTAGTCATGCCTAAACTCACTTCCTCTTAGCCCTATCCAGAGTTTGTTGATTTCAGCCAGACAACGTCATTTGTTTGTAATGCCTCAGTGTAACGAAATTTAATTGCTGTCATTTGCTGTCAAGAGTCCTCACTCAGGCTCAGGGATTAAGGGAGACGTGTTAGACAAGCTTCATCTGAGATCTGGAGAGTAAATCGCACATAAGTGCGTGCAGGAGGAGAGAGGGTGTTGGAAGACGGTTTAAGGCAAAAGGAACAACTTGCACGGGTTTCTCAAGGTGAGAGGGAGTGAGACAAGTCTGAGAGCCAGGAACAACCCAATGGGTCTGGAAGCCAGTGCAGGAGGCAGAAAGCGTGCTAGATGTGAGAGGGACCAAAGCACATGGCCCTCGCACATGGGCTAGGAGTGTAGGTTTCAGTCTGAGGCCACAGGCGCAACACTGAAGGGTTTTACATCAGGGGTTGGCAAACTGCAGCCCTGAACCAGATCTGCCCTCTGCCCATTTTGGTAAACACGTTTTTATTGGAACATAGCCACAGCCACTCACATACATAGGAGCTGTGCACCTTTCACGCTACAAACACAACTGCAGCGCAGCCTGCAAAGACTAAGATGTGTACCATCTGACTCTTTACAGAAAAAGT
Source organism: Callorhinus ursinus (assembly GCF_003265705.2). Taxonomy (NCBI): domain Eukaryota; kingdom Metazoa; phylum Chordata; class Mammalia; order Carnivora; family Otariidae; genus Callorhinus; species Callorhinus ursinus. The sequence goes on from NW_027397076.1 coordinate 5,102,449, forward strand.
TGCCAGTCCCTGGTTTAAGCTAATGGGTTCTAGGCTCAGACCTGCATTCTGCACAGATTCTGAATGCTGATCTAGTATGTGCTGACACAGGGCCAGATCCACTGCCACCTTCCCCTTCTTTATACCCCAGCTCGGGCCAGCGCACAGTGAACTGTCCTCATGTAAGAAAGATTAGGGGGAGGGGGAGGAGGGGGTCAATGGTTTGGGTGGTCCCCAGCCCGGTAAATTAGACTCTACAAGAACTGGTTACATTTTTAATAAACAAAGAGCATTTTGGAGAACAAGAAAGACAAAATAGAAATACGTTGTTTTCCTTTTGTTGATACATCAGAAAATATGGTGGCAAATTAAGTACAAAAAAGTCTAGAGCAGGGTTAGTAGTTTAGTACAAAACATAAACCAAAAAGCCATCTCCCGCCCAGCCCCCAGGCCTGATGTCTATGTGTGCAATGACCCTGTCCTCACAGACGGTCTCTAAGGCGGTACAAATCTGGAGGCACTGTTCTTCTGTGATCAAAGGAAGGACACTCACAAAGATATGAAAAAGACTCCACAGGTCCCAGATGCACAGTTGCTTAGGTCCCGCTTGGGTTTACTTAGAAGCGGTGTTTGCTAAGAAAATAATTGTTATTCTCTCTGGTTGGGAGTGGGGAGGGCGAGCTAGAAAACGTGAAGCCAAGGGCAGTTGTTTCTCCAGGACAGTTGGCAGAGACCCAAAGTACAAAGTTGTCTACAAACTCTCGAATCAGTGTGAGACTTGAAAGAGAGCTATGTGCTGGCAACATGGGCTGGCCCGCCTTGCCAGAGCAGAATTGAAACCATACCTCTACCTCATGCAGACATCACCCAGTGGAAGGATGTTCTTATAAATCCCAGCCGGGAGGCCATCTCATCTGCAACCCCCTCCCTGTTCCCCTTCTCTTTCACTCCTCAATCCAGAAGAACTTAATAAAAACAGAAGGAACACATCTTTCCAGAGCTGCTTTGAACTGAAAGAAGTAAGGATGTAAAAATACACAGAGGATGAACATTACCTCGCTGGTCACTTCTGATTGGCTTCCAGAGGACTCCGCCATCGTGACCCATTTGATGGGGGCCACACTGTGTGATGCCAAGACCATGGGGGTGAGGATGGGGGGGGCCACAGTGCCTGTAACATCACAGGACCCCAACCTAGCTGCCTTTACCTGAGCCACTCTTCCCAGTTCTTAGCACAGGAATTCCACATTGATTTATGAAAATCTGACCTCAGTCCAGAGAAACTCTCAAATTAGCCCAGAGAGAACACAAATAATTATGCCCTGGATTCCTATACTTGCACTGAAAACCAAAAATGCATCACAGCCACAGAAGTTGAGAAAGGATTTTTCTGTTCTGGGGCCGACCCCACTGTTTCCACTGGGAGGTCCTGAACTTGGCTGGCATTCAAGGTTCTCCATAATTTGACACAACTCTCTCCACTTTCTCCCCATCACGCCCTACACAAATACCGTCAGACAGATTTTGTCCTTCGTTCATGCCAAGGAGACCCCAGCTCCCAGCTTTGCTCCAGCTGGTGCGTGTGTCACACTTAGCCAGTCCCTCCACATCCAGGAAGACACTTCAGCAAAAAGCGGGAAGCACCAATATACCTATAAAGAGGTAAGTGTTCCTCCACAAAGCTAGACCCTGTTTTCAATCCACCCAGTAACCAGGAATTTCATTTGGTAAATACAAGGGAGTATTTTCAGCCAAAGCATTTTTGGCTCATGTGCTATCTCCAAAGGAACATGATATTAAGTCTTCTTTGGAGTCCAGTGATATTGCTAGAAATTGGTGGTCTTTTCTATATATTTTTTAATGTATCTTCTTTCTGGCAATATCATCATGCTACATTGTGCCTACAAAGGCACCAAAAGAAGGGAATTGTTTCAAAAATGTCACTGCAAGCAAGACTCAGGGCTGTATTTTAGTTCACTCCAAAATTGAAGGCTAAATTGACTTACTACATAAAAATCAAATCTTAGGTGGGAAGATTCAGGTGATGAGCTATGTGGATTGTCTCCACCAAAAAGAAAAAGAGAGAGTCCAGAAAACTTCTCTGTCAAGATGGGTATTAAGGAGGGCACGTATTGAATGGAGCACTGGGTGTCTACGCAAACAATGAATCATAGAACACTACATCAAAAACTAATGATGTAATGTATGGTGACTAACATAACATAATAAAAAAATAAAATAAAATAAAAAAAAATAGAGGTACTTAATAGCCTACAGATCTCATGGAAGGGTTGCAGGACAATTTTGGTGCAGAGCCTCCAAGATGGCCCCAGTGCCCCCTGCCTCCTGGTATTCATGGCCTTGTGTAATTTCTTCCCCTTTAGTAACTTGCTTCTAACCAAAGAATATAGCGATTTTGAGGGAATGTCAGTCTTGATTAGGTTACAAAAGATTTTGACTTCTGTTTTGCTAGCAGATTCTCTCTTGTGTTGGCTTTGATGAAGTAACCTGCCATATTGGGATGGCCCATGTAGCAAGGAAGTGAGGGTGGCCTCTAGCCAACAGCCAGTGAGGAAATGAGACTTTGGTCCAATAATCCTCAAGGAACTGAGTCCTGCCAACAACAGTGTAAGTGAGCTAGGAAGCAGATCCTTCCTCAGTTAAGGTTTCAGATAAGACAGCAGCCCAGGTCAACACACTGCTGCCTTGTGAGAGATCCTGGAACAGAAGACCCAGCCCCAGCAGTACCTGGATTCCTGGTGTACAAAAACTGTAAGAAAATAAATGTATGTTGCCTAAAGCTGCTAAATTTAGGGTTACTTTGTTCTGCCACAATGGTTAACAAATGCAAGACTTCAGTAGGCACTTTACCTCAAGGGAAGGAATGTACAGTTTAAATCCTGGTTTAAGAACAATTTGTTATCTATAGGGACAGAAAGTAGATTCATGTTGCAAGGGGCTGGGAGGGCAGGGAGGGGAGTAGAAAATGACTACTAATGGTTACAGGGATTTGCTGTGAAGTGTGATTAAAATGTTCTAAAACTGATTCTAAAACTAATGGTTGCACAATTCCATGAATGTACTAAAAATGAATGAATTATATACTTCAAATAGATGAATTGTATGTTAATGAGTTTATAACTCAATAAAGCAGTCATTTTAAAAAACTAAAAAAAAATATGTGATTGTCTGACTGAACTTTCTGTAAAGATAACATTCCATTTAATGTTCTCATTAAATTTCAACCCAAAAAAACTAGAACAAATGTATAATGCTCATCTTATAAGATGAGCAACATTAACGGCCAGTAATGAATATTACTTTAAGTAAGTACCTAGCCCTTCTTCGGCAACCATTTGAAGGCTTTGCTCCCTCCTTCCTTCTTGAAATGCACTCTTCTCCTGAATTCCACTTCCTGGTGTTCCTTCTACTCCTCTGGCTTCTTCTTTTTATTCTACTTTGTAGGCTCATCCACTTCTACCCAACCATTAAATAGTGACAATCTTTAAGACTCCCCTCTGAGTCCTCTTTTTTCTTCCCCCTGTGTATTCTCCCTTGAGGAGACGGCATGCAAGCTCCAAGGTACAGATGATATCTCTAAATTAATAGCACTTGCAATGGATTGAATAGTAGTCCTAAAAGATATGTCCAATCCTACCTTGTATCTATGAATGTAACCTTATTTGGAAATAGACTCTTAGCAAATATAATCAAGGTAACGATTTCAAGGTGAGATCATCCTGTATTTAGTTTGGACCCCAAATCCAATGATGGGTGACCTTGTAAGTGACAGAGAAGGAGAAGATAAAGAGCCACCCAGAGAGGAGGGCCATGTGAAGACAGACTGTAGTCATGCAGCCCTAAGCCAAGGATTGCCAGCAGCTACCAGAAGCTAGAAGAGAGACATGGAATAGATTCTCCCTAGGATCCTCTAGAGGGAACCAACTCTGCCGTCACCTTGACTTTGGACTTCTGGCCTCCAGAACTATGAGAGAATACATTTCTGTTGTTCGAGCAGCCAAGTTTGTGGTAATTTGTTACAGCAGCCCTAAAAACTAATATAGCACCCAAATGTGTGGCTAAGCTCTCTGGCCTCACCTTGAGTTCCCGACAAATATCTGTAACTGCCAACTTTATGTCTCAGAGGAACCTGGATTAAACATGTCCCTGATGCAAACCAACATCTTATTCACCTGTATGAGCCAGGGCTCTCCAGAGAACAGAAGCAATAGGATATACAGTTGACCCTTGAACAACATGGGTTTGAACCACACAGGTCCACTTATATGTGGATTTTTTTTTTATAAATACAGTTCAGTACTGTAAATGTACTTCTCTTCCTTATGATTTTCTTAATAACATCTGCTTTTCATATCTTCTTCCCATTTCTTGACTGGATTTTTTGTTTTTTGGGTGTTGAGTTTGATAAGTTATTTATAGATTTTGAATACTAGCCCTTTATCTGATTAAGTCATTTGCAAATATCTTCTCCCATTCCATGGGTTGTCTTTTAGTTTTGTTTACTGTTTTCTTTGCTGTGCAAAAGCTTTTTATCCTGATGAAGTCCCAATAGTTCATTTTTGCTTTTGTTTCCCTTGTCTCTGAGATGTGTCTAGAAAGAAGTTGCTGCGGCCGAGGTCAAAGAGGTTGCTGCCTGCCTTCTCCTCTAGGATTGTGATGGATTCCTGTCTCACATTTAGGTCTTTCATCCATTTTGAGTTTATTTCTGTGTTTGGTGTAAGAAAATGATCCAGCTTCATTCTTCTGCATGTGGTTTCCTATTCTACCCCTGAAATAAATAATACAGTATATGTTAACTAAATTGAATATAAATTAAAAATTTTTTAAATTAAAAAAATAACATCTGCTTTTCTCTAGCTTACTTTATTGTAAGAATACAGTGTAGAATACATATAACACACATTCTGCATGGAGCACTGGGTGTTATGAACAAACAATGAATCATGGAACACTACATCAAAAACCAATGATGTAATACATGGTGATTAACATAACAATAAAAAATTTTTTTTAAAAAAGAATACATATAACATACAAAACATGTGTTAATCAATTGTTGCTGTTATTGGTAAGGCTTCCAGTCAACAGTAGTTGTTGTACCTGTTCCAGTCAACAGCTATTAGTAGTTAAGTTCCGGAGAGTCAAAAGTTATACATGGATTTTTTGACTTCATGGGAGGTTGGCACCCCTGACCCTGAGTTGTTCAAGAGTCAACTGTATATAGATATATTTGAGGAGGTTGACTATAGGAATTGGCCCCCATGGTTCTGGAGGCCAAGAAGTCTAACCATCTGCTGTCTACAAACTGGAGAACTAAGAAAGCTGGTGGTATAATTCAGTCTGAGGCCAAAGGCCTAAGAACTGGAAAGGGAGGGCCTGGCGGGGAAACTGGTACAAGTGCCAAGGTCTGAAGGCCTGAGAGCCAGGAGCTTCAATGTCCAAGGTTAGGAGAAGATGGACATCCCAGTTCAAGAAGAGAGAGAGAATTTGCCCTTCCCTTGCCTTCTTATTCCATTCAAGCCCCAAACAGATGGGATGATGTCCACCCACCTTGGTGAAGACAGATCTCCTTACTCAACCTATTGCATCAAATGTTAATCTCTTTCGGAAACACCTTCACAGACACACTTAGAAATAATGCCCTGCCAGCTATCTGGGCACCCCTTAGCCCAGGCAGGTTGGCACACAAAATTAACCATCACAAGTCCACCCCTTGTCAACTTGACACCTATATGCATCTCCTTAAACCATACTTAATCTCCAAATAAAGACATTAACAAGGTCATAATTCTGCCTAACATGATACAAGTGTTCTGTGTAGCCACAAATGCACTAACCCCTTCCTCTGAAGAGAAGGTAACTGACATTTACTCTTTTTTTGATGTCCCATAAACTTAAATTAGTATGGTGTAAATTAATAACACTTAAATACAATGATATGAAGTCAGTATATCTTATGTTACACGATGAGGGAACAAGAGAGGAAAGAGATCAAAGATATTACTTGATATACGTATATAGACACAAAATAAGGAGGAAACACTCACGCCAATTACAGTCCTTGTATTTATAACTACTTTCTTCTACTGTCTATTCTGTATCCCCTTTGCCTCCAGCAAGTACCTCAGCTGGTTGTGGTCCTTTACCTGATTGATTGACCCAAAGCTTCATTCTTGAAAGATCTGGGCCATTACTAATCCTGCCTGGACTGGGTTGTAGCTTTCCATTGACCTTAACTTATCACAGGGCATAGTGTTACTAGGAGATGCCCTAAGGGATCTCCTGTATTCTGAACACACTCTTCCTTACCTTTCCTGGGGAATAGTAATCCAACCTCCCCTTGGTAGTTGGGATCAACCACCAATCAAGCAGTCATTCTCTTTCCCACCTGTTGATTCAGAGGCACTAGGAGTCCAAAGTGGCCAGGTGGCAATTATAACTTCCAGTTCAGTGGAATCATTATTGTGTCTCTGGGTGGAACTAAGGCATCTCGGCCAGCAGAGCATAAAGTCACAGGAAAAAGAAAGCAGAAATTTTTCTCATTTCAGCCCTCCTACTGGAGATCAGGCACACCTAGGGGCTCTGAGAGAATTCAGACCCCTGAGCTGATCCTTTCCTATCACGACTTTGTCAGCAACACTAGGAACAACCCACCAACATCATTATATTCCTCAGTTTCCTGGAAATGTTTGAAAATACCATATACAGAGGCCCACCTATTAATACCATCACCATTGGAGGTTAGGATTTCAACATATGAATGGGGGGGGTACAAACATGCAAACCATACCAACACCACAACTTAGTCTCCGTCTGTGTCCCCAACTCAGTGGGGATTTTATCACTCCAGTGCCAGTATCAATCCAGTTCCACAAGCCAGTTCCCTGAATGTCACCAATGACACTGCCCTCCATCTTCTCCCTATAATCAATCTCCAAACCCAGGCAATTTATACCCTACCTATCTCTTGAGTACACCCACTTATGTCTGGTTTTACTGCCACCACCTCAGTCCAGTGAGCCATCAGCTCTCACCTGGACCACTGAAGAAAGCTCCTAATGCATCTCCCTGCTTCAAGTCCTATCCTACAATTTACTCTCAGGTCATCAGCTAGAGGAATCTTCTTAAAACAGAAATCAGGTCACATCATGGTCTTGCTACAACCTCTCAAAGGCCTCATATGGCCCAGTTCTCACTTCTGCCTACAAGGCCTTCCATTGCCTGGCCCCCAACTACTTTTCCAGCCATATCTCATACCATTTTCCTCCTAGCTCCCTGAGCTCCCACCACAATGGCAATTTTTTCCCAGAAACTTCTATACACAGCAGTTAAGAGACTGTGTAACGAACACCCCTGCATTCAAATCCTGGTTTGGCTTATTCTAGTGGTGTGACTTGGAGCCATTTACTTAATCTTTGTGTGTGTGTGTATGGTGAGGCAGGAGGAGAAGTTGAGGGGGTAGTCCACCTCTTCATCTGAAAAATGGTGATAACAATAATTCAGAATTTACAAATCTGCTAGAAGTATGAAGTGACCAAATTCACATAAGTCACATAGCATAGCATCAGGTACATTCTTTTTTTTTTTTAAGAGAGAGGGAGAGAATACAAGTGGTCAGGGGAGTGTCAGAGGGAGAGGGAGAGGAGAGAATCTTAAGCAGACTCCGTGCTGAGCACAGCGCCTGATGCAGGGCTTGATCACACAACCCTGAGATCATGACCTGAGCTAAAATCAAGAGTTGGACGCTTACCCCACCAAGCCACTCAGGCACCCCACCCCTTCATTCTTCAAACATTACCTTCAATTTCTTCAAGAAGCCATCATCAACCACCACCCCTGTTATAGAACTGCATGGCCCCGTGTACTCATCCCTAGCTCTTACTGAAGTAAGTCCTAAGTTTTACCACTTACAACTCCTCCTTTACCAAAGCAACCCCTTATCCAATGCCAAAAACATCCAAACCTGGAATTCCTTCTCATGGGATTTTTCTTATGACCATCCATTTTTTGATGGTATGACAAATAAGTTGAGAAAAATTTGCAAAGTGAGTGACAATGGAGTGATTCATCTGGCAGTCAATGGCTGCTTGCATCAGCTATGATGTTGCACCATAAATAATATATCAGCATACTCTTCACCATGTAAACAGATGGTGTGGGTCACAATAGACAGAGCAAAAATAACCCTCCACAATATTTCTCCACAACAATCACATAATAGACTATCGGTGACTTACTAATCAACAAGAGATAGTACAGATGTACTAAGTGAGAGAGAAATTTGAAAATACAAGGCAAATGCAAATATGGGATATGAATAGATCATATCCAAGAGCTTCAAACATCCACTCCTTCAAGATCTTCAGAGCCTCCCATCAGCAGATTTTCCTCCAAACTACACTCTAAGCAGGATGTGTAATGACTGAGGACCCTGACAACAAAATGGCATTAATGTTAGACTCTCCCTGCCTGCAACGACTGTTTTTATTTCTGTATCCCCAACATCTAGTTTAGAGCCAGCATCATAGTAAATGTTCAATAAGTGTTTATTGGTAGAATGACTGGATGTTTTTAGATACCAATTATCAACACAGCTGTTCTGCAGGGAGAGCCCACGAGAAGTATTACCCACAAGTATTTTAAGCTGAGGACATCAATCAACATGTAATACATTCCTGTGTGGTGTTTTGGGGCTCCCAGCAGCCAAATTCCCTGACTTTCCACTGGGGTGTCTCTCTCCCTCCCCTCTCACTCTTTGTGCACCCCTGGAACATGGAAGTGGGTGTCCATCCCTGGCTACAACATTGAACATGTGACCCAAACCTGGCCAATCAAAACATTACACCCTTCCTGGACATACTCATTGGTTCAGAGATGGGCATGTGACCCAAGCTGTGGCAATCAGTCCAATCAGAGAGCATCCTGAGACTTTGGTTTGAACAACCAAGTAGGAGTTGCTGAAAGCTAGACTCTTTTCCACTGGTTTTGGGTGAGTTTGCAAGACAGGAACAGCCTGAGGCCATCCATCAAAGGGGAGGGTTTCTGGCAGTGACATGAACCCAGAGGAAGAAGAACCAAAAGGAGAAAGACCAGGTTTTAGTAACATTTTTAGAGCCCCTAGATCTAGCTGTACCTGAACTCACCTTGCCCCAGGACTTTTTCCATGTGACCCAACAGTGGTTTTTTTTGCTTAAACCAGCTTGAGCTGGGTTTTTGGTCACTTGCAGCAAAGAGGGCCATGATTAAAATTCTTTCTTCTGAACACATCTGAATTTTTTGATGCTTGGAAGCTGAGAACTCCAAATTTCATACATTATACTGAGTAGTTAATGCTACAAGTCTCAGGACACTGTAGCAGGAGTTACAAGCTTACAAAGGTGACCTGTGAAAATCCAGGCAGTTCTACAACACAAGAGCTGCAGTGATGTTTGTGAAAGTTTCCAAGGACCCAAACAGTTAAATGTTTCTGAAATTCAAGCATCCTTGGAGTGAACTCATATTTAACTGGAACTGAGAATGCATAGAGTTGCCCCTGTTTCCATTGTAACTCCAAATGAGTCCTTATTAATTGGCACTATTTATTTTCACTCACTTGCTGCCGTTAGATATTTGTCCTGGCATTTTAGTCAGGAAGACGTTAGCTGGGCCTAATTGCTCAGACTGTATTTAACAGACAGCCTGTGCTATCAGATAGCTCTGGAAAGAAAACAATAGCAGGCTTAACATGCAACTCGAGGAATGCCAGGTATGTAGTCATAAAATCGAATCATTTCAGAGCCTTAGATGAGCCGCTAATCGGCTCCGTAGCCTGAAACATTAAGTGCCGCCAGAGCCAGCTAATGAAAGGCTAAACGCATTTCCAACTGCTAAAAGGTATTTTTGAAAAGATAAAAATCATGACTCTCCTACAAATATAAAATGAACACATGTCAAAGATTCTATATGATTCATCAATTAAGGAGGGCAGCCTCAGGTGCTCAGCTGGTTCAAAGAATAAGTCAAGGAGCAGACACATATGCAGGCAATCAGAAGTGCTGATTGCATATCAGAAATGCTTAGGTGCCTTTGCTAAGAGGTGCAACACTGGCTTCCTGCCCCAGACATTCATTTGCACTGAATGTGGACAAGAATTGTTTAGGTTACTATGGGGTTTTTTTTCAACTCACGGAGTTCTGAGATAATTCAAAGACAATGAATGGTGCAGATAAAATTAAGGAACTCAAACTAAAGAACTGGAGAGTGCTCAGCATTCCATAGGATACCCAGGAATCCCTCTCTCTCTTCACCATTCAAAATTTGTGCAACTTTTCCTCTCGGTACAGGATGTTTCCACTAACTTAATATCTAGGACACATGTTTGTGAGCATTTTTGTGGTTTTTGACAAACCTCCCTGAGCCTCAGTTTCCTCTCATGAAAAGAGGAAACTGTAATATTCATTTTGCAGGGCATGGTAAAGATGAAGTGTGATCATGTCTGGGAAATGCCCTAGAACCTCACTAGATACCCAGCATCCAGCAGCATAGGGAAGAATCTGGGCTTCAGTAGAGAACTGGGCACTGTCTAGAACACATCCTTCCGGGTCATCGGATTCTGATTCATTAGGGGCTCTGCAGCTTTCATGGCTTTGTAAATTGGAGATAACCAATAGCAATGCTGGTCATTTTTGTCTATAGACATGCAAATAAATTCTGTCCAGTAGAGGGATAACAGACCCCGCCCTTTAAAAAGACAGTTCTGTGGCCAGTTGCAAATGCATTTCATTATTTCTAACCTGTCAAAATGTCTGCATTTTGACTTCTCCTTTAAAGCAATTGTAACATCCATCAAAAGTGGCCTCCCCCAATAAAATACTCATGAAAGAAATTGAAGAAGACACAAAGAAATGGAAAAATGTTCCATGCTCATGGATTGGAAGAACAAACATTGTGAAGATGTCAATGCTACCTAGAGCAATCTACACATTCAATGCAATCCCCATCAAAATACCATCCACTTTTTTCAAAGAAATGGAACAAATAATCCTAAAATTTGTACGGAACCAGAAAAGACCCCGAGTAGCTAGAGGAATCTTGAAAAAGAAAAGCAAAGCTGGCGGCATCACAATTCCGGACTTCCAGCTCTACTACAAAGCTGTCATCATCAAGACAGTATGGTACTGGCACAAAAACAGACACATAGATCAATGAAACAGAATAGAGAGCCCAGAAATGGACCCTCAACTCTATGGTCAACTCATCTTTGACAAAGCAGGAAAGAATGTCCAATGGCAAAAAGACAGTCTCTTCAACAAATGGTGTTGGGAAAATTGGACAGCCACATGCAGAAGAATGAAACTGGACCATTTCCTTACACCACACACAAAAATCGACTCCAAATGGTTGAAAGACCTAAACGTGAGACAGGAGTCCATCAAAATCCTAAAGGAGAACACAGGCAGCAACCTCTTCCACCTCAGCCGCAGCAACTTCTTCCTAGAAACATTGCCAAAGGCAAGGGAAGCCAGGGCAAAAATGAACCATTGGGATTTCATCAAGATAAAAAGCTTTTGCACAACAAAAGAAACAGTCCACAAAACCAAAAGACAACCGACAGAATGGGAGAAAATATTTGCAAATGACATATCAGCTAAAGGGCTAGTATCCAAAATCTATAAAGAACTTATCAAACTCAACACCCAAAGAACAAATAATCCAATCAAGAAATGGGCAGAAGACATGAACATTTTTCCAAAGAAGACATCCAAATGGCCAACAGACACATGAAAAAGTGCTCAACATCGCTCGGCATCAGGGAAATCCAAATCAAAATCTCAATGAGATACCACCTCACACCAGTCAGAATGGCTAAAATTAACAAGTCAGGAAACGACAGATGTTGGCGGGGATGCGGAGAAAGGGGAACCCTCCTACACTGTTGATGGGAATGCAAGCTGGTGCAACCCCTCTGGAAAACAGTATGGAGGTTCCTCAAACAGTTGAAAATAGAGCTACCATACGATCCAGCAATTGCACGACTGGGTATTTACCACAAAGATACAAATGTAGGGATCCGAAGGGGTACGTGCTCCCCGATGTTTATAGCAGCAATGTCCACAACAGCCAAACTGTGGAAAGAGCCAAGATGTCCATCGACAGATGAATGGATAAAGAAGATGTGGTGTATATACACAATGGAATATTATGCAGCCATCAAAAGGAATGAGATCTTGCCATTTGCAACGACGTGAATGGAACTGGAGGGTGTTATGCTGAGTGAAATAAGTCAATCAGAGAAAGACATGTATCATATGACCTCACTGATAGGAGGAATTCTTAATCTCAGGAAACAAACTGAGGGTTGCTGGAGTGGTGGGGGGTGGGAGGGATGGGATGGCTGGGTGATCCACATTGGGGAGGGTACGTGCTATGGTGAGCGCTGTGAATTGTGCAAGACTGTTGAATCACAGAGCTGTACCTCTGAAACAAATAATGCAATATATGTTAAGAAAAAAAAAAAAGAAGAAGATAGCAGGAGGGGAAGAATGAAGGGGAGTAAGTCGGAGGGGGAGATGAGCCAGGAGAGACGATGGACTCTGAAAAACAAACTGAAGGTTCTAGAGGGGAGGGGGGTGGGGGGATGGGTTAGCCTGGTGATGGGAATTAAAGAGGGCACGTTCTGCATGGAGCACTGGGTGTTATGCACAAACAATGAATCACGGGACACTACATCAAAAACTAATGATGTAATGTATGGTGATTAACATAACAATAAAAAAATAAAAAAAATACAATCACACACACAAAAAAAAGTGGCCTCCCCCAATGTCACCAACATAACCTCTTGATAAGACAAAGCTGAGTTTATTGCTTAGTGCAGTCAGGGAGAATACCACTTGTCAAAACTGTGCCAGAGTCTCTCAAGAAGGAAGGGAAAGTCAGCATTTATTAAGAATTGGAGTTTGATATAAAGTAGGTTTTCAAAGCAAGAGTCTGATTAGTATTGGGTAAAGATGGTGGTACAAAAGTCCAGGATTGGTGGACACAGCAAGGTGAGAACTTCAAAGCAAAAGAATCTTCAGGAAATCCTTTAATGAACAATCACACTATTTGCCTGGGCAGAAAACTCCTGAAAGAAAGGTCATGTTTACAAAGACCGAGGAACAGCACAAAATCATGCTAAGGTAGAGAGTAAGGTGCAGTTTAGTTCTCAATGCCCATACTGAGAGTGAGGATAGGTGGATCGGTTCTCAGCGCCTCCTGAGGACATTCTTCAGCCTCAACTGAAGAGTAGATCATTAATATCTGGGGATGTAATAACCCAGATCTTTGCCACTGCTGTTTGAGGTGTCACAATTGCATTTCAAAATTCCACCAATGTTTCCATTCAACTTTCCTGTGGTGGTTGTTTCAATCTCTAAAACTGTCAGATTTTCCAGTTCTCTCTGCTGGCCCTTTGCTATACCATTTGCTGGGATGGCAGAACAACAGCATTTACAATTCTGTAGATCACTCCAGAACACTGCCACATAGACAAATACTAAGTGAAGTGATGATCAGAACTCATCTTCCACTTCTTTTTTTTTTTTTTAGATTTATTTATTTGAGAGAGAGAGCACACACACATACAAGTGGGAATTGGGGCAGAGGGAGAGAATCTTCAAGCAGACTTCCCGCTGAGCACAGAGCTCTATGTGGGGCTCCATCCCATAAATCATGAGATCATGACCTGAGCAGAAACCAAGAGTCAGATGCTCAACTGACAGAGCCCCTCATCATCCACTTCTTAACCAGCAGCCAAGGACACCCAGATTAAGCTAAGAGAACAGTTTACCTCCCAATATGAAAATCTACAGAACCAGATATGGAGTCTTTAACCAAATTACCTAATTATATAATTTCTTCATTTACTTCCCAGATTTTTTTAGTAACACTAAAGATCTAAGAGAAGTCTGCAGGGATCTAAGTATGATATTCTTCCTCTAAAACAGAACACATTCCTCCTTAAGGCCACTTTGTTGTAAAGAACCACATGTGCAATTTCATAATCCTCCTAGATAAAGAGATCTATGATGTCGGGGGGAACAAACAGTTCCTCTACTCTCTTAGGTTTAGGATGGGGGCCTGCTAATTAAACTGACAAAAGACAAGAAAGAAAAGCACACAAATGTGATTTGATCTTAATATATCTATTTTCCCATGCATGGAGGTCTTCATAGAAAAGAAGTGAAGACCTCAAAAAAGTGGTTAGACCTGGGAGCTTATGTACCCTCTTAACAAAAGGTGATAAATTATGGAGAAGTGAAAGGACAAAGGAAAGGGGGTTAGGGGCTCCAAGGAGTGGTAAATTACTTGCAAAGGTAATGAGGAAATACAGGACAAATAAGGCTTGCTTAGTAAGGCTTGTCATGCGGATGAGAGTGGGTCTCCTCTTCTTGGTGTGGAAGAGGGAAACACCTTTACAAATGAAAATTTATGTCCCCTTCACAAAGGGAAATATGTGCACTGCTTTTAGGCAGAAAGGGGGAGGGCAGAGATTTCTTCCAGCGTCTGCTGTTTCTCAATTGCCTTCAGCTCAAAATTATTCTTATGTCAAAGTGGCATATTTGGGGGTAGCATATTCTGATCCCTTTAAGTGGCCTTAGTGGCATTGTCTAAATTGCCTGCTCTTCTCTGAACCATAGCATGTTGGATTTCCCCCAACCTTCCAAGCTTCTTATTAAGCATGAAATGAAGAGGCCTAGGGCAAGTCAAATCCAGAATTCCCCTGAAGTAGTCAGAGATCCACTGGTCTCCTTCTCCTAGAGGACAAACCAATGGCCAATAAATAAATAAATAAGCTATTATACTGTAAGTAAAGGCAATAAACTGTAAAAAAAGAAAACAAGCCCATCAACATTGAGCAAACTTTGCTAAGATTTTTAACACATTTTCTAGCTTTTCAGACTCATCTGCACATACTATAATCTTTTTCCCTTAACAAAACCACACCTCATTATCCTGCATACAAACTGTACCTCTCTGCCAAGATTGCTATAGTGGAGAGTCATCAGGTATATTTAATTACAACTTTTAACCAAAGAAACTTCTATTTCACAGAAAGAACTGGAGAAAGCAGGAAGAGAAGAGTGGATAATTGTTGACTATCCACACTGGCATTTTAGCGGACAGGCAGAGCTCCTGAATACACATAACAACTTTCTAGAGCCACACACATCCCTTATATAGCTTCTCAACGTGGCAAAAATGAGCACATTCATTAACAGGCCCCAAGATAGCATATAAAAATAAGAAGCAAAAGTATATACATTTGAAATAATGCTCAGTGATCAGTTTCAATATTCTCTCTTACTTAGAAATGATCTAGCCATCCAATGAATACCCATTAATTAACTCAGTCCCAAAGGTCTTGAAAATGAATCTTCCAGCTGACATATTACAAAATATAATCACTTTTGCAATTAAATTTTCAGAATAAATCAACACAAATTTTTACTCCTCATAACTATAAACGTTAAGTAGAAATAATGCTAGTTTATTTGATGAATATGGTGAACCTGTGTAAGTTTAAGAACATACCCAAGGAACTCTGAGAAACAAACTGAGGGTTCTAGAGGTGAGGGGTGTGGGGGATGGGTTAGCCTGGTGATGGGTATTAAAGGGGGCACGTATTGAATGGAGCACTGGGTGTTATACGCAAACAATGAATCTTAGAACACTACGTCAAAAAAAATAAATTAATTAAAAAAAAAAAGAACATCCCCAAGGAGAATAAAATCAAAAGCTCCTATTATGCTTTACCACTATAAATCAGAAAAGACAGGGGCGCCTGGGTGGCTCAGTCATTCAGCATCTGCCTTCGGCTCAGGTCATGATCCCAGGGCCCTGGGATCGAGCCCCGCATAGGGCTCCCTGTTCGGCGGGAAGCCTGCTTCTCCCTCTTCCACTCCCCCTGCTTGTGTTCCCTCTCTCGCCGTGTCTCTCTCTGTCAAATAAATAAATAAAATCTTTAAAAAAAAAAAAGACAAGACAATTATTTTTTATTAAACCAAAAATAATAAATTAATTTCATGTGCAAAATTTTAATGTATCTGAACTTGGCCTCTTAAACCATTTGAGTTAAATTTCTATAAGAATATTCTTTTTAACATATTAAAAGTATTAGTTTGATTTTTTTTATGTTAATTGTTATTTTATTGTAGAGGAAAAAAATATTTTGAAATACTTGTTAAATAACAATACTTCCTGACAAAATCATTCTTTAGGGTTTTCGGGCCTCACCATCTGGTCAGACATAGTGAGCTATCCCTCACCCTTGTAATAAGCTTCATTAATATTGTCATAAACCACAGGAAAACCCAAAGATTTTCTAAATGGCTTCCAAATTTCTGCATAGATGCCCTTAATAATTCCAGAGGTAAACAATAAACAAGTTGGTGGAGAAATTAGAAGGAGAGTTTAGAGGAAAAAAAAATGTTAACAACTGGTGAATCTAGAACAAAGGGTATAGATTAAGTGTTCATTATACCATTCTTTCAAGTTATAATTGCAGACAGACTGAAAAGTTGTCTAGCATGATCATGCTATTTTCCACACTTGCCTAAAAAATACAGCTAATTATTCCTTTTTAAACCAGAAATATAAAATCAGTTCCCCCCCAGGTGATACTCACTTTCAGTTCTGTCTAAAAAAGCTTCCAGAGCTTTCTGCAAAGTTTAAATTAAGGGGCTACAGTACACTGATATGGTTTTATAGTTCTTGGGAAGTGTTCGAGTCAAATTCTCATCGAAGGTCTGTGATGGTCACTGCTCTGTCCACAACGGTCACATGGCTGCAGCTACAGAAGAGAGGTGGATCCTTGCTGTGTGGATGAAATCCTTTCTGGCGACAGGAAGAAATCTCCTCTAGTCCGTGGTCAGTTAGTTTAAAGAATCCAGTTTCCTGGAACTTGGGGGAGCAAACAATGGCTATTGACTCCGGCAACATCATCTGGTAGGAGCAATGAGTGTGTAGGTCAACGCTGGAGAGGAACGCAGTCTGTGTGGGACGAGTATGGATCCAGCCCAGTGTGATGAGACCCTGCTGATCCTGTATGAGGAAGAGCTCTTCTTCGTTTTCGGTGTGGCAATAATCAGACCCAGCACTTTGCTTGGGGATGAGAACATGGGTAGTGGTAAACTCATTCCTCATCAGTTTTCCACAGAGAATTCCACATGTCTCTACTCCTCGGGTTGTGTTGGCACTGGCTAGCTGGAGAAACTGCGGGCACAGCCTCTCGGGCACCGCCACATGGCGCAGTCCATCGATTGTAGGAGTACTTTCTGAGTTGCTCAATGCTCCAGGTTTCAAGGACCTGTCCGCTACGGGAGGCTTGGCAGGCCTCACGGCCGTATTACAATCCAGAGACTGCGCAGACGCCACGGGGGCCGGGGGGAACGCGTCTGGGGAGGGCTTCTCCAAGTCTGGCACCAGGGGGCCACCGAGGCCAGGGTCCACCTTCCCAAACTTCTGCACGATTTTCCGTCGCTCCTTTTCCAGCTCCTGGTTCCGGATCATCTCCTCAAAGGCATGGAACTGTTCTTGCTCCAGCTGCTGCTGCTTCTGCTGGGCCACCCTCTGCCGCCTCTTCTCCAGCTCCTGCTGGATGGCCACGCTCCGGGCCAGCTCTTCTGCTTCCCTCTTCTTTTCTTCATTATATTCTATATATTCTTTGGTATATCGTTTTAATAGCTCTTCCTTCAGCTCTTCTGCTTTGGGAAATGCAATCTCCTTTAACTTCTTTACTGTGTCTTTCTTTTCAGGAATGACAGCCGATTTGTAATCTCGATGCTTTGGGAGTTTCTCAATAAAGAGCGTGATATACTTGTTATAGAGGATGAAGGCATGTTCAATGTTGCCTTCCTCAGAGTAAATGGATGCCATTCGGATAATCTCGACTCCAGAGCGGAAGTACCGTCGGGGTGGAATGTCTTCATTTATCTCCACTGCACTACCCATCTGGGAGAGGGCCCTCACCCGGTCTTCGGGTGGAAGGCTCACATCTCCATGGTCAGACATCAGGACCAAGAAGTTGGCGGCCGATCGCCTTCAGAGTCCGACCACGCTCAGGGCCCCAGGCCCACCACATTCCCAGGACCCTTCCCCACCTGTCCCCGCGGACCATTAGTTTGATTTTTAATTTCTAGGATTTTTTGAATAATTGATTGTTATAGCACTTATTTAAAATAAACCAATCAGCAGGTCTCCTTTAATCTTGAGAGAAATTTCTGCTCAACAGATCCCTCTGAGCCCCTCAACAATCAATCATTTCATCTGTTACATATTTTCCCTGTTTTCTTAGCTAAGACAGGGCAATTCTTTCCCCACAGTCTTTCTGTTTATAATATTTAAAACTATCTTCATCAAGAGACTCCTTCCTTTGGAGCTGAATGACTGAGACAGGAGCAATCTAGATGTTTTATCTGTAAGGCTATACATTTATTCCAGTTTCTACTTTGTTTTTATCCTATTTTCAAAATGTTCAACAGTGTTGGAGTTCTAGCAGTAGCGTTATTTCCTATTCTACTTCAGGCTTTTGTATTCAATACTCAATTTCTGGCTTAATACCATTTATAAAAAGTGAGGGAGGAGCTGGGGTCACATCCGCTTCTAGATCTTCTCCCGAATGCTGTCCAACGATGGGGCGGGCCTATCTCTGGAGTCTCCACGCTTCTCATTCTTTCTTTCCTTAAGACTGGATTGGAATCGAACCTACTTTCCTAAGAAAGATTTGGGGGATAGACTCCGAAAGACCTTATCCAACATGTAGAATTTTTCTGAACCTCTCCAATTTCCTAAGAAATTCAGGGTCCTTTAAATCATTATTGAGGGCTTCCAATGCTGCTTTTATTACACATTCATAAAATTATTCTAAGTTCCTCTGTAAATTTCTCCTATCCTGACTGGGCTCTCAGCTCACAGTGAGACCAGGGCTTGAAATCAAAGGAAAGGGGTTTGTCTGTTCTGAGGGAGGTTTAATTTTAAGAAACAACTGAGCGTAAGGGAGTGTGGCAGGCCAGCAGGGAAGAGGAGCAAATCAGAGAGAGGACAGAGGCAGTGGGAAACAGCAGAGCACAGAACTGGGGAAGGCGGTTATTATTAGGCTCACATTTTGATTTAGGGGGATCTAAAAGAGAGACAGCATTCAATTTTTCTTTGGCTTTGGCCAAAGAATCTCTTAAGGAAGAGATTTTGGAATCTGAATGTTTTGGAATGCTTCTTTATGCCAGATGAGAAATGAAGGCAGTTGGAAGTTGCAAGTTTGCTCCTTGTTTGAACTAACTTCTCAGTCCCCAGCACCAGCTTGAGGAAAGAGCTTACTTGATGGCCTGCACCCACCCTCTTCCTAACGGATTTCCTCTTACTGATGGACAACAAAAATGACAAGGACAGAGAGACAAACAGATTTCCACCAATGATGTATATGCACTTTTTCAAATCGAGACACCTAAGGAGGGTTTCTTCATCCTAGGAAATGAAATAAACTCAGCATTTTGGAGTTGAATGAAAGAGATCTAAGTTTCTAATCAATGCAAGATCTATTTACCTACCCTATCATTGTCAGAATGTATCTAAGCAGAAGGCTCAAAGGACCTCAGAGGGACAGTCTGTTTCCCATTCCAGGGCATTGGCCATGGCAGTGAAATCTTGGTCCCAACTGGATTTCAGTGGGACCTCCAAATCTGTCAAAAACTGTCTCCCCAAATATCACCAACACAACCTCTTGATATGTCAAAGCTGAGCTTGCTGCTCACTGCATTAAGACAGAGTGCCTCCTCACAGAGCTTTGGCAGTATCTCAGAGAAGGAAATGTGAGGTCAGAATTTACTGACATTTGAAAGTTTGATTCAAGGAAGATCTTTCAAAATCTTGGTGAGGATTGAGTAAGGATCATGAAACAACAGTCCAGGATTGAAAGAAGTGGCAAGACAAGAATTTAAAGGCAAGGAATCAAAGAATCTTAGGATGAGTTTTTAAGGAAGTTCTTACAATGAATCAAACCTTCAGCAGACTCCTGGGGGAATAGGTCATGCTAATGAAGGCAGGGAAATAGCACAAAGTCATGTTAACATAGACAGTGACCTGTGGCTTTGGTTTTCAGTGTCCTATCTAATTACAAGGGTAGAAGGCCTTAGTTCTCCCATTGCTTCTGTCACTCTTATTTAATTTATGAGTTAAATAAAATCATTTTCATGCATTATTTTACATCTACATGAGAGTCATTGTTGCAGGAATTCTCTGCCTTTAGTGCCCATGGTTCTTGGTCACACCGCTTCGAAGAATGAAGAGGTAGCCCAGAGGAAGAGTGGTGGGCCAAAGCAAAGTTTATGGAGCAATAACATAAAGCTCCCAGAGAGGGAAGGGGTCTGAGAGGGTTGCCACAGGAGTGTCTAAGTTTAGAGATTTTTATGAGCTCTTTTGCAGAACTATCTTAAGCAATCGGGGTATGCTGAGTCATGCCAATCAGGGCTTTGGTCATGTATCTGGCTACCTATTAGGTTAATGTCTACTTGCTGATGGCCTTTTTGCTGACATCTGGGGCTTATGTCTTAACTGACCCTTGCCTGTGAGGTGACAAATGCTTTGTGGTTAATTGTCCTATTTGAGGGCGTTTTGCAGAAGTCATTTCTGCAAAGGCTGCAAAGCAGAATGCTAGTGCGCTCCTGTCTAAGCTGTAAATCAAGATGTCAGTGCGGTTTTGTCTTTGCCATCCTGACTCCATATTTTCTTGTTAGGGGCCCTGACCCTGACTACCTAACTGTCCAACTAACCCCTAACATCATGATTTTATCTTTTTTGAAAATCATCTTTAACAGTAGATACTCACTGGGGGTAGTTGGAATTCTCATTATTTATATAAAACTCAAAGAAACGAGTGGACTGTCCAGTCAGCGCTCACATATGTGATGTGTCTTATCCTTTATAAACCTCCCAAATTGGCTAGGTATTAAAAACTTGATATTGTTCCACATTCCGCATCCTTTTTGGCTTCCAAGTAAAATATTACATCCTCAATCTGTCATAACTTTAGAGCAGGGATTCTCAACCTTTTTCGTTCCATGGATCCCTTTGACAACTGGCAAGGTCTATGGGTCCCTTCTCAAAATCCTGTCTTTAAATGCTTGGAAAAAGAGAAAACAATAACATTAATACAAAAAACATTTATATATAAAAATAAAATAACATTTTATTTATATATAAAATAACATTTATATATAAAAATAAAAACAATTACATTGAGGGGCGTCTAGGTGGCTCAGTCAGTTAAGCAACTGACTCTTGACTTCAGCTCAGGTCAGATCTCAGGGTTGTGAGATGGAGCCTGCATTGGGCTCAGTACTCAGCAGGGAGTCTGCCTGAGATTCTTTCCCTCTTCCCCTCCCCCCTCACACACATGCATGCTCTCTCTCTCTCAAATAAATAAATAAATCCTTTTTAAAGAACAATTATATTGAAACATTATCAAAAAGATTTTATTTAAAAATGTGTAATATAGTAATATAAGTGCATTTTATTAACCTATTGAATAATACATTATAGTAATAGATCTGATAATTATTATAATATAAAGCATATAGGATATTCTGAGATACCTGCAAAACTGTAGTGTTATATAAAAATGTCTGAAGTTCTTGAAAATACGACTATGGTTTGTCGTTTATTTTCCTAATTAAAAGATGCACTAAACTTCAGTAAGAGGTGAGTGATAATCAAGATGCACTTTTTTCTTCCCAATCAAGTTCACAGATCTCCTGAATTCTACCCACAGACTTTTAGGAGTCCCAAACTCTAATGGGAACACTTGCTCTATACTCATAGACACCCATGGGAAATTTCAACAGGATTTTTAAAAATCAATTTAGTGTTAGTCAGATAGAAAGCATGTTGCAAAGTAGTAAACACAATATAACCTCACTGCTGTAAAAACAAACAAACAAAAATACAGTGTGCCATGTGCTTGTACCGGGAAAGAAAAGATGTGGGGAAATACACACTAACTGGTCCCTTGGCTGGACAGGCAGAAGTGAGAGGAGACAGTTCATATTTTCTTGTTATAGTTCAACATTGTTCAATGTTTTACAATAAGTATATCTTCTTGTAGTTATTGTGGACTAAACTATGTCCCCCAAAATCCATATGTTGAAGCCTTAACCCCCAGTGTGACTGCATTTGGAGATAATAGGGCCTTTAGGGAGATAATTAAGGTTAAATTCAGTCATAAAGGTGAGCAGCTAATCCAATAGGACTGGTGTCCTTAGAAGAAGAGAAAGAGGCCCCAGAGCTCACTCTCTCGCTCTCTTTCGCTCTCTCTCTCTCTCCTCTCTTTTTCTCTCTCTCTGCTCAAACACAGAAGAAGCCACGTTAAGACACAACAAGAAGGCAGCCATCTGCAAGCTGGGGAAAGAGCTCTCACCAGACACCAAACCTGTTGGCGCTTTCATCTTGGAGCTCCAGCCTCCAGAGGGGTAAGCAACTAGATTACTGTTGTTTAAGCCACCCAGCCTAGGGTGTTTTGTTATGGCAGCCTGAGAAAACCTATACAGTAGTTTGGGAAAGGGAACATAATTTTTTAAGTAGCTGATTTGAAATCCAAACCCAGAGTATCGATTTGTAATAAAAACAGTTCTGCCCAGTGTAGCTTTGGTATTACAAGAGGAAGCTCCCAGAGGCTAGTCTAGCCACGGCTGCCTGCACCCGTACCCCATACCTCATGTCAAAGTCAGAATCTTACAAGGCTATGTGAGGCTTGGCTTACAAGACTGGCTACCCCAACAACTGGGGTTCCCAGCAGGATTCTGACATATTTTCCAGCCCATCTTCCCATCAGGAGCTCATGAGCCTTATTGACTACAGCCTAGTCATTTCAAAAACAGTAGTCTATTTTTCCCAGCAAAGAGAAAAGTGCAAAAATTATTCCCAGCAAAGGGAATAGTGGGGGCTGGGGGGTAGGGAGGGCGGGGATTTGCCAAAGAATTTCAAAAAACCAAGAATCTATTGTGTGGTATCATCTAATCTTTGGGTGGTCTCCCCCTCCCCACCAAACTCCTGGCTTTCTGGCCCTAAGTACTCCTGACTTAAGATATCTTGAAGATCACCAGAAACAGAGTCCTGTAGATCATGCATGAAGCCTTATCTTTCCTGGTTATGCTTTTATTTCAGAGGTCACCCATCCACAGCACTCTAGGAGGCTCATGGCATTAATGAATCCCTTGCTGAATTTACAGTAGCAGCTCTCAGCCCACACATTAGTGCCACTTAGACAGAGATCAGATTTCCTTTTTAAGCAAAGACTTCAATAGCTCACAGATCAGCCAGTTGAATGCTCTGCTTACAATTTGAACGGTGGGGGGTCTTATGGAGCAGAAAATAAAAACCAAATTCCACCACAACACTTTACACATTTTTAAATCTTCCCTAAGCTCATTTGCAAAATAATTTGTTTTATGAAGAAATGGAAGGTCTTTGCTCTGGGTTAAACAGACAATGCTTCTAAGGATAGTTGCAAAAGTGTTGGATCAGCTATTTGCAATTAAATTATCACTTACTAGCTGAGAGACCTGAAGAGTCCATTTCTCTGAACATCAGTTTTTCATCTATAAAAAGAGAATGGAAGTACATGATCTGGCCACCTCCCAGGACTGTTATAAGGATAAAATGAGATAATAATCTATAAGAAACTACTATTGGAACCAGTGATGTCGCTTAAGACTCAGATGAACTATTTTGTTGGTAAATGCAATGACTATTTTAATAAATTTTGGGAATTTGGGGAATTATGTCAAGTTAGTAACAGTTGAACATGAACTCAAAACACCTAAGTTTTTAATTAAGACTGGTACTGGGATTCTTTAAAATCAGATCTGCAAGGAAGTAATAAAGGTGAATGGACACAATTATGTAGCTGGAGAAATGAACTCAGTCAGATTTTCTTTCCAGAAAGAGAAGGGTAGAAAATGGCCCCTAAGAAGATAAGCAGGCCCTTGTTCATGGTAATTGCACAGTTTCCCGGACCTTTGTGCAACTCAGGGATAGGCATATCTCATATTCCCAATAGGACGGAGGGGCATGATGTGAAAGCAAGTTGAGAGAGGTAGACAGGAATGCCATCATGAGAGAGATGCTTTGACATCATGTGAGTTTTGACTATACCATCGTTGAGAATCCACATTGGTCCCTGGGAAGGGTATGTGTGTATGTTTGGATGTACATATGGTGTTTGGAGGCAGGGAGAGTGCCCAATAATTAGTAGCTGGCCAATCAGAGGAAGGAAAGAATCAAGGCTACAATGCACACTGTTGTGGAGACTTCCAACAATACTTCACTCGAGTGCTCAGGATCATCAAGGACTTCACCATGAGACTTAGAGTCTCCAGATTCAGCCAGCCCTACAACCCTCTTCCGCCCCAGACTATACCAAAAACACAATAGTGAAGGATAACTGTGGACTGACCACAGCAGCAACACTCTGGGTCAATTTATCTTAATAACTCAGACGTAGGAAATGACCCAGCTGGAGACGAGGGATCAATCCCATGGGTAGAAAGAGGTTTTCCTGAAAGTCAGACACAAAGCACACAACAGAGGAAGAATGTAATCACAGAGGTCTTGACCTGGGACAAAGGATTGATATTAGGAGATACTGATGCCCACGAGAGACCAAGAGCATGTAAAGAGTTTGAAGTCCCTGGGGGCTTTTCCTTGGGATGGAAATACTAATAATTAGCTATAATTTCAAACTCTTCCTCCTCATTTCCCTCAATCCTGCACTGCAGTCTGACGCTCACATAGAGCCTGGAATGGTCAGGCTGCTGTAATATAAAGGAGAGGGCAGGGATATGATGCGTGGCCTGCCCACTTTCCCCCTTCTGTGCCATTGCAAGAACACAGCAGCATCCTAGTGAGGGCCCTGTGTCCTGTTGCTCAGGCAGGGACCAGCATGACTGGGATCAGGAGAAGAGCGCAGGGTACCAGTAGACAACTCGAGAGCAGATAAGGGACAATCTATCGGTATTGCCACCCTATCTTCTTTCCCAAAAACCCTTAAAGGAGATGACCCTTTAAGGCAGAGAGAAAACTGAAACTTGGTTTTCAAGCTATTGGGGAAATCTTTAAGAAGTTTAGCATCTTTGGTAGCTAATAAATGGCTTTCTAAATTCTTTGGCTTCTTCATGAAAGGTTGTCTACATAGTCGTGGGGTAAAAGGACTATGTGACAGCAATTCACGTAGACCCCAAGCCCGAGTCCTGAGACAGGTGTACCCTCTCCCTCCCTAATGCACATGCACACATGCACACATACCACACATACATCACACACACACACACACACACACACACACACACACACACACACACCTTTAACTTTCTGCCAGGAGAACTCAGCTGAGGGACTCGTTGCAAGGATCCTCACCTTGTGTGAGGTCAAATGCTCAGTCTATCAGGCTGTGTGATTGAATAACTGAACTCCCTGATATGGATTTGCTGGAAGCAGTTGGTTTTTAGCTTGGGAACTGGGTTAGGATTACACCTATATATTGACCAGGTGGTGATGGTAGGTAAGGATTGATAGCATCCATATCCATCCATAACGGGCATCCAATAATATTTATTGACAGTGTTGTTAATGCTGGGGACCTTGATCACAATATGTCTGACCTTGAGTTTAATTCCAAGATATGTACACAAGAGAAGCCAAAAGCCCACTAGCCTCACCAGGCAGCCAGAATATGGGTCTGGCCAGCCCTGAGGAAGCCTCCATGCACCAATTCTTAGGTACAAATAAACTAATTTGAAATTTGGCTTTAATATTTGGAAACAATATTTTTGAAATAATTTCTTAACTAAATTAAGCCATATGGTTTTAAACTTCTTTGTGTGTACAGGTACAACATGCTATCCCCACTCAAAGGACAACAATAATTTGGTAATTTCTAGCTTGAGCCAAGTAATTCGTCAGGTGAATGTAGATCCTGATATTGATAAGGCCAACGGTCATAAAATGGTGGCATTCAATGGGTATTTTACAATGGATGAAAACATCTCTGGGACTCCCGGTAACAAAACTAAACAAATGCCTTTATCGGGCCAGAAGTAAATGAGCTTGTAATTTCCTGTAATTATTGCCCTACTGTGGAGCTCAGTAAGCCTTTCTTTCCATCCAGGTGGACTCTTACTTCAGTCCTTACATCCTCCAGCCCTCACAACTGGATTCAATTCTATTCCATTTTTTATTGAGGTTATGCTAAGTATGGTATTCATACCTGAGACTAGAAAGATGATAATGATAATTAGTAAATGCCATCTTGTCATATTCATTTTACAGACCAGGAAACTGAAACTCAGGGAAGTGACCTCAGCTGCAACAAAGGAATAATGGCAGAAGTATGATGCAGAGAAGGGCCATATGACCCACAGACTGCATGTCATGCCAGCGCTGCGTAATTGTCCTACCCCTGGAGGATGTGCAATCCTGTTCTTGATCTACAGAAGACATTATTATAGCATCTTCATGCGCCCCCCCAGCCATGAGCATCACCCCCAGAGTGAGGTGCATCCTGTGTCCCCTTCCCACTTTGCCCCACTTCCTCTTCTCAGCCTTACATTCCAATTCTCTTGGACAGCGGGAGAGCTGGCTCCAACCCCAATCTGAGCTTGCCTGATTTGAGCCTGCTTCCTGCCAAGAGCTCAGCCTCCCGTTCCCCCAGAGCTCAGGTCCCTCATGCCTGACTTTAAGGCAGCATGGAGCAGTACAGAAGTGCTTATACATAGGCTCCCTTCTCTGTGGCCCAGTTTCCTTATCTGTGAAATGGAGGTAATATTATCCCTCCTAAGGTTGAATGAAATCATCTATGTAAAGTGCTCAGCACAGGGCATGTCTCCTGGGGGGTCCCATCTGCCTGTGTCTCTCAAGCTTGTGCTTGGCCAAGAAGATGAGACCACCCTCCCCACATAACATTAAGGGAGCTTCACTTGGATTTGTCTGCTCCTTGGATGCTATACACTGTCAAGTCCAGGTCCCACCTCTGAAACCAAGCCAATTTCTTCAGCCCACATCCTATCAGCCAAGGGGGCAGGCCTCCCCTTTCCCTCCTGACAGCCTTGACTGAGGTCCCAGCATGCCCACTCCTGTTGCCACACTTCAGAGCAGCACTGTTCAGCAGAATTTTCTGGGACGATGGAAATGTTCTGTGTCTGTGCTGCCCACAATGGAAGCCAATAGCCACAAGTGACTATTGAGAACTTGAAATGTGGTAAGTACAATTAAGGACAGAAATTTATAGCGACTTTTCATTCATTTGAATTTCAATCACCACATGTGGCTGTGGCTAAGGACTATCATATTGGACAGTGCAGGTGTAACGCATAGGCAACCAGGTGTGCTCCCTGTGTCTCTGCTCCCAGACATTACTTCACCTCACATAGGGTTGCTTAGCCACTCACGGTCAAGTCCAGTCCCACATGTAACTCACCACACACCCCTTGGTTCCTGTAGATGAGGCTGTATTTGTGTCTAGTGCATTTGCCTCTGCCTGGAGAAATCCACCCCCCAGGTACAACCCTTATGGGGTCACTGGAAGGTGAAGAGGAAACAGACAAGCATCCAGCAGTGGGACTGCAGCAGCCAGAGCTGAGAAGGGGTGTATATAATTACATATCCCAGAGCCGGTGAGGATTAGAAGTGCTACAGAAGTGAATGTCAGGCAACATGATATTCCACAGGTGTGAAAGTAGCATTTCTATAGGGTTGGCCAACACTCTCTAAATCAAAAATATCTGCTGCTGAAGAAAAAAAGTAATAATAAGAGTGACGCGAATCATAGAGTAAAATGGGATAGGAAAGGCCATATAGGGTAGTCAAGCCAACAGACCATACGCTGCTCTAAAGTTTCGATCCTTTATCAAAGAAACGTGATTTAAATCAAAAATAGACATCGGAAAAAGCAAAATAGATTTTACAGGTGAGGAAACTGAGGCTTAGAAAGGTTATTTATTCAAGTTCAGGCAGCTTATAAGACTTGTAAAACAAGCTATGACCCCAGACAGTGGGACAGAGAGACTCTTCTTCAGTGACCCAGGATTCACAAGAGGGGTGAGCATGCACACAGCAGAAGACGTTGTTTAAATGATCCAGACATCAAGTGAACATGGAAAGGAATGAAGTCGAAGCAACTTTAGTACCTAACGGATGTAGGGGACCCAAGAGCAGAAGTGAGGGATTCGGGGATGCAGATCTGATTTAAGGATCCAAATGATGAGTTGGGTTTTGATGTGTTAACTAAAAAGTGCAGTGAGATAACTAAGTGAAGATGATAAAAAGTCAACTGGAGACACGGGACTAAATCTATGGGGAGTTTAGGGCTGGGGATAAAAATGTAAATTGGGGGATAGTTACAAAGTGAACAAAATCTCAAAAGAATAGAACATAAAGAGGAAGCAGCAATATCCAAAGTGTCGCCAGACAGGAGACATTGACAGAAAACTGACATTGATCGTCGAGCACGTATCACTTTGCCAGGAGTTGTGCCAGTCATTATTATGCCTCATCATCCACGCAACACATCTCTTCTTGGAGAAGAGCTATGAGGGCAAACATTTGTCATTTGCCTCCCAGCCTCCATTCTCTCGTTCTCTAAGCAACATCCAACTGTTTCCACTCCGGAGTATGCCCTTCCCACGTTCAGCTTAAGGCATCCAGAGGAGCTAGGTTTCGCAAGGATGGGTCATGTGATCTAGCCTAAGCCAATCAGCACCTCCCACTCTGCTACCCTTAGTGATTGGTTCGGGCACAGGCACAAAACCCAATCAGCTTCAGGAAGACCCAGGGAGCATTTGCCTGGCATGCTGGGACAGAAGCAGACAGGCTTTCCTTTGCGATGTATGCCTGGGGTGTGTAGGGTATGGTGCACCTACAGGTATCTTGCTACCGCTTTAAGTCTGAGAATGGAGTCAAAAACTGGAGAATCAAAAAGGAACAAAAGAAATTGGGTCCTGGGATGGCCTTTCAGTCATAGATAAAAATGGGAATCTGCAACCTCTCCACTTAATGTGAGCCAGTAAACATTGTTTGGGATGAGTTTCCTAGCCTTGGGAACAGAAGGATTCCTACCTGATGCAGAAATGATCCCTATTTCCTAGCTGAGGTAAATGAGGCTCCAAAAGATTAGCGGACTTGCACAAGTTTATAGGTTTATTAAGTAACCAAGCCAAGATCTGAAGTCACTTCTTCACTTCAGCTTGCTAGGGGAACACACCCTTGATTTCTAACTGACCGCAATGTGACAAACATGGAAAAAGACAAAGGCACACCAGAAAGACAGGAGGTAAGCAAGGCCAAAGAGTGGAGAACATTGTAAATGACTCCAGTGTAACAAGATTCAGTGATTTACATATATTAACTCATTTACTTTTCACAACCACCTGGGATCTAGGTACAATTTATATTCCCATTTACCCTTGAGAAAACCAGATCACAAGAGGTTAAGTGACTTGCCAAATTCACATAAATTGTGTGAGGGAGAGTTAAGACTTGAATGCAGTCTCTGGCTCTTGACCACTAAGCTTTACTTCCATTCAACTCCATCAGTTTTTGACTTAAAACCTACCTGTCAACTGTGGGCTATAATAAAAAACGTGTTAGAGACAGGAATGTAAATAGGTATGGCCTTTGGAGGCAACTCAGCAGTATCTGTCAAAATTTTAAACATTCGCCCCCTATAATCTGGCAATTCCATTTCTTGGCATCCATCCTAGTGGAGAACTTGCCGATATGGACAACAAGACACACACAGGACAGTCTTGCAGCACTGCTTTTGAAAGAGGGATATTGCAAAAAGTCTAAACGTCCATTGATACTAGATTTCTTAAATTAATTCTGGCACAGCCACACAATGGATTACCATCAAGTCATTATAAAGAACAAGGTCAATTTTTACGTGTGACATGGGAAATTCCCTGAGGTACAGGGTTAGGCAAAAGGGGCAAATTGCAGAATGCTATGTACAGAATGAGGCAAGGATTTAAACATTTAGGTTGAAAGCAACATAAAACAAAGCAGTACTTTTATACATGAAGCAAGGCTCCATGGCAAATAGCTGTGGGGATTTCTGGGTTTAATGATGGTTAATGATGGTCCCAGGAGACTCCTAAGAGGCCAGGTAGTAGATGTTACAATTAGTAACCAGGAGAAATAAGAGTCACGGGCATGCTCGGAGTATAGAAAAATGCCCCCAGTTATCCAGGATGCTTGAGAAAGGAGAAGAATGTCCTACAGGATAACATGGAGGCAAATCAAGAAGGACTGCTGGGGGGTGTGGCATGGAATATGGAATTATGATAATCCCCACCCTGGCCCTTGGCGCCAGACTATTCAAAAGGTGTTCCTCATCCCACAGCTAGCTGACCCGGTGGTTGTTTAAAGTTATTCCGCTGGTTAGGAACTGAGATGGCATCAGACACCGGATGGATGTCCGTGTCAAGTCCAGAGATGTTCCACTTTCAACTTGGTCAACTCTGGATCATTGATCTTCCAGTTGCTTTCCAAGTGTTTTCAAAGAGCGTCTTGATCTCTGGCACAAATTGTACAAACAAACTAGGGACAGGTCACCAGATTCCAGGGGTCCCCAAGACAGGCCCAAAGAGAGAGCACGTGTGTTGTTTTCAATAAGAGGCTTTTGTTTTGCATGCTCACCCAAAGTTCTGCCTGGGCTTTTTATTTTAAATTTTGGATATTTTTCTCCATTCTGTTTCATTACAGCTGTCTCCTATAAATGGATGTATTTTTTAATTGTACTCATTCTCGCATGCCATCGCATCTCTCTGGTACATTCTGTCACCTTGTATACTTTGCTTTTGTCTGCCCTAAACTTGAAGGGTGCAAGGATGGCCCAGAGGAGAGCCTGATTACTGCGGGGATGCTGCCCTCTGCAGGTCACTGCCATGCATGGCACTTCAAGAGGGAAGCCCGACCAGAATTCAGGCAAATAACAACAGCTACTATGTTTTGACTCTTTCATATGGACTATTTCATTTAATTCTCACAAGAACGCCGAGAGATTAAGCACTATTATTATCCCTATTTTTCAGAAGCGAAACCTGAGTCCCAGAGAGGTTGACAACTTGCCCAAGATCACACAGCTAACAGGGAGCAGAAACAAGATCTGAACCTAAGCGCTCTGCACCCAGCATCTGTCCTGCCAGACCTTATTTTATCCTGACTCCAAAACGGGACGTTAACTCACTTTTTAAGCAACTGAACCATGACAGGCATCTTATATACATTACCTCCTTTAATCCATCTGTCGGCCAGAGGCCACCATTCAAAAAAACCTCATTTACTTACCTATGGTCAAGTGACCAGTAAGTTGGATCTTTCTGGATCCAAAGCGCTGGCTTCGTCCCAGTGGCACTCACTCAAGGTGGGCCGCTCCCCTCTCCCTTCGGAAGACCGTTGCCCGAGGGCTCAGGCGCCTCACAGCTTTCGACTGCTACACCTTCAGAACCGGGGGGAGCCTTTGCACTGAGGCCCCGACTCCGCCCGGGGGGTCGAAGGCAGTCACGTGTAGGGACCAGCCGTGCAAGAAGGTGCGGGGCTCTGGTGGGTGAGGGCAGGAGAATCGGAGAAAGGAAGCCAGGGCCGTGTGTTCAGGAGAGGAATGTGTGGAGGAGGCAGGAGAGGTGCCTCCGGTACCTCAGGCCTTGGGCAGCCTGACAGGGAGTTTAGAGTCACACCGGGGACAAGGCGCGCACCACAGGCACAGCCACGTCACGTCCCTGACTCCGTGAAAAGGGAGAGAGAACGGTAGTGTGGCTCCCAGAGCTCCAGAACCACTTGCCGGGGCCATAAGGAGCAGCTTCCGTTAACACAAGAGGGAGAAGGGAGCGTGACCCAGGCAGAGGCAGCCCAAGGACGGGAGGCGGGCGCAGTCACCACCAGAGAGTTCTCCATATTTTGTGTCACACTTTCCAACAGACGTCCACATCTCTGCCTGACCCCCGTGCCCGGCCGTGGGACTGGAAAGATGGCGGCTGGCCCCAGCCCACCCCTTCCCTGCCAGCCTGGGTGGGGCCGACGTGGGCCGTGCAGCTGGGATGGAATTTAAGGCTAACACATTCCAAGACACTGGTGTTCCTACTTGGGAGCTATGGGGAAGGGCTGTTTCGTGCTGAGCCCACAGTCAGCATTTTTTCGCACCTCCCTGCCCAACTCCACATTCCTGACGATGCCACGTTACAAACGCACAGAACCCCTTCACTCCCTCTTTGGTGGACTCGCTAACTCTTTCCCTAGGGAGCAAGTGCTGCACTTGGGAGGTATTCACGTGCAAGATAAATGAACAAATCAGCCAATGAAGAAATATATTTATTTTTTAAAGTATCACTACTTCCAGTTGATCGGTTAAGTTATAGGCAGACACTGCTCCAGGGTCCCAGGTTTCTGAGAGGGATACACTACAAAGTAAATGAATAAAAGCCCCCTTATTTATTAGCTGTGTGGCCATGGTCAAGACACTTAGCCAAGTAGAGCAAATAATGTCTACCTCACAAGGCCTCAGGACGAACATGGAAATCCTGCCTGAGTTTCCAGCATACCAGCCTTCCCTACAGACTTCGAATTTGCCAACCTCCAAGATCGCGTAATAAATTCCTTAAAATAAATCCCTTAGGGTGCCTGGGTGGCTCAGTTGGTTAAGCGACTGCCTTCAGCTCAGGTCATGATCCTGGAGTCCCAGGATCGAGTCCCACATCGGGCTCCCTGCTGAGCAGGGAGTCTGCTTCTCCTTCTGACCCTCCCCCCTTTCATGCTCTATCTCATTCTCTCTCTCAAATAAATAAATAAAATATTTTTTGAAAAATAAATAAATAAGTCCCTTAGTGTATAAGACGTACATTCTATTGCTTCTGTTTCTCTGGAGAACCCCATCAGATGCACCGGGTGATTATTAACATTTCAGGTGTGAGGTGAGAGGCGCAGCAGGTCTAGAGAAGACTGTGAAACCAACCATACCGTGCTCACACACAGGTGACCTTGGGAGGCAAGTTGGGGCTGGAATTAGCCCCATTTTGCAGATGAGCAAACTGGCACTTGCAAGCAATTTGTCCCAGTCTCACATCTTATGAATGGTAGAGCAAAAACCTAAATTTGAGTTCTGTTCCAAAATGCCTTGCTCCTTCTGCTAGAACTCTGAACCACGATAGCCTACTGTCTCCTAGATCCACTCTCTCCTTCCAGATCCACTCTTCTGCCTTCCAGCCTCACTCCCCACATCTTATCACTTCAGTTTTAGAGAGTCAGCTTCGAAAATGTCTCACCTGTCGGCCCTTTCTGTTTCCTCCCGCTGAGGCCACACTTGCTCCTGCCCTCAGTCCTTATCTGTGGGCTGGGCACCAAAAACAGATTTTGGGAACAACTGAGCTCCAGTGGGATAGAAGAAACTCATGGAAGAAACCCCAGGTGCTGATTTTGTGACCAAGATCTTGGACTCCTTGGAACATTTTCAAATGCCTTTGCTCCAACAATGCTCATTCATACTGCCAAGCGACTAAAATTACCCATCTGCATGCTTAAGACACTAGATGAGCTTGATGGAGCATTTCTATTGGGGAGCGGGGGGCGCATCTCACTCCCTAGAGGGCACTTGCAGGATTTGTAGGGGCATTTTTGGCCACAATGTTGGGGAGAACCTTGCTACTAGAAATTAGTAAGTGAGGCATAGGATAGTTCTTCACAATAAAACATAATCCTCCCCCACACAACTTCTAAATGTCCTACTGAAAAGGTATGTAGATGAAAAGCCTATTTATAATTTTCTGATTATAATTTTGTTTCACATATACATACAAAGGTACTGTTTGTCCACTTTCAATATACATTCAATATATATTGTATCCATGGGACACCTGGGTGGCTCAGTCAGTTAAGCGTCTGCCTTTGGCTCAGGTCATGATCTCAGGGTCCTGGGATCGAGCCCCGTGTGGAGCTCCCTGCTCATTGAGGAGTCTGCTTCTCCTTCTCCCTCTGCCTCCTCCCCCCTGCTCATGCTATGTCTCTCTCTCTCTCTCTCTCTCTCTCAAATAAACTATGGATAGATAGATTAATAGATAGAATGATAAATAGATATTGTAACAAAGAATGTAACAAGTCAAATGCAGGTAGCAGTGTTTAATTTGTTTATTGTTTCTGGAAAATCACTAACCTCAGTGCATTCAAGGAATAGCACCGGCTACATCACACCTCTGTGTTGGTCTGCATTTGTGGCAGACGGGGCAGATATGCAGACTTGCAATTGCTGCATTGGGTCTCTGTGCACTCCAGCCCGGGGATGACATTCTGAAACAGTACATACTACTTAGTTACATTTTACTTTCCTATTTTTGTCCTTTATAAAAGTTATCCTGGTGGGAATGTAAAATGGTGCATCTGCTAAGGAAAACAATATGGAGGTTCCTCAGAAAATTAAACATGCAGGGGCACCTGGGTGGCTCAGTTGGTTAAGCGCCAGACTCTTTATTTCGGCTCAGGTCATGATCTCAGGGTTGTGAGATCAGGCCCCGCGACGGGCTCTGCGCTCAGTGGGGAGTCTGCTTGAGATTCTCTCCTTCTCTCTTTCTGCACCCCCTGCTCGCTCACTCTCTCACTCTCTCTTAAATAAATAAATAAATAAAATCTTAAAAAAAGAAAAAAATTAAACATGGAATTATCCATGATCCAGCAATTCCACTTCTCAGTATATACCCAAAAGAATTGCAAGGGGGGACTCAAACAGATATTTGTACATCCATATTCATAGCAGCATTATTCACAATTGCCAAAAGGTGGAACAACCCAAGTGTCCATCAACAGATGAATGGATAAACAAAACATGGTCTATACATACAACGGAACATTATAGAGCCTTAAAAAGGAAGGAAATTTTGACACAGGCTACAGCATGAGCGAAGCTTGAAGACTTACACTAAGGGAAATAAGCCAGTCACAAAAGGACAAATAATGGATGATTCCACTTATATACGGTACCTAGAGTAGTCAAATTCACAAAGTAGATACAAAGTGGAATTTGTATTCCAGCTGGGCTGGAAGGGGATAGGGAGTTTCAGTTTGGGGAGAGGGAAAGCTCTGGAGACAGACCGTGTTGATGGTTGCACACCAATGTACTTCATGCCACTGAACTGTACTTAAAAATGGTTAAAACAATAAATTTTATGTTATGTATATTTTACTACAATTAAAAAAAAGAGTTGTGCACTTTATTGGTTCTTATGTGTGTATCAGCAGGATAGTAAAGACGGCATTTCCAAATATTTGTTTTTAAAAGGAAACATTACATGGAGAACAAGGTGTCTAGAGTTTTATGCCCTTAGTGTTTTACAGCATATTTTATTTTGTCTGGAGACTTTCTGGCACCCTTTGAAATATGTGGAGACACCTAAGCATCACTAATGAAGGGCTGGGGATGGTGGGGGCCCAGAATGGAAGACCCTGGGGGACCAAGAAAATATATATTTGAGCTTGTGGGAATCAGGACTGAGGGAAGACCTACCCAGGGTCAATTTAACTTGGATCTGAGCTAGCATGTCTGGGACTACAAACATTTTATATTTATGGAGCTTCTCACACTTTATGATGCAAAAGCACTCTGCATGTGTAGTCGGTTACCAGGACGGGGCTACAGCAGAGCAGAAGAGGAATGAATTGGGAATCAAATCAGATTTGGCCACTGAAGAACTGTCGTCGTGATTTACGGCAAATGTCTTAACTTTGTTGCATCCCATTGGCCTCAGTCTATAATACAGGGATAATATTTACCCACCTTGTTATGAAGACCTCCTATTTACCAGATACCTACAGTGGGCCAGGATTTGGCAGACATTTAATCATTTTATCATTAATCATTTGATCTTCACCTGCGTGAAGGTGGGAGATAGGCATCATCTCTCATATGAGTTAGGATGCCAAAGCAGATGCCATGAGTCCCCAGCCATTTTCTTGGCTCATTGGAGGGCATCTACGTGGCTTCCTGGGTCTCTCTGGCGGCTTGAGTCTTCTCTGCCCACAAACAGGCCTGGAAGGGAGTTAGAGCCCCAGGAGCGACCCTCAGCCAGTGAAGAATGGGAGTTGGTGGATAAACACTCCAGCACCTGCCCTCTGCAGTAGAACAATCCAAGGATGTCTATCCTGCACAGGCTCCCAGGGTCCCCTGTGGAACTGAGACCCACCATAGGCCTTCCTTCCTTGCCTCACCCCCACCTCCCCTATCTATTCTTCCTGGAATCAACTCCCAAATAAATTACTTGAACTCAAATATTTGTCTCAGGATCTGCTTTGGGGGGAACCCAAGGTAAGACAGCAGCCGAGACTTCGGCTACTTGCCTGTAATCCCACAGATAGAAAGCTCAGCCAAGCCACATTGACAACCGACTCCTTCTGAATCCAGAGTCCCTCTGCCTTTGGAAGGTTGGGCATTTAAGTGAGCTGATGCAGATGAAGAAGGGGAGCACGCTACAAAGTAAATGATCCCAATGTTTTCATTTGATCATCATGACAGTCCTGTGAGGGAGATAAACAGGTTCATTTCATGCCCACTTTATAGGAAACTGAGGCCCAGAGCCTTGCACAAAGTGACCGGCGAGTAAGTGACAAATGACAAGATGGTTCTCTGCTCCCCCAGGTCCATTCTCCATCTTTCTCAGCCTTTCTCTGTGCCCAGAAGGCCACCACTACGGGACTTCATCACACAGGCCCCTCACCACATGGCTTTGGTTGCAGTCAGCCAATGGAAGCCACGGCAAGGAAGAGAGAAAAGGGAGTATTAGGTACCTACTGTCTCTCTGATGGTTAGCAGGTGCTGCAGTCCTCTGCCTGAACCATGGCCCCTACCCAAACACAAAAAGAAAGAAAAAAAGAAGGAAGGAAGGAAGGAAAGAGAGAGAGAGAAAGAAAAAGGAAAGAAGAGAAAAGAGAAGAGAAGGAAAAGAAAAGAAATGAAAAGAAAAGAAAAAAAATGAAAAGAAAAGAGGGTTCGGGAGGAAGGAAGGAGGCAAGCAAGGTGAGAGGGCGCACCTGGGTTTGCGTAGGCTTTATTAGAAATCGAGAATCTTGGGAAAGAGGGGAGGAAATGATACAAGTTTGCTGAGATCCCAGAGCACTTTCCCAGCACCAGTCTGCCCTGCCCCTGTATCACGCTTCAGCTCTCACCAGGCATGGGCAGCACAAATCCTTCCCTGCCCCTCAGCACGTGCCGTGCCTTCTGGCTCCCGCGTCCCAGGGTGTTCCTCATCCCTGCACATGCCACTACAAACTTACGGATGATCCCTTCATTACACTCTGCAATTAATCCCTTTGAGGTGCCATTCTCTTCCTTGCTGGGACTCTGACCCACCTGAAGGGCTTAGCAACCAATAAGAAGCAGAGAAAATTATGCAGCCATCAAAAGGAATGAGATCTTGCCATTTGCAACGACGTGGGACGTGGATGGAACTGGAGGGTGTTACGCTGAGCGAAATAAGTCAATCAGAGAAAGACATGTATCATATGACCTCACTGATAGGAGGAATTCTTAATCTCAGGAAACAAACTGAGGGTTGCTGGAGTGGTTGGGGGTGGGAGGGATGGGATGGCTGGGTGATAGACATTAGGTAGGGTATGTGCTATGGTGAGCGCTGTGAATTGTGCAAGACTGTTGAATCACAGATCTGTACTTCTGAAACAAATAATGCAACATATGTTAAGAAAAAAGAAAAAGAAGATAGCAGGAGGGGAAGAATGAAGGGGCCGAAATCGGAGGGGGAGATGAACCATGAGAGAC